>NC_090767.1:8876894-9217800 GCF_036898095.1 Palaemon carinicauda
TACCAAGAAATGAATTCTGTGGTACCAGGAAATGAAATCCCTTTTACCAGGAATTGAATTCCCTGGTACCAGGAAATGAATTCCCTGGTAAAATGAACTCCCTGGTACCAGGAAATGAATTCCCTGGTAAAATGAACTCCCTGGAACCAGGAAATGATTTCCAGGAAATGAATTCTCTGATACCAGGAAATGAATTCCCTGGTACCTCGACATGAATTCCCTGGTACCAGGAAATGAATTCCAGGAAAAAAATTCCCTGGTACCAGGAAATGAATTCCAGGAACTGAATTCCCTGGTACCAGAAAAGAATTCTCTGGTACCAGGAAATGAATTCAATGAAATGAATTCCCTGGTACCAGGAAATGAATTCCAGGAAATGAATTCTCTGGTACCAGGAGATGAATTTCCTGGTACCAGGAAATGAATTCCATGGTACTAGGAAATTAATTACCTGGTACCAGGAAATAAATTCCAGGAAGTGAATTCCCTGGTACCAGGAAAGGAATTCCCTGGTACCAGGAAATTAATTCCTGGAAATAAATTTCTGGTACCAGGAAATGAATTCTGTGGTACCAGGAAATGAATTCTGTGGTACCAGGAAATGAATTCCTGGGTACCAGGAAATGAATTCTGTGGTACCAGGGAATGAATTCACTTTTACCTGGAATTGAATTTCCTGGTACCAGGAAATAAATTCCCAGGTAAAATGAACTCCCTGGTACCAGGAAATGAATTCTCTGGTACCAGGAAATGAATTCCCGGGTAAGAGGACATGAATTCCCTGGTACCAGAAAATGAATTCCAGGAACTAAATTCCCTGGTACCAGAAATGAATTCCCTGGTACGAGGAAATGAATTCAAGGGAATGAATTCTCTGGTACCAGGAGATGAATTCCCTGGTACCACGAAATGAATTCCAGTGAATGAATTCCTTGGTGCCAGGAAATGAATTCCTGGTACCTGGAAATGAATTCCCTGGTACCAGGAAATGAATTCCCTGGTACCAGGAAATGAATTCCCGGTGGCAGGAAATGAATTCCTGGAAATAAAGTTCCTGGTACCAGGAAATGAATTCCCTGGTACCAGGAAAGGAATTCTGTGGTACCAGGAAATGAATTCCCTGGTACCAGGAAATGAATTCTGTGGTACCAGGAAATGAACTCCCTTTTACCAGGAATTGAATTCCCTGGTACCAGGAAATGAATTCCCTGGTAAAATGAACTCCCTGGTACCAGGAACTGAATTCTCTGGTACCAGGAAATTGATTCCCTGGTAAGAGGACATGAAATTGAATTCCAGGAACTGAATTCCCTAGTACCAGAGAGGAAATCCCTTGTACCAGGAAATGAATTCAAGGAAATGAATTTTCTGGTACCAGGAGATGAACTCCCTGGTTCCAGGAAATGAATTCCGGTGAATGAATTCCTTGGTACCAGGAAATGAATTCCTGGTACCAGGAAATGAATACCCTGGTACCAGTAAATGAATTCCCCAGTACCAGGAAATGAATTCCTTTGTACCAGGAAATGAATTCCAGGAAATGAATTCAATGGTACCAGGAAATGAATTCTCCAGTACCAGGAAATGAATTCCCTGGTACCGGGAGATGAATTCTCTGGTACCAGGAATTCATTTCCTTGAATTCATTTTCTGGTACCAGGGAATTCATTTCCTGGTACCAGGGAATTAATTTCCTGGTAGCAGCGGAATTAATTTCCAGGTACCAGGGAATTCATTTCATTGAATTCATTTATTGGTAATGTGAATTTCCTGGTACCAGGGAATTCATTTCCTGGTACCAGGAAATGAATTGCCGAGTACCAAGAAATGAATTCCAGGAAATGAATTCTATGGTACCAGGAAATGAATTCCCTGGTACCAGGAAATGAATTCCCTGGTACTAAGAAATGAATTCCCTGGTACCAGGAAATGAATTCTGTGGTACCAGGAAATGAATTCCCTGGTACCAGGAAATGAATTTTGAGAAATGAATATCCTGGTACCAGGAAATGAATTCCCTGGTACCAGGAAATGAATTCCCTGGTACTAAGAAATGAATTCCCTGGTACCAGGAAATGAATTCTGTGGTACCAGGAAATGAATTCCCTGGTACCAGGAAATGAATTTTGAGAAATGAATATCCTGGTACCAGGAAATGAATTCAAGGAACTAAATTCCCTGGTACCGGAAATGAATTCCCTGGTACCAGGAAATGAATTCAAGTAAATGAATTCTCTGGTACCAGGAGATGAACTCCCTGGTACCAGGAAATGAATTCCAGTGAATGAATTCCTTGGTACCAGGAAATGAATTCCTGGTACCAGGAAATGAATTCCCTGGTAGAAGGAAATGAATTCCCTGGTACCATGAAATGAATTCCCCGGTACCATGAAATGAATTCCCCGGTAGCAGGAAATGAATTTTTGGAAATAAATTTCCTGGTACCAGGAAATGAATTCCCTGGTACCAGGAAATGAATTCCCTGGTAAAATGAACTCCCTGGTACCAGGAAATGAATTCTCTGGTAACAGGAAATGAATACCCTGGTAAGAGGACATGAAATTGAATCCCAGGAACTGAATTTCCTAGTACCAAAAATGAATTCCTTTGTACCAGGGAAGGAATTCCAGGAAATTAATTCACTGGTTCCAGGATATGAATTCTCCAGTACCAATAAATTAATTCCCTGGTACCGGGAGATGAATTCTCTGGTACCAGGAATTCATTTCCTTGAATTCACTTCCTAGTACCAGGGAATTCATTTCCTGGTAACAGGGAATTCATTTCCTGGTACCAGGGGAATTAATTTCCAGGTACCAGGGAATTCATTTCATTGAATTCATTTATTGGTGACATGAATTTCCTGGTACCAGGGAATTCATTTCCTGTTACCAGGAAATGAATTCCCGAGTACCAAAAAATGAATTCCCTAGTACGAAGAAATGAATTCCAGGAAATGAATTCTCTGGTACCAGGAAATGAATTCCCTGGTACCAGGAAATGAATTCCCTGGTACTTAAAAATTAATTCCCTGGTACCAGGAAATGAATTCTTTGGTACCAGGAAATGAATTCCCTGGTACCAGGAAATGAATTCCAAGAAATGAATATCCTGGTACCAGGAAATGAATTCCAGGAAATGAATTTCCTGGTACCAGGAAATGAGATCTGTGGTACTAAGAAATGAATTCCCTGATACCAGGAAATTATTCCCTGGTACCAGGAAATTAATTCCCCTACTACCTGGATATGAATTACCCTGATACCAGAAAATGAATTTGTCGGTAGCAGGAAATGAATTCCCCTGCTACCAGGAAATGAATTCTCTGGTACCAGGAAAAGAATCTCCTGGTACCAGGAAAGGAATTCCTGGAAATTAATTCCTGGTACAAGGAAATAAATTCTTGGTACCAGGACCAGGGAATTCATTTCCTGGTACCAGGAATTCATTTCCTGGAATTCATTCACTGGTACTGGGGAATTATTTTCCTGGTACCAGTGAATTTATTACCTGGGAGCAGGGGAATTCATTTCCTGGTACCATGGAATTCATTTCCTAGTACAAGGGAATACTTTTTCTGGTACCAGGGAATTCATTTTCTGGAATTCATTTCCTGGTACCAGGGAATTTATTTCCTGGTACCAGATAATTTATTTCCTGGAATTCATTTCCAGGTACCAGGGAATTCATTTCCTTGTGCCATGGAATTCATTTGCTGGTACCAAGAAATTCATTTGCTTGTACCAGAGAATTCATTTCCTGGAATTCATTTCCTGGTACCAGGGAATTCATTTCCTGGTACCAGGGAAGTCATTTCCTGGTACCAAAAAATTCATTTCCTAGAATTCATTACCTGGTACCAGGGAATTCCTTTCCTGATACCAGAGAATTCCTCTCCTGGTACCAGAGAATTAATTTCCTGGTACCAGGGAATTCATATTCAGGTACTAGGGAATTCATTTCCTGGTACACGGGAATTCTTTTCTGAATTCTTTTCTCGGTGCCAGGGAATTCATTTCCTGGTACCAAGGATTTTATTTTCTGGAATTCACTTACTGGTACCAGGAAATGAATTCCCTGGTAACAGGAAATTAATTTCCTGGTACCAGGAAATTAATTCCCTGGTACCACAAAATGAATTCCCCTGCTACCAGGAAATGAATTCCCTGGTACCAGGAAATGAATTCCCTGGTACCAGGAAATGAATTCCCTGGTACTAAAAAATTAATTCCCTGGTACCAGGAAATGAATTCTTTGGTACCAGGAAATGAATTCCCTGGTACCAGGAAATGAATTCCAAGAAATGAATATCCTGGTACCAGGAAATGAATTCCAGGAAATGAATTTCCTGGTACCAGGGAATGAATTCTGTGGTACTAAGAAATGAATTCCCTGATACCAGGAAATTATTCCCTGGTACCAGGAAATTAATTCCCCTACTACCTGGATATGAATTACCCTGATACCAGAAAATGAATTTGTTGGTACCAGGAAATGAATTCCCCTGCTACCTGGAAATGAATTCTCTGGTACCAGGAAAAGAATCTCCTGGTACCAGGAAAGGAATTCCTGGAAATTAATTCCTGGTACAAGGAAATAAATTCTTGGTACCAGGACCAGGGAATTCATTTCCTGGTACCAGGAATTCATTTCCTGGAATTCATTCACTGGTACTGGGGAATTATTTTCCTGGTACCAGGGAATTTATTACCTGGTAGCAGGGGGATTCATTTCCTGGTACCATGGAATTCATTTCCTAGTACAAGGGAATACTTTTTCTGGTACCAGGGAATTCATTTTCTGGAATTCATTTCCTGGTACCAGGGAATTTATTTCCTGGTACCAGATAATTTATTTCCTGGAATTCATTTCCAGGTACCAGGGAATTCATTTCCTTGTGCCATGGAATTCATTTGCTGGTACCAAGAAATTCATTTCCTTGTACCAGAGAATTCATTTCCTGGAATTCATTTCCTGGTACCAGGGAATTCATTTCCTGGTACCAGGGAAGTCATTTCCTGGTACCAGAAAATTCATTTCCTAGAATTCATTACCTGGTACCAGGGAATTCCTTTCCTGATACCAGAGAATTCCTCTCCTGGTACCAGAGAATTAATTTCCTGGTACCAGGGAATTCATATTCAGGTACTATGGAATTCATTTCCTGGTACACGGGAATTCTTTTCTGAATTCTTTTCTCGGTGCCAGGGAATTCATTTCCTGGTACCAAGGATTTTATTTTCTGGAATTCACTTACTGGTACCAGGAAATGAATTCCCTGGTAACAGGAAATTAATTTCCTGGTACCAGGAAATTAATTCCCTGGTACCACAAAATGAATTCCCCTGCTACCAGGAAATGAATTCCTCTGCTACCAGGAAATGAATTCCCTGGTACCAGGAAATGAATTACCCTGCTACCAGGAAATGATTTCCCTGGTACCAGGAAATGAATTCTCTGGAATTCCCTGGTACCAGGAAATGAATTCCCTGGTACCAGGAAATGAAAGCCCTGGTACCAAAAAATGAATTCCTTGATACCAGGAAATGAATTCAAGGAAATGAATTCCCAGGAGGTAAATTCCCTGGTACCAGGAGATGAAGTCCCTGGTACCAGGAAATGAATACCCTGGTACCAGGAAATGAATTCCCTGGTACCAGGAAATTAATTCCTGGTACCGGGAAATTAACTCCCTGGTTCCAGGAAATGAATTCCGGGAAATGAATTCCCTGGTACCAGGAAATGAATTTCTTGGTACCTGGTACCAAAAAATGAATTCCAGGAAATGAATTCCCTGGTACCAGGAAATGAATTCCATGGTACCAGGAAATGAATTCCCTGGTACCGGGAAATGAATTCCAGGATACCAGGAAATGAATCCAAGAAATTAATTTAAGGAAATGAAATCCCTGGTACCAGGAGATGAATTCCCTGGTACCTTGAAATGAATTCCCTAGTACCCTGGTACTATGAAATGAATTCCCTGGTACCAGGAAATTAATTCCCTGGTACCAAAAAATGTATTCCCGGTTACCAGGAAATGAATTCCAGGAAATGAATTCTCTGGTACCAGGGAATGAATTCCCTGGTACCAGGAAATGAATTCCCTGGTACTAAGAAATGAATTCCCTGGTACCAGTAAAGGAATTCTGTGGTGCCAGGAAATGAATTCCTTGGTACCATGAAATGAATTCCCTGGGACCTGGAAATGAATTCCAAGAGATGAATATCCTGGTACCAGGAAATTGATTCCCAGGTACCAGGAAATGTACCAGGAAATGAATTTTGTGGTACCAGGAAATGAATTCCCTGGTACCAGGAAATGAATTCTTTGGTACCAGGAAATAATTCCCTGGTACCAGGAAATGAATTCCCCTGCTACCATGAAATAAATTCCCTGGTACCAGGAAATGAATTTCCCTGACACTAGGAAATGAATTTCTTGGTACCAGGAAATGAATTCCCTGGTACCAAGAAATGAATTTTCTGGTACCAAGAAATGAATTCCATGGGACCAGTACCAGGAAATGAATTTCTTAGTACCAGGAAATGAATTCCAGGATATGAATTCCCGGGTACCAGGAAGTGAATTCCCTAGTACCAGGGAATGAAGTCCCTGGTACCAGGAAATGAATACCCTGGTACCAGGAAATGAATTTCCTGGTACCAGGAAATGAATTCCGGGAAATGAATACCCTTGTACCAGGAAATGAATTCCCTGGTACCAGGAAATGAATTCCCTGGACCAGAAAATGAATTCCGGGAAATGAATTTCCTGGTACCAGGAAATGAATTCCCTGGTACCAGGAAATGAATTCCCTGGCAACAGGGAATGAATTCCCTGGTACCAGGAAATGGAAATGAATTCCCTGATACCAGGAAATGGAAATGAATTCCCTGGTACCAGGAAATGAATTCCTTGGTACCAAAAAATGAATTCCAGGAAATGAATTCCAGGAAATGAATTCATGGTACCAAGAAATGAATTCCCTAGTACCAGGAAATTAATTCCCTGGTATTAGGAAATTAATTCCCTGATACGAGGGAATGAATTTCCTGGTACCAGGGTACCAAGAAATTAATTCCAGGAAATGAATTCTCCGGCACAAGGAAATGAAATCCCTGGTACCTGGAAATGAATTCCCTCTTACAAGGAAATGAATGAATTCCCTGGTACCAGGAAATGAATTCCCTGGTACCAGGAATTGAATTCCCCAGTACCAGTAAATGAATTCCCCTGCTACAGGAATTGAATTCCCTGGTACCAGGAAATGAATTCCAGGAAATGACTTCCCTGGTACCAGGAATTCATTTCCTTGAATTCATTTTCTGGTACCAGGGAATTCATTTCAAATACCAGGGAATTCATTTCCTGGTAGCAGGGGAATTCATTTCCTGGAACCAGGGAATTCATTTCCTAGTACCAGGAATTGCATTCCAGGAAATGAATTACTGACTACCAAGAAATGAATTCCCTGGTACCAGGAAATGAATTCCAGGAAATGAATTCCTGGTACCAAGAAATGAATTCCCTAGTACCAGGAAATTAATTCCCTGGTATTAGGAAATTAATTCCCTGATACGAGGGAATGAATTTCCTGGTACCAGGGTACCAAGAAATTAATTCCAGGAAATGAATTCTCCGGCACAAGGAAATGAAATCCCTGGTACCTGGAAATGAATTCCCTCTTACAAGGAAATGAATGAATTCCCTGGTACCAGGAAATGAATTCCCTGGTACCAGGAATTGAATTCCCCAGTACCAGTAAATGAATTCCCCTGCTACAGGAATTGAATTCCCTGGTACCAGGAAATGAATTCCAGGAAATGACTTCCCTGGTACCAGGAATTCATTTCCTTGAATTCATTTTCTGGTACCAGGGAATTCATTTCAAATACCAGGGAATTCATTTCCTGGTAGCAGGGGAATTCATTTCCTGGAATTCATTTCCTGGAACCAGGGAATTCATTTCCTAGTACCAGGAAATGCATTTCAGGAAATGAATTACTGACTACCAAGAAATGAATTCCCTGGTACCAGGAAATGAATTTCAGGAAAAGAATTCTCTGGTACCAGGAAATTCATTTCCTGGTACCAGGAAATGAATTCTCTGGTTCTAAAAAATGAATTCCCTGGTACCAGTAAATGAATTCTGTGGTACCAGGAAATTAATTCCCTGGTACCAAGAAATGAATTCCCTAGTACCAGGAAATGAATTCCGAGAAATGAATATCCTTTTACCAGGAAATGAATTCCCTTGTACCAGGAAATGATTTCCATTGTACCAGGAAATGAATTCCCTGGTATCAGAAAATGAATTCTTTGGTACCAGTCAGGATTTGGATTCCCTGGTACCAGGAAATGAATTCACTAGTACCAAGAAATAAATTCCCTGGTACCAGGAGAGGAATTCCCTGGTACCCAGAAATGAATTCCCTGGTACCATGAAATGAATTCCTTGGTACCAAAATGTACCAGGAAATGAATTCCCTGGTACCAGGATGCACCAGGAAGTGAATTCCCTGGTACCAGGAAATGAATTCCTCGAAATGAATTTTCTGGTACCAGGAAATGAATTACCTGGTACCAGGAAATAAATTCCTTGGTACCAAGAAAGGAATTCCAGGAAATGAATTCCATGGTACCAGGAAATGAGTTCCCTGGTACCAGGAAATGAATTCCAGGAAAAAATTCTCCGGTACCAGGATATGAATTCCCTGGTACCAGGAAATGAATTCCCTGGTACCAGGAAACGAATTCCCTGGTACTAGGAAATGAATTCACTGGTACCAGGAAATGAATTCCCTGGAAACAGTGAATTAATTCCCTGGTACCAGGAAATGGAAATGAATTCCCTGGTACCAGGAAATGAATTCCATGGTACCTAAAAATGAATTTCAAGAAATGAATTCTGGGAAATAAATTCTCTGGTACCAGGAAATGAATTCCCTGGTACCAGGAAATGAATTCCCTAGTTCCAGGAAATTAATTCCCTGGTACTAGGAAATGAATTCCCTGGTACGAGGAAATGAATTCCATGGTACCGGGAAATAAATTCCCTGGTACCAGGAAATTAATTCCAAGAAATGAATTCTTCGGTACAAAGAAACGAATTCCCTGGTACCCAGAAATGAATTCCCTGGTACCAGGAAATGAATGAATTCCCTGGTACCAGGAAATGAATGAATTCCCTGGTACCTGGAAATGAATTCCCTGGTACCAGGAAATGAATTCCCTGGTACCAGGAAATTAATTCCAGGAAATGACTTCCCTGGTACCAGGAATTCATTTCCTTGAATTCATTTTCTGGTATCAAGAAATTCATTTCCTGTACCAGGGAATTCATTTCCTGGTAGCAGGGGAATTAATTTCTGGGTAATTCATTTCTTGGAATTCATTTTCTGGTACCAGGGAATTAATTTCCTGGTACCAGGAAATGCATTCCAGGAAATGAATTACTGACTACCAAGAAATGAATTCCCTGGTACCAGGAAATGAATTTCAGGAAAAGAATTCTCTAGTACCAGGAAATGAATTCCCTGGTACCAGGAAATGAATACCCTAATACTAAGAAATGAATTCCCTGGTACCAGTAAATGAATTCTCTGGTACCAGGAAATGATTTCCCAGGTACCAGGAAATGAATTCCCTGGTACCAGGAAATGAATTTTGTGGTACTAGGAAATGAATTCCCTGGTAAAAGGAAATGAATTTCCTGGTACCAGGAAATGAATTCCCTGGTACCAGGAAATGAATTCCCCTGCTACAAGGAAATGAATTCCCCTGCTATTGGGAAATGAATTCCCTTGTACAAGGAAATGAATTCCCTGGTACCAGGAAATGAATTCGCTGGTACCAGGCAAGAATTGGATTCCCTGGTACCAGGAAATGAATTCATTAGTACCAGGAAATAAATTCCCTGGTACCAGGAGAGGAATTTCCTGGTACCAGGAAATGAATTCCCTGGTACCAAGATGTACCAGGAAATGAATTCCCTGGTACCAGGATGCACCAGGAAGTGGATTCCCTGGTACCAGGAAATGAATTCCTGGAAATAAATTTTCTGGTACCAGGAAATGAATTCCCTGGTACCAGGAAATGAATTCCTTGGTACCAGGAAAGGAATTCCAGGAAATGAAATCCCTGGAACCAGGAAATGAATTCCTTGGTACCAGCAAATGAATTCCCTGGTTCCAGGAAATAAATTTCCAAAAAATTAAATTTTAGGTACCAGGGAATGGAAATGAATTCCCTGGTACCAAGAAATGAATTCCCTGGTACCAGGAAATGAATTCCAGGAAATGAATTCCTTGGTACCAGGAAATGAATTCCCGGGTACCAGGAAATAAATTCCCTGCTACCAGGAAAAAATTTCACTGCTACCAGGAAATTAATACCCCTGCTACCAGGAAATGAATTCACTGGCTACCAGGAAAGGAATTTTCTGGTACTAGGAAATGAATTTACCTGCTACTAGTAAATGAATTCCTTGGTACCAGGAAATGAATTCCAGGAAATTAATTCCTGGTACAAGAAAATACAGGGAATTAATTTCCTGGTACCAGGAATTCATTTCCTGGAATTCATTTACTGGTACCAGGGAATTCATATCCTGGTACCAAGGAATTTATTTCCTGGTAGCAGGGGAATTCATATCCTGGTACCAGGGTATTCATTTCCTGGAATTCGTTTCCTGGTACCAGGAATTAATTTACTGTCAACAGGGTATTAATTTCCTGGTACCAGGGAAGTCATTTCCTCGTACCAGAAAATTAAATTCCTAGAATTCATTTCCTGGTACCAGGAAATTCATTTCCTGGTACATCCTGGTACCAGATAATTCATTTCCTGGTACCAGGGAATTCCTCTCCTGGTACCAGGTAATTCATTTCCTGGTACCAGGGAATTCATTTCCTAGTTCCAGGGAATTCCTTTCCTGGTACCAGAGAATTCATTTCCTGGTACCAGAGAATTCATTTCCTGGTACCAGAGTATTCATTTCCTGGTAGCAGGGTAATACATTTCCTGTTACCAGGGAATTCATTTCCTGGTAGCAAGGGAATTCATCTCCCAGAAGCAGGGGAATTCATTTCCTGCTACCAGGGAATTCATTTCCTGCTACCAGGGAATTCATTTCCTGGTAGCATGGAATTAATTTCCTGTCACCAAGGAATTCAATTCCTGGAATTTATTTCCTGGTACCAGGGAGTTAATTTCCTGGAATTCATTTCCTGGTACCAGGGAATTCATTTCCTGGTACCAGGGAATTCATTTCCTGGTACCAGGGAATTCATTTCCTGGTACCAGGGAATTCATTTCCTGGTACCAGGGAATTCATTTCCTGGTACTAGGGAATTCATTTCCTGGTACCAGGAAATTCATTTCCCAGAATTCATTTCCTGGTACTAGGGAATTAATTTCCAGGTACCAGGGAATTCACTGGGAATTCATTTCCTGGTACCAGGGAATTCAGTTCCTGGAATTAATTTCCTGGTACCAGGGAATTCATTTCCTGGTACCAGGGAATTCATTTATGGGTACCAAGGAATTCATTTCCTTTTACCAGTGAATTCATTTCCTGGAATTAATTTCCTAGTACCAGGGAATTCATTTCCTTGTACCAGGGAATTCATTTCCTGTTTCCATAAATATCATTTCCTGGAATTCATTTCCTAGTACCAGGGAATTCATTTCCTGGTAGCAGGGAATTCATTTCCTATACCAGGGAATTCATTTCCTGGTACCAAGGAATTCATTTCCTGGTACCAGTAAATTCCTTTTCCTGGTACCAGGGAATTAATTTCCTGGTACCAGGGAATTAATTTCCAAGTACAAGGGAATTCATTTCCTGGTAGCCGGGTAATTCATTTTCTGGTACCAGGGAATTCATTTCCTGATAGCTGGGGAATTTATTTCCTAGTACCAGGGAATTCATTTCCTGGTATCAGGGAATTCATTTCCTTTTACCAGGGAATTCATTTCCTGGTACCAGAGAATTCATTTCCTGGACTTCATTACCTGGTTCCAGGGATTTAATTTCTTGGTACCAGGAATTCATTTCCTGGTATCAGGGAATTCATTTCCTGGTACCAGGGATTTTATTTCCTGGAATTCATTTCCTGGTACCATGTAATGAATTCCCTGGTACCAGGAAATGAATTCCCTGATACCAGGTAATGAATTCCCAGGTACCAGGAAATGAATTACCCTGCTACCAGGAAAGGAATTCCCTGGTACCAGGAAATTAATTTTCTGGTACCAGGAAATGAATTCCCTGGTATCAAGAAATGAATTCCCTGGTACCGGGAAATTAATTCCCTAGTACTAGGAAATGAATTCCAGGAAATGAATTCCTTGGTATGAGGAAGTGAATTCCCTGGTACCAGGAAATTAATTCCCTGGTACAAGGAAATTAATTCCCTAGTACCAGGAAATTAATTCCATGGTACCTGGAAATGAATTCCCTAGTACCAGGAAATGTATTCCCTATGAATTCCCTGGTACCAGGAAATGAATTCCCTGGTACCATGAAATAAATTCCCTGGTACCATGAAATGAATTCCCTGGTACCAGGAAATGAATTCCAGGAAATTAATTCCCTGGTACCAGGAAATAAATTCCAGGAAATGAATTCTTTGGTACCAGGAAATGAATTCCACGTTACCAGGAAAAGAATTCCCTGGTACCAGGAAATGAATTCCCCTGCTACCAGGAAATGAATTCCCCGGTACCAGGAAATGAATTCCAAGAAATGAATTCCCTGTTACCAGGAAATGAATGAATTTCCTGGTACCAAGAAATTAATTCAAGGAAATGAATTCCCTGGTACCAGGAAATGAATTACAGGAAATGAATTATCTGGTACAAGGAAATGAATTCCCTGATACCAGGAAAAGAATTTCAGGATATGAATTCCCTGGTACCAAGAAATTAATTCCCTGGTACCAGGAATTGAATTCCCTGCTACCAGGAAATGAATTCCCTGGTACCAGGGAATTAATTCCCCTGCTACCAGGAAATTAATTCCCTGGTACCAGGAAATGAATTCCCTGGTACCAGTAAATGAATTCCAGGAAATTATTTCCCTGGTACCAGGAAATGAAATGATTTCCCTGGTACCAGGAAATGAATTCCCTGGTACCAGGAAATGAATTCCCTGGTTCAGGGAATGAATTACTTGGTACTAGGAAATGAAGTCCCCTGCTACCAGGAAATAAATTCCCTAATACCAGGAAATGAATTCCCTGGTACCAGGAAATGAATTCCAGGAAATAAATTCCATGGTACCAGGAGATGAATTCCCTGGTACCAGGAAATGAATTCCCTGGTACCAAGAAAGGAATTCCTTGGTACCAGGAATCGAATTCCAGGAAATTAATTCCCTGGTACCGAGAAGTGAATTCCCTGATACCAGGAAATGATGTACCTGGCAACAGGGAAGGGAATGAATTCCCTGGTACCAGGAAATGGAAAAGAATTCCCTGGTACCAGGAAATGAATTCCATGATACCAAAAAATGAATTCCAAAAAATGAATTCCAGGAAATGAATTCCCTGGTACCAGGAGATGAATTCCCTGGTACCAGGAAATGAATTCCTTCTTACCAGGAAATTAATTTCCTGGTACTAGGATATGAATTCCCTGGTACGAGTAAATGAATTCCCTGGTACCGGGAAATAAATTCCCTGGTACCAGGAAATTAATTCCAGGAAATGAATTCTCCAGTACAAGGAAATGAATTCCCTGGTACCAGGAAATTAATTCCAGGAAATGAAATCTCCAGTACAAGGAAATGAATTCCCTGGTACCCAGAAATGAATTCCCTGGTACCAGGAAATGAATGAATTCCCTGGTACCAGGAAGCGAATGAATTCCCTGGAACCTGGAAATGAATTCCCTGGTACCAGGAAATGAATTCCAGGAAATGACTTCCCTGGTACCAGGAATTCATTTCCTTGAATTCATTTTCTGGTATCAGGGAATTCATTTCCTGTACCCGGGAATTCATTTCCTGGTAGCAGGGGAATTAATTTCTGGGTAATTCCTTTCCTGGTATTCATTTCCTGGTACCAGGAAATTCATTTCCTGGTACCAGGAAATTCATTTCCTGGTACCAGGAAATGCATTCCAGGAAATGAATTACTGACTACCAAGAAATGAATTCCCTGGTACCAGGAAATGAATTTCAGGAAAAGAATTCTCTGGTACCAGGAAATGAATTCCCTGGTACCATGAAATGAATTCCCTAATACTAAGAAATGAATTACCTGGTACCAGTAAATGAATTCTCTGGTACCAGGAAATGATTACCCAGGTACCAGGAAATGAATTCCCTAGTACCAGGAAATGAATTTTGTGGTACTAGGAAATGAATTCCCTGGTAAAAGGAAATGAATTCCCTGGTACCAGGAAATGAATTCCCTGGTACCAGGAAATGAATTCCCTGGTACCAGGAAATGAATTCCCCTGCTACCAGGAAATGAATTCCCCTGCTATTGGGAAATGATTTCCCTTGTACAAGGAAATGAATTCCCTGGTACCAGGAAATGAATTCCCTGGTACCAAGCAAGAATTGGATTCCCTGGTACCAGTAAATGAATTCACTAGTACCAGAAAATAAATTCCCTGGTACCAGGAGAGGAATTCCCTGGTACCAGGAATTGAATTCCCTCGTACCAAGATGTACCAGGAAATGAATTCCCTGGTACCAGGATGCACCAGGAAGTGAATTCCCTGGTACCAGGAAATGAATTTCTGGAAATAAATTTTCTGGTAAAAGGGAATGAATTCCCTAGTACCAGGAAATGAATTCCTTGGTACCAGGAAAGGAATTCCAGGAAATGAATTCCCTGGAACCAGGAAATGAATTCCTTGGTACCAGCAAATGAAATCCCTGGTACCAGGAAATAAATTCCAAAAAATGAAATTTTAGGTACCAGGGAATGGAAATGAATTCCCTGGTACCAAGAAATGAATTCCCTGGTGCCAGGAAATGAATTCAAGGAAAAGAATTCCTTGGTACCAGGAAATGAATTCCCGGGTACCAGGAAATAAATTCCCTGCTACCAGGAAAAAAATTCACTGCTACCAGGAAATGAATTCCCCTGCTACCAGGAAATGAATTCCCTGGCTACCAGGAAATGAATTCTTGGTACAAGGAAATGTATTTACCTGCTACTAGGAAATGAATTCCCTGGTACCAGGAAATGAATTTCCTGGTACCAGGAAATTAATTCCAGGAAATTAATTCCTGGTACAAGAAAATACAGGGAATTTATTTCTTGGTACCAGGAATTCATTTCCTGGAATTCATTCACTGGTACCAGGGAATTCATTTCCTGGTACCAGGGAATTTATTTCCTGGTAGCAGGGGAATTCATATTCTGGTACCAGGGTATTCATTTCCTGGAATTCGTTCCCTGGTACCAGGAATTAATTTACTGTCACCAGGGAATTCATTTCCTGGTACCAGGGAAGTCATTTCCTGGTACCAGGAAATTAAATTCCTAGAATTAATTTCCTGGTACCAGGGAATTCATTTCCTGGTACATCCTGGTACCAGATAATTCATTTCCTGGTACCAGGGAATTCCTCTCCTGGTACCAGGTAATTCATTTCCTGGTACCAGGGAATTCATTTCCTGGTACCAGGGAATTCATCTCCTGGTACCAGAGAATTCATTTCCTGGTACCAGAGAATTCATTTCCTGGTACCAGAGAATTCATTTCCTGGTAGCAGGGTAATACATTTCCTGGTACCAGGGAATTCATTTCCTGGTAGCAAGGGAATTCATTTCCTAGAAGCAGCGGAATTCATTTTCTGCTACCAGGGAATTCATTTCCTGGTAGCATGGAATTAATTTCCTGTCACCAAGGAATTCATTTCCTGGAATTTATTTCCTGGTACCAGGGAGTTAATTTCCTGGAATTCATTTCCTGGTACCAGGGAATTCATTTCATTGTACCAGGCAATTCATTTCCTGGTACCAGGGAATTCATTTCCTGGTACTAGGGAATTCATTTCCTGGTACCAGGAAATTCATTTCCCAGAATTCATTTCTTGGTACCAGGCAATTAATTTCCAGGTACCAGGAAATTCACTGGGAATACATTTCCTGGTACCTGGAAATTCAGTTCCTGGTACCAGGGAATTCATTTCCTGGTACTTGGGAATTCATTTCCTGGAATTAATTTCCTGGTACCAGGGAATTGATTTCCTGGTACCAGGGAATTCATTTATGGGTACCAATGAATTCATTTCCTTTTACCAGGGAATTCATTTTCTGGAATTCATTTCCTAGTACCAGGGAATTCATTTCCTTGTACCAGGGAATTCATTTCCAGTTTCCACGAAATTCATTTCCTGGAATTCATTTCCTAGTACCAGGGAATTCAATTCCTGGTAGCAGGGAATTCATTTCCTATACCAGGGAATTAATTTCCTGGTACCAGGGATTTCATTTCCTGGTACCAGGTAATTCCTTTCTTGGTACCAGGGAATTCATTTCCTGGTACCAGGGAATTAATTTCCAAGTACAAGGGAATTCATTTCCTGGTAGCAGGGTAATTCATTTTCTGGTACCAGGGAATTCATTTCCTGATACCCGGGGAATTTATTTCCTAGTACCAGGGAATTCATTTCCTGGTACCAGGGAATTCATTTCCTTTTACCAGGGAATTCATTTCCTGGTACCAGAGAATTCATTTCCTGGACTTCATTACCTGGTTCCAAGGATTTCATTTCCTGGTACCAGGAATTCATTTCCTGGTATCAGGGAATTCATTTCCCGGTACCAGGGATTTTATTTCTTGGAATTCATTTCCTGGTACCATGTAATGAATTCCCTGGTACCAGGAAATGAATTCCCTGGTACCAGGTAATGAATTCCCTGGTACCATGAAATGAATTAACCTGCTACCAGCAAATGAATTCTCTGGTACCAGGAAATGAATTTTCTGGTACCAGGAAATGAATTCCCTGGTATCAAGAAATGAATTCCCTGGTACCAGGAAAGGAATTCCCTGGTACCGGGAAATTAATTCCCTGGTACTAGGAAATGAATTCCAGGAAATGAATTCCTTGGTATGAGGAAGTGAATTCCCTGGTACCAGTAAATGAAGTGCCTGGTACCAGGAAATTAATTCCCTGGTACAAGGAAATTAATTGCCTAGTACCAGGAAATTAATTCCATGGTACCAGGAAATTAATTCCCTGGTACCAGGAAATGAATTCTGGGAAATTAATTTCCTGGTACTAGGGAATGAATTCCCAAGTACCAGGAAATGAATTCCCTATGAATTCCCTGGTACCAGGAAATAAATTCCCTGGTACCATGAAATTAATTCCCTGGTACCATGAAATGAATTCCCTGGTACCAGGAAATGAATTCCAGGAAATTAACTCCCTGGTACCAGGAAATAAATTCCAGGAAATGAATTCTTTGGTACCAGGAAATGAATTCCACCTTACCAGGAAAAGAATTCCCTGGTACCAGGAAATGAATTCCCCTGCTACCAGGAAATGAATTCCCTGGTACCAGGAAATGAATTCCAAGAAATGATTTCCCTGTTACCAGGAAATGAATTTCCCGGTACCAAGAAATGAATTCCAGGAAATGAATTCCTTGGTACCAGGAAATGAATTACAGGAAATGAATTATCTGGTACAAGGAAATGAATTCCCTGATACCAGGAAAAGAATTTCAGGAAATGAAATCCCTGGTACCAAAAAATGAATTCCCTGGTACCAGGAAGTAAATTCCCTGCTACCAAGAAATGAATTCCCTGGTACCAGGGAATTAATTCCCCTGCTACCAGGAAATTAATTCCCTGGTACCAGGAAATGAATTCCCTGGTACCAGGAAATGAATTCCAGGAAATTATTTCCCTGGTACCAGGAAATGAATTCCCTGGTACCAGGAAATGAATTCCCTGGTTCAGGAAATGAATTACTTGGAACTAGGAAATGAATTCCCCTGCTACCAGGAAATAAATTCCCTGGTACCAGGAAATGAATTCCCTGGTACCAGGAAATGAATTCCAGGAAATAAATTCCATGGTACCAGGAGATGAATTCCCTGGTACCAGGAAATGAAATCCCTGGTACCAAGAAATGTATTCCTTGGTACCAGGAAATGAATTCCAGGAAATTAATTCCCTGGTACCGAGAAGTGAATTCCCTGGTACCAGGAAATGATGTACCTGATACCAGGAAATGAATTCCCTGGTACCAGGGAATGAATTCCAGGAAATGAATTCCCTGGTACCAGGAAATTAATTCTCTGGTAACAGTAATGAATTCCCAGGTACCAGGAAATGAATTCCCCTGCTACCAGGAAATGAAATTCCTGGTACCAGGAAATGAATTCTCGATACCAAGAATTGAATTTCAGGAAACGAATTCCCTGGTATCTGGAAATGATGTACCTGGTACCAGGAAATGAATTCCTTGGTACCAGGGAATGAATCCCTGGTACCAGGAAATGCATTCCCTAGTACCAGGAAATGAATTCCCTGGTATCATGAAATGAAATTCCTGTTGCCAGGAAATGAATTCCCTGGTAAAAGGAAATGAATTCCATGGTACCAGGGAATGTACCAGAAAATGAGTTCCCTGGTACCAGGGAATGAATTCCCTGGTACCAGGAAATTAATTCCCTGGTACCAGGAAATGAAGAATTTCATGGTACCAGGAAATGAAAACTAGGAAATGATGTACCTGATACCAGGAAATGAATTACCTGGTACCAGGAAATGAATTTCAGGAAATGAATTCCCTGATACCAGAAAATGAATTCCGGATTACCAGGAAAATAATTCCCTGGTTCCAGGAAATAAATTCCCCTGCTACCAGGAAATGAATTCCCTGGTACCAGCAAATGAATTCCCTATAACCAGGAAATGAATTCCCTGGTACCAAGAAATGAATTCCAGCAAATGAATTCCAGGAAATAAATTCAATGGTATAAGGAAATGAATTCCCTGGTACCAAGAAATGAATTCCCTGGTACCAGAAAATGAATACCAGGTAATGAATTCTTCGGTACCAGGAAATGAACCAGGAAATAAATTCTAGGAAATAAATGCCCTGGCACCAGGAAATGAATTCCGCTTCAACCAGGAAATCCCTGGTACCAGGATATGAATTCCAGGAAATGAGTTCCTGGTACCATGAAATGAATTCCCTTGTACCAGGAAATGAATTCCCTGGTACCAGGAAATGAATTCCAGAAAATGAATTCCCTGGTACCAGGAAATGACTTCCCTGGTACCAGGAAATGATTTCCATGCTACCAAGAATGAATTCCAGGAAATAAATTCCCTGAAACCAGGAAATGAATTCCCTGGTACCAGGAAATGAATTCTATGAAATGAATTCCCTGGTACCAGGAAATGAATTCCAGGAAATGAATTACCTGGTGCCAAGAAATGAATTCCCTGTTACCAGAAAATGAATTCCGTGGTACCAGGAAATTAATTCCCTGGTCACAAGAAATGTATTCCCCGGTACCAGGAAATGAATTCCAGGATAAGAATTCCCTGTTACTCTGAAATGAATTCCCTAGTACCAGGAAATGAATTCCCTGGTAAAAGGAAAAGATTTCTAGGAAATGAATTAATAACAGGAAATGAATTCCAAGAAATGAATTCCAGGAAATGAATTTCCTGTTACCAGAAAATGAATTCCAGGAAATGAATTTCCTGTTACCTGGAAATGAATTCCAGGAAATGAATTCCCTGGTACCAGGAAATTAATTCTCTGGTAACAGGAAATGAATTCCCGGTACCAAGAAATGAATTACAGGAAATGAATTCCCTTGTACCAGGAAATAAATTTTTTGGTACCAGGAAAAGAATTCCCTTATACCAGGGAATTCTTTCCTGGTACCAGGAATTCATTTCCTGGAATTAATTTCCTGGTACCAGGGAATTCATTTCCTGGTGCCAGGCATTCATTTCCTGGAATACATTTCCTGGTACCAGGGAATTCATTTCCTGCTGCCAGGGAATTCATTTCCTTGCAGCAGAGGAATTCATTTACTGGTAGTAGGGGAATTCATTTCCAGGTCCTTGGGAATTCATTTCCTGGTAGAAGGGAATTCATTTCCTGGTACCAGAAAATAAATTCCCTGGTACTAGGAAATGAATCCCCTGGTACCAGGAAATGAATTCCCAGGTACAAGGAAATGATTTCTAGGAAATTAATTCCTTGGTACCAGGAAATGAATTCCCTGGTACCAGTAAATGAATTAATTGGTACCAGGAAATGAATTCCCGGAAATGGATTCCCTGGTACCAGAAATTCCGTGGTACCAGAAATTCCCTGGTACCAGGGAATTTTCCTAGAACCAGAAAATGAAAATGAATTCCCTGGTACCAGGAAATGAATTCCAGGAAATGAATTCCCTGGTACCATGAGATGAATTCCCTGGTACCAGAAAATTAATTCCCTGGTACCATGAAATGAATTCCTTGGTATCAGGAAATGAATTCCAGAAAATGAATTCCCTGGAACCAGGAAAGGAATTCCCTGGTACCATGAAATGAATTCCAGGAAATGAATTCCCCAGTACCAAGAAATGAAATCCAGGAAATGAGTTCCCTGGTACCATGAAATGAATTCCAGGAAATGAAATCCCTGGTACCAGGAAATTATTTTTCTCTTACCAGGAAATGAATTCCCTGGTACCAGGAAATGAATTCCTTGGTACCAGGAAAAGAATTTCCTGGTACCAGGGAATTTCCCTAAAACAAGGAAATGAATTTCCTGGTACCAGGAAATAAATTCCAGGAAATGATTTCTCTGGTACTAGAAAATTAATTCCCTGGTGACAGGAAATTATTTCCAGGAAATGAATTCCCTGGTACCAGGAAATTAATTCTCTGGTACCAGGGAATTCATTTCCTGGTAGCAGGGGAATTCATTTCCGGGTACCAGGGAATTCATATCCTGGAATTCGTTACCTGGTACTGAGGAATTCATTTCCTGTAACCCGGGAATTCATTTCCTGGTACCAGGGAATTCATTTCCTGGAATTCGTTACCTGGTACCCAGGAATTCATTTCCTGGTACCAAGGAATTCATTTCCTGAACCGGAAATGAATTCCTTGGTACCAGGGAATGAATTCCAGTAAATGAATTCCCTGGTACCAGGAAATGACAGGAAATGAATTCCCTGGTATCAGGAAATGGATTCCCTGGTACCAGGAAATGAATTCCCCTGCTACGAGGAAATGAATTCCCTGGTACCAGGGAATGAATTCCCTGGTACCAGGGAATGAATTCCCTGGTACCAGAGAATTCATTTCCTGTAAGTCATTGTCTGGTAGTGGAGAATTCATTTCCTGGTACCAGGGAATTCATTTCCTGGTACCAGGGAATTCATTTCCTGGAATTCATTTCTTGGTACCAGGGAATTCATATCCTGGTACCAGGGAATTCATTTCCTGGTAGCAGGGGAATTCATTTCCCTGTACCAGGGAATTCATTTCCTGGTACAGGGGAATTCATTTCCTGGAATTCATTTCCTGGTACCAGGGAATTCATTTCCTGGTACCAGGGAATTCATTTCCTGTACCAGGGAATTCATTTCCTGGTTGCAGAGAATTTATTTCCCGGAATCCATTTCCTGGTACCAGGGAATTCATTTCCTGGTACATCCTGGTACCAGGGAATTCAATTTCTGGTACCACGAGTTCCTGGAATTCATTTCCTGGTACCGGGGAATTCATTTCCTGGTACTGAGGAATTCATTCCCTGGTACCAGGGAATTCATTTTCTGGTACCGGGGAATTCATTTCCTTGTACCAGGAAATTTATTTACTGGAATTCATTTTCCGGTAGCAGGGAATTCATTTCCTGGTACCAGGGAATTCATTTCCTAGTACCAGGGGAATTCATTTCCTGGTACCAGGGAATCCATTTCCTGATACCAGGGAATTCATTTCCTGTCATTTCCTGGTACCAGGGAATTCATTAACTGGAATTCATTTCCTGGTACCAAGAAATCAATTTCCAGTTCAGGAATTGAATTCCCTGGTACCAGGAAATGAATTCCTAGGTACCAAGTAACAAATTCCAGGAAATGAATTCCCTGGTACCAGGAAATGAATTCCCTGCTACCAGGAAATGAATTCCCTGGTACCAGAATTCCCTGGTACACGGAATTGAATTCCCCTGCTACCAGGAAATTAATTCCCGAGAACCAAGAAATGGATTTCCTGGTACCAGGAAATGAATTCACTGGTACCAAGAAATGAATTCCCTGGTACCAAGAAATTAATTCCTTTGTACCAGGAAATGAATTCTGTGTTACCAGGAAATGAATTCCTCGGTACCAGGAAATGAATTCACGGGTACCAGGAAATTAATTCCTTTGTACCAGGAAATGAATTCTGTGTTACCAGGAAATGAATTCCTTGGTACTAGGAAATGACCAAGAAATGAATTCCAGGAAAGAATGTCATGGTACCAGGAAATGAAATCCAGGAATTGAATGTCCTGGTACCAGGAAATGAATTCCCTGGTACCAGGAAATTAATTCCCTGGTACCAGGAAATGGATTCCTTGGTACCAAGAAATGAATTCCTTTGTACCAGGAAATGAATTCTGTGGTACCAGGAAATGAATTCCTTGGTACCAGGAAATGAATTCACGGGTACCAGGAAATGAATTCTCTGGTACCAGGATGAATTCCCTGGTACAATGGAATGAAATTAATTCTCTGGTACCAGGAAATGAATTCCCTGGTATCAGGACATGAATTGCCTGTCATCAGGAAATGCATTCCAGAAAATAAATTCCCTGGTACCAGGAGATGAATTCCATGGTACCAAGAAATGAATTCCAGGAAATGAATTCCCTGGTACCAGGATAGGAATTCCCTGGTACCGGGAAAATAATTCCCTGGTACAAGGAAATGAATTTCCTGGTACGGGGAAATGAATTCCATGGTATCAGGAAATGAATTCCCTGGTACCAGGAAATGATTTCCAGGGAAAAAATTCCTGGTACCAGGCGATGAATTCCTTGGTACCAGGAAATGAATTCCCTGGTACCAAGAAATGAATTCCATGGTACCAAGAAAAGAAATCCAGGAAACAAATCCCCTGTTACCTGGAAATGAATTCCCTGGTACCAAGAAATGAATTCCAGGAAATAAATTTTCTGGTACCAGGATATGAATTCCCTGGTACCAGGATGAATTCCCTGGTACTAGGGAATGAAATTAAATCTCTGGTACCAGGAAATGAATACCCCTGCTACCAGGAAATGAATTCCCCTGCTACTAGGAAATGAATTCCCCTGCTACTAGGAAATGAATTCCCTGGTACCAGGAAATGAATTCCCTGGTACCAGAAAAGGAATTCATGGTACCAGGGAATGAATTCCGGGGAATGAATTCCGGGGAATGAATTCCCTGGTATTCGGAGATGAATTCCCTGGTACCAGGGAATGAATTCCCTTGTACCAGGAAATGAATCCCCTGGAGATGAATTCCCGGTACCAGGAAATGAATACCTTGGCACAAGGAAATGAATTCCCTGGTACCAGGAAATGAATTCCTTTGTACCAGGAAATGAATTCCAGGAAAGGAATCCCCTGGTACCAGGAAATGAATTCCCTGGTACCAGGAAATGAATATCAGGAAATGAATTCCATGGTACCAGGGAATGAATTCCCTGGTACCAGGAAATGCATACCCTGGTACCAGGAAATGAATTCCAGGAAATAAATTCCCTGGTACCAGGAAATGAATTCAAGGAAATGAATTCCCTAGTACCAGGAAATTAATTCCAGGAAATAAATTCCCTGATACCAGGAAATGAATTCCATGGTATCAGGAAATGAATTCCACGGTACGAGGAAATGAATTCCCCTGCTACCAGGAAACTAATTCCCTGGGACAGAAATGAATTCCCTGGTACAAGGAAATGAATTCCCTAGTACCAGGAAATGAATTCCAGGAAATTAATTCCCTGGTACTAGGAATTCATTTCCTGGTACCAGGGAATTCATTTCCTAGTACCAGGGAATTAATTTACTGGTACCAGGGAATTCATCTCCTGGTATGAGGGAATTCATTTCCTGGTAGTAGTGAAATTCATTTCCTGGTGCCAGGGAATTCATTTCCTGGTAGCAGGGGAATTCATTTCTTGGTAGCAGGGGAATTAATTTCTGGGTACCGGGGAATTCATTTCCTGGTACCAGGGAATTCATTCCCTGGAATTTATTTCCTGGTACCAGGAAATGAATTTCCTGTACCGGGGAATTAATTTCCTGGTATTAGGACATGAATTACCTGGTACCTGGAAGTGAACTCCCTGGAACCAGGAATTAATTTCTTGGTACCAGGAAATGAATTCCCTGGTACCAGGGAATGAAATTAATTCTCTGGTACCAGGAAATGAATTCCCTGGTACCAGAAAATTAATTCTTTAGTACCAGGATGAATTCCCTGATACCAGGGAATGAAATTAATTCTCTGGTACCAGGAAATTAATTTCCTAGTATCAGGACATGAATTACCTGGTACCAGGAAATTAATTCCCTGGTACCAGGAAAGGAATTCCATGGTACCAGAAAATGAATTCCAGGAAATGAATTCCCTGGTATTCGGAGATGAATTCCCTGGTACCAGGAAATGGATTCCCTGGTACCAGGAAATGAATCCCCTGGTACCAGGAAATGAATTCGCTGGTACCATGAGATGAATTCCCTGGTACCAGGAAATGAATTCCCTGGAACCAGGAAATGAATTCCCTGGTACCAGGAAATGAATTCCTTCGTACTAGGAAAAGAATTCCAGGAAATGAATCCCCTGATACCAGGAAATGAATTCCCTGGTACCAGTAAAAAATTTCAGGGAATGAATTCCATGGTACCAGGAAATGAATTCCCTGGTACCAGAAATGCATACCCTGGTACCAGGAAAGGAATTCCAGGAAATGAATTCCCTGGTACCAGGAAATGAATTCCAGGAAATGAGTTACCTGGTACCAGGAAATGAATTCCAGGAAATAAATTCCCTGGTACCAGGAAATGAATTCCATGGTACCAGGAAATGAATTCCCAGGTACCAGGAAATGAATTCCCCTGCCTCCAGGAAATGAATTCCCTGGTATGGAAATGAATTCCCTGGTACCAGGAAATTAATTCTCTGGTATCAGGAAATGAATTCCAGGAAATTAATTCCCTGGTACTAGGAATTCATTACCTGGTACCAGGGAATTCATTTACTAGTTCCAGGGAATTAATTTACTGGTACCAGGAATTCATCTCTTAGTACGAGGGGATCCATTTCCTGGTAGCAGTGAAATTCAGTTCCTGGTACCAGGGAATTTATCTCCTGTTAGCAGGGGAATTCATTTCCTGGTACCAGGTAATGAATTTCCTGTACCAGGTAATTCATTTCCAGGTATCAGGACATGAATTTCCTGGTACCTGGAAGTGAACTCCCTGGAACCAGGAATTAATTTCTTGGTACCAGGAAATGAATTCCCTGGTACCAGGGATTGAAATTAATTCTCTGGTACCAGGAAATGAAGACCCTGGTACCAGAAAATGAATTCTTTAGTACCAGGATGAATTCCCTGGTACCAGGGAATGAAATTAATTCTCTGGTACCACGAAATGAATTTCCTAGTATCAGCACATGAATTACCTGGTACTAGGAAATGCATTCCAGGAAATGAATTCCCTGGTACCATGAGATGAATTCCCTGGTACCAGGAAATGAATTCCGGGTACCAGGAAATGAATTACCTGGTACCAGGAAATTATTTCCCTGGTACCAGGAAAGGAATTCCCTGGTATTGGGAAATGAATTCCAGGAAATGAATTCCCTGGTATCAGGAAATGAATTCCCTGGTACCAGTAAATAAATTCCCTGGTACCAGGAAATGAATTCCATTTCCTGTTACTAGATAATGAATTCCCTAGTAACAGGAAATGAATTCCATGGTACCAGGAAATAAATTCTCTGGTACCAGGAAATGAATTCCCTGGTACCAGGAAATGAATTCTGCAGGAGATGAATTCCCTGGTACCAGAAAATGAATTTACTGGTACCAAGAAATGAATTTCAAGAAATGAATTCCCTGGTATAAGGAATTCTTTTCCTGGAATTCCTGGCATGGTACCGGGGAATTCATTTCCTGGTAGCAGGGAAATTCATTTCCTGGTACCAGGGATTTCATTCGTTGGTATCAGGGGAATCCATTTCATGGAAGCAGGGGAATTCATTTCCGGGTACCCGGGAATTCATTTCCTGGTACCAAGGAATTCATTTCAAGAAATTCATTTCCTGGTACCAGGAAATGAATTCCAGAAAATGAATTCCTGGTTCCAGGGAATGAATTCCTTGTAACCAGGAAATGAATACCTAAGAACCAAGAAGTGAATTCCCTGGTACCAGGAAATGAATTCCCTGGTACCAAGAAATGAATTCCTTTGTACCAGGAAATGAATTCTGTGGTACCAGGAAATGAATTCCTTGGTACCAGGAAATGACCAGGAAATGAATTCCAGGAAAGAATGTCCTGGTACCAGGAAATGAAATCCAGGAAATGAATGTCCTGGTACCAGGAAATGAATTCCCTGGTACCAGGAAATGAATTCCCTGGTACCAGGAAATTAATTCCCTGGTACCAAGAAATGAATTCCTTTGTACCAGGAAATGAATTCTGTGGTACCAGGAAATAAATTCCTTAGTACCAGGTAATGAATTCCCTGGTACCAAGGAATGAAATTAATTCTCTGGTACCAGGAAATGAATTCCCTGGTATCAGGACATGAATTATCTGGTACCAGGAAATGCATTCCAGTAAATGAATTCCCTGGTACCAGGATATGAATTCCATGGTACCAGGAAATGAATTCCAGGAAATTAATTCCCTGGTACCAGGAGATGAATTCCAGGGTACCGGGAAAATAATTCCCTGGTACCAAGAAATGAATTCCCTGGTACCGGGAAATTAATTCCAGGAAAGAATTCCATGGTATCAAGAAATGAATTCCTTGGTACCAGGAAATGAATTCTCTGGTGAATTCCCTGGTACCAGGGAATGAAATTAATTCTCTGGTACCAGGAAATGAATTCGATGGTACCAGGAAATGAATTCCAGGAAAAGAATTTCCTGGTACCAGGAGATGAATTCCTTGGTACCAGGAAAGGAATTCCATGGTACCAGGAAATGAATTCCTGGGTACCAGGAAATGAATCCCCTGGTACCAGGAAATGAATTCACTGGTACCAGGAAATGAATTCCCTGGTAACAGGAAATTAATTCACTGGTACCAGATTATGAATTCCCTGGTACCAGGAAATGAATTCCCTTGTACCAGGAAATGAATCCCCTGGTATCAGGAAATGAAATACTTGGTACCAGGAAATGAATATCAGGAACTGAATTCCATGGTACCATGAAATGAATTCCCTGATACCAAGAAATGCATACCCTGGTACCAGGAAATGCATAACTTGGTACCAGGAAATGAATTCCCCAGTACCAGGAAATGAATTCCAGGAAATGAATTCCCCGGTACCAGGAAATGAATTCCAGGAAATAAATTCCCTGGTACTAGGAAATGAATTTCATGGTACCAGGATATGAATTCCCCTGATACCAGGAAATGAATTCTCTGGTACAGAATGAATTCCCTGGTACCAGGAAATGAATTCCCTGGTACCAGGAAATGAATTCCAGGAAATTAATTCCCTGGTACTAGGAATTCATTTCCTGGTACAAGGGGATTCATTTCCTAGTACCAGGGAATTAGTTTACTGGTACCAGGGAATTCCTTTCCTGGTACGAGGGAATTCATTTCATGGTATAAGTGAAATTCATATCCTGGTACCAGGGAATTCATTTCCTGGTAGCAGGGGAATTCATTTCTTTGTAGCAGGGGGTTTAATTTCTGGGTACGAGGGAATTCATTTCCTGGTACCAGGGAATTCATTCCCTGGAATTCATTTCCTGGTACCAGGAAAAGAATTTCCTGTACCAGGGAATTCATTTCCAGGTATCAGGACATGAATTACCTGGTACCTAGAAATGAACTCCCTGGTACCAGGAAATTAATTCCCTGGTATCAGGACCTGAATTACCTGGGACCAGGAAATGAATTCCGGGAAATGAATTCCTGGAAATGAATTCCCTGGTACCAGGAAATGAATTCCCTGGTACAAGGAAATAAATTCCCTGGTACCAGGAAATGAATTCCCTGGTACCAGGAAATGAATTCCCTGGTAACAGGAAGTGAATTCCCTGGTACCAGGAAATGAATTCCAGGAAATGAATCCCCTGGTACTTGGAAATGAAATTCCTGTACCAGGAATTGAATTCCCAGGCTATCAGGAAATGAATTCCAAGGAACCAGGAAATGAATTCCCTGGTACCAGGAAATGAATTCCAGGAAATGAAATCCATGGTATCAGGAAATTAGTTCCTTGGTACCAGGAAATGAATTCCAGGATAAGAATTCCCTGGTACCAGGAGATGAATTTCTTGGTACCAGGAAATGAATTACCTGGTACCAGGAAATTAATTCCCTGTTACCAGGTACCAGGAAATGAATTCCCTGGTACCAGGAAATGAATTCCAGGAAATAAATTCTCTGGTACCAGGAAATGAATTCCAGGAAATGAATTCCCTGGTACCAGGAAATGAATTCCCCTTCTACCAGGAAATGAATTCCCTTGTACCAGGGAATGAATTCCAGGAAATGAGTGCCCTGGTACCATGAAATGAATTTCCTTGTACCAGGAAATGAATTCCCTAGTACCAGGAAATGAATTCCAGGAAATGAATTCCCTGGTACCAGGAGACCAATTCCCTGGTACCAGAAAATGAATTCCCTGGTACCAGGAAATGAATTCCTTGGTACCAGGAAATGAATTCCAGGAAATGAATTCCCTGGAACCAGGAAAGAAATTCCCTGGTACCAGGAAATGAATTCCAGGAAATGAATTCCCCGGTACCAGGAAAGGAAATCCAGGAAATGAGTTCCTTGGTACAGGGAAATGAATTCCTGGTACCAGGAAATGAAATCCCTGGTCTAAGAAATGCATTCCATGGTACCAGGAAGTGAATTTCGTGGTACCAGGAAATGAATTCCCTGGTCCCATGAAATGTATTCTCTGGTATCAGGAAATAAATTCCAGGAAATGAATTCCCTGGTACCGGGAAATTATTTCCCTGTTACCAGGAAATGAATTCCCTAGTGTCGGGAATTTCGACCTGATCAATCGAAGTTCCCGCCATTTGACTTCGCCTACGACTACGTCAAATTGGAGGGAGAAGAGAGGACTCGCGGGCGAATGAATGTCGTTCAAGAGGAGAATGTTTAGAACCAAAATGAGAAACCGCCTGGTAGGGGAGGCGCTGAGACTAATGAAATCAATTACTAGTAATTTAAGATTAAGAAAAATAACGTCATTCTATTGTAACATGATAAAAAAATCCTATCTAGAAATTTAGGTTCAGGACAAATCGCGCCAAAAAAGTGACGTCGGAGGTTGCAAGCCTTGCTCTGTCTCTTTGATCCGACGTCCCCAATCACAGTAAGTCCTATCTAATTGTTCTCTCTCCCCACCCCTAGTGTACCCAGGACGGTTTCCGTGTAGGTCTTGATAGAGTTATTGTAAAGTTTGTATCTGTTAATATTTTGTCGATCCTTGTGCCAGGGGATCTGTGTTATTGTGTAAAGCACGTTTAAGGGTCTCGATAAGGGGTTTATCGAGATAACTTTATAAATGTTCAATTAATTTTATTGATGTCTTGAGTCCGAAGTGGACATAGTTTTTTTTCGGTCACACATGTTCTTGTATGTCAAGTAAAGGTTAATTATTCATGTTTCTTTCGTATTAGATTATTATTTTTATAATAAAACTTGTTAAAATATAACCATATTCTATTTACTTCCCCGAGGGTTTTGTGAAGTTTGTCCATAAGACCTTGTGATTCAGCCCAGTACATCGGGCTATTTTGTATAAACCGGTGAAATTTCGCCACATTTGGTCCTTCGAACCGGATCACAAGTGCTTCCCAGAGCCGGACGGGATTAATTAGAATATGAGCTTTTAAGGGTGGGAGAGAAGTAACAATTAAAGGTTCGTCTACGTCCCGATGTGCGATCGCCCACGTGGGTCAGTTTCTTTGAGTCCCTTCCTAACGTAAAGTTACCTTCCTTTCCTTGCCTTGCCAAACCCCCCAAACGTAAAGTAAAGTTAATTAAGATGCCTGTGTCCACGATCGTTCATATCGAGGCGTCGATGTGCCTACTGGAGGATTTACTAAGCGAAACGCAAAGGGCGCTGATAGAGACCTACTCCGAGTCCGTTTACCAGAATTTGGTAACGGAGTTGCAGGCAGAGGTCCGACAGCTTAAAGAGCTATACAAAAGCCAGCGCGTTAAATTAGAATCTAATATCGAAGCCCGAATTAGGCATATGTTAGGTGAAGCGACACGTGCTTCCACTCTATTGTATAATAGAATAGATAAAGTGAAAGTCCCTTCAACGGGGAATGTTACCCTCCCCAGGTTGAAGCCGCTGCCTCTCCCCACGTTTGAAGGGGAAGTGCAAGAGTACGCATCGTACCGTGAACTATTCACGATCCACGTGGATCGAAGAGCTGATTTAGACGAAGTGTCTAAATTCATGTATTTATTGGGGACGTTGTGCAAAGAGCCGCTTAGGATCATCAAATCTCTAAGTGTAACCACCGCAAACTATAGTGTAGCATTAGACCTATTAGATAAGCAGTATGGCAACGTGCATCAGACACTCGTGATTCTGCACCGTAAATTAGCCAACATCTTTGTGCCGTCACTAAACCCAGTAGAACTCAAAAGGTTCCGTTTTGAGTTGACCATCATTATTGAACAAATCAAAAGACTTAGTACCAATGACTTAGGCCAGGGCATGGTCATGAGCCTCATTAATCAAAAACTTTCAGAGGGAAAACTATACCGCAAAGTGGTAGAGCATTTGAGGAAATGCGACTATACGTTGGACGAGTTTTTTGAGGTAATAGATTTTATTGTGAGAATGTTAGAAGACGATGCGTTGCAGAGAGGCGACAGTCTTGAGAGTGACAAAAGACCAGACAGTAGTGTAAGATCGAAAACCCATCCCATCCACCATAATTCCTGCCCATTTTGTAGCGAACGGCATCCGCCTCACGGATGTCGCCAAGACACTGACGTAGCTGCTAGACGTCGCATTTTGCTAAAAAGGGTCTTTGTTTTAATTGCACGAAATCAGGCCATCGTAGCGATAAATGTCCCGTTTCAAATTCCTGTAGAAACTGTAATGCTAAGCACCACACTGCAATTTGCGATGCGGGTAGACCGCAATCAATCCCGTCATAGTAGTAATAGTCAATCAACAACGTCCCGCCCCGTAGTAAATGCGACGCCTGCGCAGAACCAAACTGCCCCCCGTCCATCCAAAGTTAAAGTAGAATCTAAACCATGCACGAGCGCAAAGATCGCGCAGAGGTCTGATGTGGACCTCCCATGCACTATCTTGCCAACAGCCATGGCAGGTATTCAACAAAAGCAAGGTAGTAAGCGAGTCCGCCTATTTCTTGACTCAGGAAGCCAGAGGAGCTTCATCTCAGCAAAAATTGCCCGTCAATTAGGCCTACCGGTGGTAGGAAGAGTATCTTTGAATATAGCTCCGTTTGGTTCCGAGGAAATAAGCGGACAATACGATGTAGTAAGTTGCAGGGTTGAAATGGGGAAAAGAATCGTGCGTATGAAGTTGGTGGCACACGAACACGTGGACGATACATAACGTCGGTTATGTAAAGGTCAGACAGCATCTGTTGACCAAGGAAGTCACGTTAGCCGATCCAGCAAACCAATCAGATACCATGAAGAACGTTCACATTTTAGTTGGGGCTGATTATTTTAGCTATTTCATCATAGGTGTTGAAAAAGTAGATGGGATAAATCTTTTCTTAACGCATAATGGTATGTCCCTGTACGGGAAGGTGCCACAGTGGCTGTTCCAAGGGGAAAAGGTCGAACAAGTAAGAACGTTGAGAGTGTGCAGAATCACGGACGAGCCATATCTATATGATGTAGATGAGTGGTGGCGATTAGACCGTGTTGGCATCGCCCCATCTCAGCAATACACTGTTCGCGAGGCCGAGGCCGTGCGAAAGGTATCGCAAAGCGTTGTAAGAAAACCTGAGGGATATCAGGTTAGCCTACCATTCGGGTCGGATGCTAGGCCAGAAACAAATTATCGTTACGCTGTGGCGCAGTTAGAGTCGTTGAAGACCAAATTCAGAAAGGATAGGAAATATTTTGAACAATATCAGGGAGTGATAGATAAATACATCGAAGCAGGTTTTATATCAGAGGTGAAAAATCCCATAGTGGAAGGTTATTACATGCCACACTTTGGTGTTAAGAAAGACAGCCGTACCACCACCCTTAGAATCGTGTTCAATGCCTCGGCAAAGTCAAAGGGTTGCAAGTCATTGAATGAATGTCTCTTACCTGGGCCCAATTTGGTAGAGGTAGCATATAGTTTAATTATAAGGTTTAGGTTGAATCGATATGCCATGTTAGCCGACATAAGTAAAGCATTCCATCGTGTTTTGTTAGATCCTCGTGATGCCAAATACACACGATTTCTGTGGCGCAAGGCAGCTGGTCGAGCGCTTACCTTCGCCTTTAGAGTCGTGGTGTTCGGCATCACAGCTAGTCCATTTTTGCTACAACAAATATTAAATTGTCATTTTAAAGAGGAAGGGCGCCCAGATTTAGTAAAATCCTTTTATGTCGATAATTATCTGGCCACGTTTGAAGATATAGAACATATGAGGCAAGAGCATGAGTCTATTCATAACATCTTAAAAGGGGCGGGTATGCCCTTAGAAGGGTGGGCCAGCAATCACTTGGCCTTCGATAGCGAGAAACAGTAGAGTGAGCCTGTGAGTGTGAACGTGCTCGGGCTGCGATGGGCCCGGGACGTGGACAGATTGTGTGTGAAAGAAAGTAAAAGGATCTGTGAGTTGGGGGAGGGATGGGTGCCTACGAAGCGTAGGGTACTTTCCCTATTAGTCTCCATTTATGATCCGATAGGTTTGATAAGCCCATTATTTGTAAGGGGAAAGCTTTTCCTTCAACAACTATGGGAGGATAATGTAGGTTGGGATGATGTGTTAGGAGAAGAAAGGGCTAAAGAGGCAAGTGAATTGTTGAATGATTTGAAAGCGGTGAGCGACATCACCTTTCAAAGATCGATAGGAAGAAGGGGCTTACAACTTCATGTGTTCACCGATGCCAGCAGTAAGGCATATGGAGCAGTGGCATATACTAGGGACGAATGCAATCGGGTAAGTCTGGTAACTAGTAAGACCCGGATCACTCCGAAAGGGATGAGCAAGCTGACGATCCCTAAGCTAGAGCTACTGGCCTTGTTGTTAGGCAGCAGACTAGCAAGAACGCTCAAGGAACTGATCGAGCCACGGGAAATAGTAATGTGGACTGACAGTAAGGTAACGTTGGCATGGGTAGCATCTCCCGATGCCAGGTCTAATAAAAATGTGTTTGTTTCTAACAGAGTGGCGGAAATTATTTTTATTCAGCAGGTTTGTAGTTTCAGTCTGAACCATGTCCCTAGTCATCAGAACCCTGCCGATATCCTATACCGAGGTGCAACGGCTCGACAATTGCAAGCTAACTCCCTGTGGAGGAACGGTCCAGAATTCCTCAGGACCATGGGAAAGCCTGTTCCTTACAAGGAGGAAGATCCACTACATCAAACTCACGTAGTACGGCGGTGCAGGAGTTGAGGGAGGAGATGTGTCCTACCCCCCCAGGAGAGATTTGGGACATCCTAAAAAGGTGAAGTAGGGTTCCAATTCTTGTTAAGAGTAGCCAGACTAGTTTTAAAGTTTGCTAAGATAGAACGGCATCCGTTCAGTATTGTTGTACAATTAGAGCAAAAACATTATTTGCCTACTGTTTATGCCTACTTAGAGGGCGGAGTCAGACCCCCTCGTGAAGTTGCTAATTTTGTCAGACAATTGAATTTAGTTTTAGTAGATAATCTCATCTGCACCAGGGGACGAGTGTCCCATGTAGGAGAAACTGATCATTTAATTCTCTTGCCAGCCAAAGGGCATTTAGTTAGGATGTATTTAAATTATTTACATCAGTTACATTTGCATTGTGGGGTGAATACTCTAATAGGTATCTTTCGACAGAAATGTTGGGTGGCGGGTCTACGTTCCATTGCGAAGCGAACCGTGCGGCAATGCCCTGAATGCAAGCTAGCCTTCCAGCCTCTAACGAGACAGCCACCACCACCCCCCCTGCCAAAGGAAAGGATCACCCTCAAAAAACCCTTCACAGCTGTCGGAGTGGACCACACAGCAGCAATTCACACTGAGACACGGCCAGGATATATACTTATCATAACCTGCATGGCTAGCAGAGCCGTGTACCTTGACTTCTGTCCCTCTTTGGAAGCAGAAGAATTCGTGTTGGCACTTCGACGGTTTAGTGCCACCCATGGTGCCCCACAGCTCATCATGTCCGATAACCATCAAACCTTCAAGGCTGCCAGCCACCTCCTGCATGTACTCTATGAAGAAGATGAAGTCCAGCAGTTCCTGAGGAAAACTGGCATAATGTGGCGGTTTCAGACGCCCCGTGCACCTAGGAAAGGTGGGTTCTTCGAGCGTTTGATAGGAGTAACGAAATGGACCCTCCAGATAGCCCTCGGAAAGAAGTACCTGCCGGACGCCCACGTTCTAACCCTCGTGAAAGAAGCAGAAGCAGTGGTGAATAATCGACCGCTTATGTACAGCGGTGACGAGCGCGAGGATGAAGTCCTCACCCCCTCCCATTTGATAAGAGGACACCAAGTCCACCTCATGGCACCAATCTTACCGGACGACCATCTCAACGCAACCTTCACCTCTCGGAAGCTACGTGATCGTTACATAAGATTGACAGATTCACTAAGAACATTCAGAGAACGTTGGAGAAGAGAATACTTGAGTGCCTTGAGAGCCCGGCACGACTGTCGGCCCGGGGAACCCTCCAAGCTGCACCCCGGAGACATCGTGCTAGTTAAGCAGGAGAATAAGAAAAGAGTGACTTAGTCTCTGGGACGTGTCGTGGAGACGTATCCTGACGACGACGGAGTCGTGCGTTCGGCGAAAGTGTTGTTTGAGGGTGTCGAATCGCTACGAGCTGTCAGCCACCTGGTTCCCCTAGAAATAGCCCCCTCTGAGGATGACGATGAAGGAGAAGACGGCGATGACGGAGAAGAGGGCGCGTTCAGTTCGACAGCCGGAATGCCAGGGATAGCGGAGACGTCTGGGGAAGACCAGGGTATGGCAACAGCTACGGCAACTCAACAACCAGCCACAGGAACGGAAGACAACGACGAGAAAGGTGAGAACTATGCAGTTAGTGAAAAAAGTGAAAATAAAAATGAAACTGAATCAGAGCAGACGAAGGCACAAAGACGTTCTGCACGCCCATTGAGAAGGGCTGCCGCGAAACAGCGAGAACTGATGGACTGTCTGCTGAAAAGTGAAGATATATAAAACGTAGCTATAAACAATGAGTGAAAAAGGGGCGTGTCCTATCTGGAAGGTAGGGAGGGTGGAGTTTGTGAGGTGTGCATGAATCTGCGGAAGTTGGAAGTGCGTAGGGGTGGAGAACGGGGACGGGATGGTCTCTCGTGCGTACAGACCGAGTGTTGCACAGAACCAACCCCTCCCTTGTGTACTCCATTAAGTAACAGCCTGCATGTAGCAGCGCTATAGAAGTCTCGATTATTGTGAGTTGAGACAGACTGAACTTGAATTGTTATGTATGCATTTCTGCCCTTTTCTGATTATTTTAGGCCCATTGCCTAATTGCCTTTGCATTTGAATTGTGTGCATTTCCATTGCCATTTCTGATTGTCTTAGGCCCATTGCCTAATTACCTTTGCACTTGAATTGTTATGTATGCATTTCTGCCATTTTCTGAATTGTCTTAGGCCCATTGCCTAATTGCCTTTGCACTTGAATTGTTATGTATGTATTGGTGTGCTACTGTCTTAAGCACACATTTGAGTATGAGTTGCTTTCAGATGTATTTAAATGGTTTACTGAACACATCTTAGTGGTTTTTAAGTTTTATTGTGAATAAACAACTGAGTTAAACATCTCCATCACTGGAGGAAGCTGTGTTGGTCCACATGACCAATTCTGGTGAAGTTTAGATATGAACTGCATAAATTACCGATATCCCAAATATCGTATACTTGCTTTAATTTAGCTAAGTGACGGAATCGGAAAACACCTGCATCCGGTGACGTCACAAACTTTCACACGAAGAGACAATGTGTTGACATTAAGAAAGAATGGCAACTCAGCATCTTACATCCTGCTTACAATTTGAGTGACCATAGCAAATCTCACGGTTAGCTCTTCCAACCAACATGACATATTACGTCATTTGTTTTAAACATGTAATATTACTATTCTAACTATTACATAAGCTCGGCCAGCTATCTCAATTTTTTTACAAAAATTTAACAAGCCGAAACATGGTTATTAGGTGTGACTGGACATACGTATTATTCATTGTTTAACATTAGCTATATCCAACTGAGGACGAATGTCCAAATAGGCACATCAAAAAATAATAACAATAATGCATACAAAAAAGATATTACCAAAGCAAAAAGAAAAACGCATGATAAAACCAAGATCATATATATGGTACATTGCTAGCAAATGATTACATGGTACCAAAAAACAAAACAAATTCTGACTTACAAATGATTCGGTAACTTGATAAAGAATAATTGTTACCTTTGTCAGAAACAAGATACTCAATTTTTAGTGCACAAATACGAATTCCTGGTACGTACACGTACCACGGTTTCGTACATATATATATATATATATATTTATATATAGGGCTGATACACTTTATTAGATGCCCATAGATTCTGTTATATATCTTATATTTTTTTTTTTTTTTCTCTTTTCTTTTTTAACATTCCGGCTTATATATTTTTATTAGATGCCGAGAGAAAAAAATGATTTATATCCTTTTTTATTTTATTTATTTTTTTAAATGTTATTTTAAATGTATTTTTAACAATGCAAATGTAGAGAATTTCTTTAATTACATATTACTAGCGTACTAATCAGCTTTTCATACAAACATCATCCTGACAAATTACTCCCTTAGCGAATGAGGTGGCCACTCATACAGCTTTGAATTGGATCAGGTAGGGGGTATTGTCAGGGCTATTCAACTCGTTCCTTTGTAGCTGCTTGCTGTGCCGTAACCTACGCCAAACAAGGATGTTCACGGCGATAAAAATTAACACCGTTACACAAAAACTAGCCAGTAATATAGGGTGAAGAATCTCTTTGTAAGTCGGTGACAGGTGGTCCGTTTCGGTAAGTTTCATTAAGCGCTTTGCCACACTTCCTTTATAGGGGAGAGGAAGTGCGGGCATTGTAGAGGTCCACGTGAAGTCCGCGAAGTAAGCTCGTTCTCTGATGATTGTCCGTAGGCCAGTCACCATGGAATTCGGGGAAGTCCCGATACAGCCATCTGCTGCGACGAAGATGTTGTTGAAGGATGTGGATCCGTCAGGGCATGATACATTGAAGCCGTCCTTGTCGTATCGTATCCACGAGCCATTATTTAGTCTGCAATTGAATTCTTTATTGTCAAAGGGATAAAGCTTATCCAGACAATTTTCACTTGTATGGGAGAGAGCACCGTCTAGCACTATACCTAACTCGCATGAATCCATCAAGTTTTTACGGAATTCAAATGAGTCAGCTGTACATATTTTTCTATCCATTGCGTCTGAACAGTGAGTTAATTGATTTAAGTCTTTAATGACCGTATATGTTTCCTTGTCTGGGGAAATCAATACGTGTCCTGTCAAACTGGATATTACTGGATTTGAGTGATTCGTCATGAAAGTCGGAAATGGTGATATCCTGTAAGATTGCCAGGCATCAGAAGAATCAAAGGGAATTGTAATCCTAATCTTGTTATTATCTACGTTTACTGTAATTAGGCTGTAATAAAATTCTAACCTATGTTCGTCTAACAAAGGAACATAGCCTAGTTTATCCCTTCCGTTCTCCAGCACTAATTTTAAGTAACGTATAGGCAACAAATGGGGCGACAATACACCTTTAGTTGCTAACGTGATAGCTTCTACATAATCCTTGGATTTCTCAATGAAATGTGCAATTCTGTTATGTATGTGATCTATCTTTGAATCATAATACGTTAATGTTGCTAACAAATCCTGTACTTCCATAATTTGAACGATATTATCTGAATGTTCATTTAACAAATCCATAATTTTATTGATTGAAGCTAACTGATCCCTTAGTTCTGACATAATCAATTCATCTTTATGAGTCAAGAACTCAATTTTCTTATTTTGATTACTAATTTTAAGACGATTGGAAAGTCCTAAACCTAAACTTGCAACAGACCCAAAGATGCTTAATGCAGCATAAATGAACGGATTCCGTCTTTCTTTTTGTTCGTGTCCTACAGTCCACATCAAAAGGTCATAAGCCAAAGATCCTGTCTCTCCAGTCTTATTTTTCAAGTCATCAGATAGCATCTCTGCAACTTTTAATGTTGATCCAAGCAAACTCTTAGTAGTCAAATGAAAATGTCTCCTATGCAACTCATCCAATGATGCAGAAAACCTTGAAATGGCGGTTCTTAAGCTAGTGACATCATTCTCTTGAAGAAAAATTGCTTGCATATGCACTTCGACAATTACGTTGGTTGATGTAATAAAAATGTCTTCTTGTCTTTCAACTATATTGCCATATTTAATATATATATTCTTAGTCTTAGAACTCATCCCATACGAAAAAAATGTCTGAGCGAACAATATCACTCCCAACAACAAAAAATTCATCTTGGAAACCTGTAACGAGAAAAAACATATGTAATTACTCCTGTATTAAAAAGAAAACTTTTAGTCACAAAAATTAAAATTTTTCCTCACTTCTTTTCCTCTCTTTTCTTTTTAATTTCTTATGTGAGACAATGGTACTATTCTCTCATCCGTGGGTTGGGCTACGTTTTGAATTCTAAACCTATTGGCCGTTAATGTTTCCAAAATGTTAAATGGGCCTTCAAACTTAGGTGTTAGTTTATAGTTGAGCCCTTTTCTGACATTGATTTGAATATAGATGTTATCACCCACGGTATATGTTTTAGTTGGTTTCGCTATTTTATCATGATTCCTTTTCATTATGATTTGTGATTCTTCTAAATTCTTTCGAAGGATATCATATCGACTTATACTTGCATTTATACATTCTTTTAAAGGATTTGATAGATTAGTTGTAGGCGTTAATACATGGAAAGGTGTTCTAACTGGGGTACCATACAATGCTTCATGCGGTGACATTTTAATTGATATATGATATGAATGATTCAGAGTACTCAGTGCCGCCGGTATTGCAATATCCCAGTTGGGGTCTGATCCCCCTAGAGTTACCCTTAATATATTTAATATCTTCCTATTTGCTCTTTCCACTAGCCCATTCGACTCTGGGTGATATATCATGGTATTAACCTTCTTTATGTTGAGGAATTCACACAATGAGGTAAGAAAGTGATTATTAAATTCACCACCCGAGTCTGAGATTATCATGTGTGGAATTCCATGTTTACAAATGTAACACTCGTAAAACTTCCTAGCGCATTCAATCGCAGTTTTAGTTTTAAGCGCTATTAGTTCTGTATATCGAGTTAAAGCATCTATAATTACTAAGAGGTGCTTATTTCCTCTGTCTGACTCGTAAAATCCTGTTAACAAATCTAAATGTATTCTTTCAAAGGGTTGATTGGGAACAGGATAAGCTCCTAGGCTGACAGGTGTTTTCGTATGCCCTTTGTTTTCCTGACATGTGCGACAATTAGCTATGTGTCTTTTTATATCTGTAAGCATTGTATGCCAATAAAACAATGATTTGGCTTTCTGTGACATTAATGAGAACCCAGGGTGTCCATGTAATGGATTTGAATGCAACCAATTCAGGACAGTGGAAACAAGTGAGTTTGGTACTACTACCTGGTCGTTAGTTACATGTGGTGTATTGCGGGTTTTCCTTGTCACAGTCCTACACAGAATATTATCTTTGATTACATAATTCTGCTGCTTATACTTTATATATTCCTTTTCTTTATGATTGCCTTTCAAAGCATTTATAATTGTTTCTATTTTCTGATCTTTTCTTTGCTCAGTCTGTAACAATTCAGCACTCCAGCCTAAATCTTCTTGTTCAGATATTGTTTTTACAATAGGCATGGATGTTGATATATCTATTAATTCAGCTAAAGACTCCGTACAAGATGACACGGGGTTGCGTGATAATGCATCCGCAATGATATTTGCTTTCCCAGGTAAATACCCGATTCTTGCGCCAAAATCTTGAATGATTAAATGCCACCGAGTTCGTTTAGGGCTGTGATTGAAGCCTTTAAAGAACTCTGTTAGTGGTTTATGGTCAGTAAGAACCTTAACGGGATAACCGTAAATTATGAACTTAAAATGCACTAGCGAATTAACAATAGCTAGTCCTTCCTTGTCTATTACTGCATACTTACTTTCGGAAGTTCTCAATTTTCGAGAATAGAAAGCTATCGGGAAAAACTGTTTATCATATTGCTGAAGCAATACCCCTCCTACTCCTAAGTCTGAGGCGTCTGTTGCAATGAAGAATTCCTTACCGAAGTCAGGAAATTTTAAGATAGGAGAACTACACAGTTCATCTTTCAAAGTATTAAACGCCTGTTGATGTTGCTCAGACCATATGAAATCTACGCCCTTCTTCGTAAGATCAGTTAAAGGAGCGGCTATTATTGAATAGTTGCGTATAAAACGCCTGTAATATCCACTACAACCCAGAAATTGCTGTATTCCCTTGACATTAGTAGGTATGGGAAAATTACGTATAGCCGACACCTTATCATGGACTACTTTAAGACCTTGGCTTGACACCATGAAACCCAAATATATTAATTCTGTTTTGAAAAATTCACACTTACTAATCTTTACCCTTAAGTTATGTTGTCTTAATCTCTGTAGTACTAGTTCTAACTTACGTAGATGTTCCTCTAAGGTGTTGGAAAAGATTACAAGATCATCCATATAGGCATGCAATATATCCCCTAACAAGTCTCCAAACACTATGTTAATCATTCTTGTAAATGTTATAGGAGCACAACGTAAACCAAAAGGCATCCGTAAAAATTCATAATGTCCCCTGGCTGTGCTGAAGGCTGTGTATGGGATACTATCTTCTTCTAATGATATCTGGTGAAAGCCTTTAAGTAAGTCCAAACTGGTAAAATATTTGTTCTGACCTAACAAAGACAAAATATCGTCAGTACATGGCACTGGGAATCGATCAGGGATCGTTTCCTCGTTTAAACGACGAAAGTCGACGCAGATACGCCATATTCGATCTTTTTTCGGTACAACTATTAAAGGAAAATTATAAGGGCTATTTGATTTTCTAATGACTCCTTCCTCTAACATTTCACCTACTTCATCATTTATTTCATTCTGGAATTTCATAGGGAGTCTGTACGAGGGTACATATATAATTTTCTGTTTGTCTTTTAACCTTATTTGATGCTCGATCACATCTGTTTTTCCTAAGGATCCATCCGTAGTGGAAAAGACATCTGTATATTTATTTAAAAGTTCAAAAATTTTCTGCTGAATTTCTTCGTCTTGAATGTCCTTACTGATTTTATTTTTAATAGATCGTAAAAGGGATTCATCCGCAACTGATTGAGAGTGATTGATTTCAGCAACGGTAAGAATACGATGTTTATAAACTTCTACATCCAAGATATGTTGATTTTTGTGAATTACTAAAGTGTTATTTAAATGATTACAGACTTCGATATTACATTGCTGATGTGAGCCTACTGTATAAATAGCTTGTGTGACAGACAATCCGTTGGTTTTCAAAGTATCGGAAAGGATTAATATTTCAGATCCCGGTAGTGTTTTCTTTATTTGCACTATTAAATTCGAAGGTATGTTTGGTTCGATATATTGCGTGCAAGATGATATTACGGGTGAACGAGAATTCTGCTGGGTCGCGTATATTATTTCTTTATTAGTGAGACAAGTTATTGGTTCTTCAACGTACGTTACGGTTACATTTGTCGTCTCCTTTTTATCCAAAACTGACTTTAAAGCATTAGAAGACTTATAGAATTTCCCTTTGATATACACGCCGTGCTTTGCAGGAGCTAAGATAATGTTTTGATTTCCCATAGATGGGTATCCTATAATTACAGCTGGATACATATTAATGTTTTTCACAACAACAAATGTATCGGCAAACGTGCGATTACCGACTCTGAACTGAATATGAGTTATGCCTATGACGTTTAATTCATTATTTCCTATACCTGAAAGTCTAATTCCTGATTTTTCAATCGGAAAGTTCGAAAACAACAAATGATGCGTCTTCAAATCCATAATATTACGTGGACTACCAGAGTCAAAAAATAACGTAAAGGATTTGTGTTCTAAATTTACAGCATATAAGGTTGGCCGTAACTCATTTTGGCTTATTATTGTATGAATACGTTGCAAATCTACGGGAGCATGCACTGTTTTACTTAATTCGGCCGTGTGTTTCATAGGAAAATCTATTGTCTCACAATTATCTGATAAAACATTAAATTGATTATTCAATACTATTGATGTTGACATAAATGACCTTGACCCAACATCACTCTCTTCCCCTCTAGAGTTAACTATGTGGTATTTGCTTTGCTCTGCACATTCTGAAAATTAGGCTGACTTTGCGAGGTCTGGTTTGACGGCCCAGGCTCAGCGATATTTGAAGAAGTGTTTGTTTGTTTCGGACTCTGAACTGCATTGACATTTTGTTGTTTCTTTTTATTGTTAAAATGAGGATTTTTCTTTTTATTTCCATATGGAACTGACTGTGGAATTGACTGTGCATTTCTAGGATATTGTTGTGTCTTACGCGCGTAACATTGACTATAAGAATGTGATCCTGTGTTGTGAACTGAACAAAATTTCGTTCTACAGTCTGCGCTTATGTGACCTTGACGTTTGCAGTTGTAACACGTCACTCCCGCTACTGGATTATTAATTACGTTCACTGTTTGTGGTTTTGTTTCATTCTTAGCAAAAACTTGAGTTAACACGGGATCGAGATCTGGACACTTGGACATGTGTTTCTTTATCTGTTTATAGACATCCAATTCCGTACTTGCAGGCATTAACTTCTTATCAAAGCACCGCACTAAAGCTTCAGGCAACATAAGTGTCATGCAAGTTAAATACATTAATCGTAAAAAATCTTTCACGGAGATATTATCGTTAGTAACCCAAGTGGAATTACCTAAAATGTCCTGATATTCGTTAAGCCTATCAGCTATGAGAGCTGCTCTCTCAACAACATTAAGCCGATTCATAGTGGCTTGATTAAGTGTATTTCGTAACGTTAACACTACATCCAAAGCTTCCTCACCCCCATAGATCGCGCGTAACCTAACTTTGAAATCATCCCAAGTAACTGCTTCCTGAAATGAAACACCTCTTAAATACGCACTCGCATCCCCCTTAGAAAAATCTATAAAACTTTTAGCTTCTTGTAATTGTACAAAAGGATCTACGATTTGTTTGGCATTTAAATGGGCATCAACGGATGAAATCCATGACTCCACATTTTGTGGCAAGAATCCGTTGACACTGCCTTGAAAAGGAAGGATTGCTGACCTGGCATTTACAAGCGTCACAATTGGAGGAGGATTAGCCTGGCCTACACCACTAGGTCCAGGGGTAGGGCTGACAGGAGGAGCCATGACTGCTGTATTTTTTTTTTTCTATCTCTTTGACCCCTTTCAATCCTATCAAAATATCTATATGAGTACAGACGCCCACTGCGTAAACGCATATGTATAATAAAATTCCCCCAACAATGTTACTAATCCCAATACATTTCCCCCCAAGAGTTTATGAAAGAAAAAGGAATTAGCACAAAGAAAGAAAAATTCAAAATGAGAATTCGGAGTTTCTTATAACAAAGTTTAGGAATTCACTCACCCCAGTAATAATTGACCAACGACTTGTGATAACTACACTTCACTGCCCAAACTGAAATGAATACAAAATCTCTGTACTTAGCTTTATATGAAGTCGACTCGTCGTCTCTCTCTCTCTCTCTCTTGATGTTTTGTTAGCGATGTCTCGTTCTAGTTTCTTGTTGTTTGTAGTTCTTCCTGGATATGTCTTGCAATAGTTGAACGTCAGTCCTTGGGTTTCCTAGGATGTTGATTGAAGATTCACTTTGTATACTAACATATGTTGGTGTTAGCATTTCCGTTGGACTTAGTCAAAATTGTAGATTCTTGTAGATAGTTTTGAGTTCTTGAAGATCTTTATCAGGTATTACAGCTTTTATTTTGAAGTCTTGAAGATCATTCTCTGGTTTTACAGCTTTTATGTTGAAGTCTTGAAGATATATCTCTGGTTTTACAGCTATTTATTTTGAAGTCTTGAAGATATTTCTCTAATTCTTAGAGTTTAATCGCTGTCTTAGAGTTTAACCGCTGCCACCATTTATTGGTGTGCTACTGTCTTAAGCACACATTTGAGTATGAGTTGCTTTCAGATGTATTTAAATGGTTTACTGAACACATCTTAGTGGTTTTTAAGTTTTATTGTGAATAAACAACTGAGTTAAACATCTCCATCACTGGAGGAAGCTGTGTTGGTCCACATGACCAATTCTGGTGAAGTTTAGATATGAACTGCATAAATTACCGATATCCCAAATATCGTATACTTGCTTTAATTTAGCTAAGTGACGGAATCGGAAGACACCTGCATCCGGTGACGTCACAAACTTTCACACGAAGAGACAATGTGTTGACATTAAGAAAGAATGGCAACTCAGCATCTTACATCCTGCTTACAATTTGAGTGACCATAGCAAATCTCACGGTTAGCTCTTCCAACCAACATGACATATTACGTCATTTGTTTTAAACATGTAATATTACTATTCTAACTATTACATAAGCTCGGCCAGCTATCTCAATTTTTTTACAAAAATTTAACAACAAGCCGAAACATGGTTATTAGGTGTGACTGGACATACGTATTATTCATTGTTTAACATTAGCTATATCCAACTGAGGACGAATGTCCAAATAGGCACATCAAAAAATAATAACAATAATGCATACAAAAAAGATATTACCAAAGCAAAAAGAAAAACGCATGATAAAACCAAGATCATATATATGGTACATTGCTAGCAAATGATTACATGGTACCAAAAAACAAAACAAATTCTGACTTACAAATGATTCGGTAACTTGATAAAGAATAATTGTTACCTTTGTCAGAAACAAGATACTCAATTTCTAGGGCACAAATACGAATTCCTGGTACGTACACGTACCACGGTTTCGTACATATATATATATATATATATATATATATATATATATATATATATATATTTATATATAGGGCTGATACATTTTATTAGATGCCCATAGATTCTGTTATATATCTTATATTTTTTTTTTTTTCTCTTTTCTTTTTTAACATTCCGGCTTATATATTTTTATTAGATGCCGAGAGAAAAAAATTATTTATATCCTTTTTTATTTTATTTATTTTTTTAAATGTTATTTTAAATGTATTTTTAACAATGCAAATGTAGAGAATTTCTTTAATTACATATTACTAGCGTACTAATCAGCTTTTCATACAAACATCATCCTGACAAATTACTCCCTTAGCGAATGAGGTGGCCACTCATACAGTCCTCACCCCCTCCCATTTGATAAGAGGACACCAAGTCCACCTCATGGCACCAATCTTACCGGACGACCATCTCAACGCAACCTTCACCTCTCGGAAGCTACGTGATCGTTACATAAGATTGACAGATTCACTAAGAACATTCAGAGAACGTTGGAGAAGAGAATACTTGAGTGCCTTGAGAGCCCGGCACGACTGTCGGCCCGGGGAACCCTCCAAGCTGCACCCCGGAGACATCGTGCTAGTTAAGCAGGAGAATAAGAAAAGAGTGACTTAGTCTCTGGGACGTGTCGTGGAGACGTATCCTGACGACGACGGAGTCGTGCGTTCGGCGAAAGTGTTGTTTGAGGGTGTCGAATCGCTACGAGCTGTCAGCCACCTGGTTCCCCTAGAAATAGCCCCCTCTGAGGATGACGATGAAGGAGAAGACGGCGATGACGGAGAAGAGGGCGCGTTCAGTTCGACAGCCGGAATGCCAGGGATAGCGGAGACGTCTGGGGAAGACCAGGGTATGGCAACAGCTACGGCAACTCAACAACCAGCCACAGGAACGGAAGACAACGACGAGAAAGGTGAGAACTATGCAGTTAGTGAAAAAAGTGAAAATAAAAATGAAACTGAATCAGAGCAGACGAAGGCACAAAGACGTTCTGCACGCCCATTGAGAAGGGCTGCCGCGAAACAGCGAGAACTGATGGACTGTCTGCTGAAAAGTGAAGATATATAAAACGTAGCTATAAACAATGAGTGAAAAAGGGGCGTGTCCTATCTGGAAGGTAGGGAGGGTGGAGTTTGTGAGGTGTGCATGAATCTGCGGAAGTTGGAAGTGCGTAGGGGTGGAGAACGGGGACGGGATGGTCTCTCGTGCGTACAGACCGAGTGTTGCACAGAACCAACCCCTCCCTTGTGTACTCCATTAAGTAACAGCCTGCATGTAGCAGCGCTATAGAAGTCTCGATTATTGTGAGTTGAGACAGACTGAACTTGAATTGTTATGTATGCATTTCTGCCCTTTTCTGATTATTTTAGGCCCATTACCTAATTGCCTTTGCATTTGAATTGTGTGCATTTCCATTGCCATTTCTGATTGTCTTAGGCCCATTGCCTAATTACCTTTGCACTTGAATTGTTATGTATGCATTTCTGCCATTTTCTGAATTGTCTTAGGCCCATTGCCTAATTGCCTTTGCACTTGAATTGTTATGTATGCATTTCTGCCATTTTCTGAATTGTCTTAGGCCCATTGCCTAATTGCCTTTGCACTTGAATTGTTATGTATGCATTTCTGCCATTTTCTGAATTGTCTTAGGCCCATTGCCTAATTGCCTTTGCACTTGAATTGTTATGTATGCATTTCTGCCATTTTCTGATTGTCTTAGGCCCATTGCCTAATTGCCTTTGCACTCGAATTGTTATGTATGCATTTTTGCCATTTTCTGATTGTCTTAGGCCCATTGCCTAATTGCCCTTGCACTCGAATTGTTATGTATGCATTTCTGCCATTTTCTGAATTGTCTTAGGCCCATTGCCTAATTGCCTTTGCACTTGAATTGTTATGTATGCATTTCTGCCATTTTCTGATTGTCTTAGGCTCATTGCCTAATTGCCTTTGCACTTGAATTGTTATGTATGCATTTCTGCCATTTTCTGATTGTCTTAGGCCCATTGCCTAATTGCCTTTGCATTTGAACTGTAATGTATACATTTCCATTGCTATTTTCTGTTTGTTTTAGGCCCATTGCCTAATTGCTTGCCATTTGAGTTTTGTAAAATGTGTGTGTACATTATCACTGATTTCTGCTGTTCCTTATGTGTATTATACACGAGTGCATTAGAATTGCTAGGCCCATTGCCTAATTTGAACTGTTGTATGACTATGTATATTATTGATTGTGTTTATTTTCCCGGGGTAACATTGCAGTTGTATATTGTGCGTACTCTGTTCGAGTCGTTGCGGAGCGCTACGCAGCGAGCCTAACAGAGTAGTGGAGTAAGTCACTCCGCCCACCCCGAGTCCAGCTCCATCCAATTGACCGACGTTTCATCGCTCCTTATTTTGGGGCGTGGAGGATGTCGGGAATTTCGACCTGATCAATCGAAGTTCCCGCCATTTGACTCCGCCTACAACTACGTCAAATAAGAAGGAGAAGAGAGGACTCGCGGGCGAATGAATGTCGTTCAAGACGAGAATGTTTAGAACCAAAATGAGAAACCGCCTGGTAGGGGAGGCGCTGAGACTAATGAAATCAATTACTAGTAATTTAAGATTCAGAAAAATAACGTCATTCTATTGTAACATGATAAAAAAATCCAATCTAGAAATTTAGGTTCAGGACAAATCGCGCCAAAAAAGTGACGTCGGAGGTTGCAAGCCTTGCTCTGTCTCTTTGATCCGACGTCCCCAATCACAGTAAGTCCTATCTAATTGTTCTCTCTCCCTACCCCTAGTGTACCCAGGACGGTTTCCGTGTAGGTCTTGATAGAGTTATTGTAAAGTTTTTATCTGTTAATATTTTGTCGATCCTTGTGCCAGGGGATCTGTGTTATTGTGTAAAGCACGTTTAAGGGTCTCGATAAGGGGTTTATCGAGATAACTTTATAAATGTTCAATTAATTTTGTTGATATATTGAGTCCGAAGTGGACATAGTTTTTTTTCGGTCACACATGTTCTTGTATGTCAAGTAAAGGTTAACTATTCATGTTTCTTTCGTATTAGATTATTATTTTTATAATAAAACTTGTTAAAATATAACCATATTCTATTTACTTCCCCGAGGGTTTTGTGAAGTTTGTCCATAAGACCTTGTGATTCAGCCCAGTACATCGGGCTATTTTGTATAAACCGGTGAAATTTCGCCACATTTGGTCCTTCGAACCGGATCACAAGTGCTTCCCAGAGCCGGACGGGACTAATTAGAATATGAGCTTTTAAGGGTGGGAGAGAAGTAACAATTAAAGGTTCGTCTACGTCCCGATGTGCGATCGCCCACGTGGGTCAGTTTCTTTGAGTCCCTTCCTAACGTAAAGTTACCTTCCTTTCCTTGCCTTGCCAAACCCCCCCAAACGTAAAGTAAAGTTAATTAAGATGGCTGTGTCCACGATCGTTCATATCGAGGCGTCGATGGGCCTACTGGAGGATATACTAAGCGAAACGCAAAGGGCGCTGATAGAGACCTACTCCGAGTCCGTTTACCAGAATTTGGTAACGGAGTTGCAGGCAGAGGTCCGACAGCATAAAGAGCTATACAAAAGCCAGCGCGTTAAATTAGAATCTAATATCGAAGCCCGAATTAGGCATATGTTAGGTGAAGCGACACGTGCTTCCACTCTATTGTATAATAGAATAGATAAAGTGAAAGTCCCTTCAACGGGGAATGTTACCCTCCCCAGGTTGAAGCCGCTGCCTCTCCCCACGTTTGAAGGGGAAGTGCAAGAGTACGCATTGTACCGTGAACTATTCAAGATCCACGTGGATCGAAGAGCTGATTTAGACGAAGTGTCTAAATTCACGTATTTATTGGGGACGTTGTGCAAAGAGCCGCTTAGGATCATCAAATCTCTAAGTGTAACCACCGCAAACTATAGTGTAGCATTAGACCTATTAGATAAGCAGTATGGCAACGTGCATCAGACACTCGTGATTCTGCACCGTAAATTAGCCAACATCTTTGTGCCGTCACTAAACCCAGTAGAACTCAAAAGGTTCCGTTTTGAGTTGACCATCATTATTGAACAAATCAAAAGACTTAGTACCAATGACTTAGGCCAGGGCATGGTCATGAGCCTCATTAATCAAAAACTTTCAGAGGGAAAACTATACCGCAAAGTGGTAGAGCATTTGAGGAAATGCGACTATACGTTGGACGAGTTTTTTGAGGTAATAGATTTTATTGTGAGAATGTTAGAAGACGATGCGTTGCAGAGAGGCGACAGTCTTGAGAGTGACAAAAGACCAGACAGTAGTGTAAGATCGAAAACCCATCCCATCCACCATAATTCCTGCCCATTTTGTAGCGAACGGCATCCGCCTCACGGATGTCGCCAAGACACTGACGTAGCTGCTAGACGTCGCATTTTGCTAAAAAGGGTCTTTGTTTTAATTGCACGAAATCAGGCCATCGTAGCGATAAATGTCCCGTTTCAAATTCCTGTAGAAACTGTAATGCTAAGCACCACACTGCAATTTGCGATGCGGGTAGACCGCAATCAATCCCGTCATAGTAGTAATAGTCAATCAACAACGTCACGCCCCGTAGTAAATGCGACGCCTGCGCAGAACCAAACTGCCCCCCGTCCATCCAAAGTTAAAGTAGAATCTAAACCATGCACGAGCGCAAAGATCGCGCAGAGGTCTGATGTGGACCTCCCATGCACTATCTTGCCAACAGCCATGGCAGGTATTCAACAAAAGCAAGGTAGTAAGCGAGTCCGCCTATTTCTTGACTCAGGAAGCCAGAGGAGCTTCATCTCAGCAAAAATTGCCCGTCAATTAGGCCTACCGGTGATAGGAAGAGTATCTTTGAATATAGCTCCGTTTGGTTCCAAGGAAATAAGCGGACAATACGATGTAGTAAGTTGCAGGGTTGAAATGGGGAAAAGAATCGTGCGTATGAAGTTGGTAGCACACGAACACATGGACGTCCCGATACATAACGTCGGTTATGTAAAGGTCAGACAGCATCTGTTGACCAAAGGAGTCACGTTAGCCGATCCAGCAAACCAATCAGATACCATGAAGAACGTTCACATTTTAGTTGGGGCTGATTATTTTAGCTATTTCATCATAGGTGTTGAAAAAGTAGATGGGATAAATCTTTTCTTAACGCATAATGGTATGTCCCCGTACGGGAAGGTGCCACAGTGGCTGTTCCAAGGGGAAAAGGTCGAACAAGTAAGAACGTTGAGAGTGTGCAGAATCACGGACAAGCCATATCTGTATGATGTAGATGAGTGGTGGCGATTAGACCGTGTTGGCATCACCCCATCTGAGCAATACACTGTTCGCGAGGCCGAGGCCGTGCGAAAGGTATCGCAAAGCGTTGTAAGAAAACCTGAGGGATATCAGGTTAGCCTACCATTCGGGTCGGATGCTAGGCCAGAAACAAATTATCGTAACGCTGTGGCGCAGTTAGAGTCCTTGCAGACCAAATTCAGAAAAGATAGGGAATATTTTGAACAATATCAGGGAGTGATAGATAAATACATCGAAGCAGGTTTTATATCAGAGGTGGAAAATCCCATAGTGGAAGGTTATTACATACCACACTTTGGTGTTAAGAAAGACAGCCGTACCACCCCCCTTAGAATCGTGTTCAATGCCTCGGCAAAGTCAAAGGGTTGCAAGTCATTGAATGAATGTCTCTTACCTGTGCCCAATTTGGTAGAGGTAGCATATAGTTTAATTATAAGGTTTAGGTTGAATCGATATGCCATGTTAGCCGACATAAGTAAAGCATTCCATCGTGTTTTGTTAGATCCTCGTGATGCCAAATACACACGATTTCTGTGGCGCAAGGCAGCTGGTCGAGCGCTTACCTTCGCCTTTAGAGTCGTGGTGTTCGGCATCACAGCTAGTCCATTTTTGCTACAACAAATATTAAATTGTCATTTTAAAGAGGAAGGGCGCCCAGATTTAGTAAAATCCTTTTATGTCGATAATTATCTGGCCACGTTTGAAGATATAAAACATATGAGGCAAGAGCATGAGTCTATTCATAACATCTTAAAAGGGGCAGGTATGCCCTTAGAAGGGTGGGCCAGCAATCACTTGGCCTTCGATAGCGAGAAACAGTGGAGTGAGCCTGTGAGTGTGAACGTGCTTGGGCTGCGATGGGCCCGGGACGTGGACAGATTGTGTGTGAAAGAAAGTAAAAGGATCTGTGAGTTGGGGGAGGGATGGGTGCCTACGAAGCGTAGGGTACTTTCCCTATTAGTCTCCATTTATGATCCGATAGGTTTGATAAGCCCATTATTTGTAAGGGGAAAGCTTTTCCTTCAACAACTATGGGAGGATAATGTAGGTTGGGATGATGTGTTAGGAGAAGAAAGGGCTAAAGAGGCAAGTGAATTGTTGAATGATTTGAAAGCGGTGAGCGACATCACCTTTCAAAGATCGATAGGAAGAAGGGGCTTACAACTTCATGTGTTCACCGATGCCAGCAGTAAGGCATATGGAGCAGTGGCATATACTAGGGACGAATGCAATCGGGTAAGTCTGGTAACTAGTAAGACCCGGATCATTCCGAAAGGGATGAGCAAGCTGACGATCCCTAAGCTAGAGCTACTGGCCTTGTTGTTAGGCAGCAGACTAGCAAGAACGCTCAAGGAACTGATCGAGCCACGGGAAATAGTAATGTGGACCGACAGTAAGGTAACGTTGGCATGGGTAGCATCTCCCGATGCCAGGTCTAATAAAAATGTTTGTTTCTAACAGAGTGGCGGAAATTATTTTTATTCAGCAGGTTTGTAGTTTCAGTCTGAACCATGTACCTAGTCATCAGAACCCTGCCGATATCCTATCCCGAGGTGCAACGGCTCGACAATTGCAAGCTAACTCCTTGTGGAGGAACGGTCCAGAAGTCCTCAGGACCACAGGAAAGCCTGTTCCTTACAAGGAGGAAGATCCACTACATCAAACTCACGTAGTACGGCGGTGCAGGAGTTGAGGGAGGAGATGTGTCCTACCCCCCCCCCCCCCCCGCCAGGCGAGATTTGGGACATCCTGAAAAGGGAAGTAGGGTTCCAATTCTTGTTAAGAGTAGCCAGACTAGTTTTAAAGTTTGCTAAGATAGAACGGCATCCGTTCAGTATTGTTGTACAATTAGAGCAAAAACATTATTTGCCTACTGTTTATGCCTACTTAGAGGGCGGAGTCAGACCCCCTCGTGAAGTTGCTAATTTTGTCAGACAATTGAATTTAGTTTTAGTAGATAATCTCATCTGCACCAGGGGACGAGTGTCCCATGTAGGAGAAACTGATCATTTAATTCTCTTGCCAGCCAAAGGGCATTTAGTTAGGATGTATTTAAATTATTTACATCAGTTACATTTGCATTGTGGGGTGAATACTCTAATAGGTATCTTTCGACAGAAATGTTGGGTGGCGGGTCTACGTTCCATTGCGAAGCGAACCGTGCGGCAATGCCCTGAATGCAAGCTAGCCTTCCAGCCTCTAACGAGACAGCCACCACCCCCCCCCCTGCCAAAGGAAAGGATCACCCTCACAAAACCCTTCACAGCTGTCGGAGTGGACCACACAGCAGCAATTCACACTGAGACACGGCCAGGATATATACTTATCATAACCTGCATGGCTAGCAAAGCCGTGTACCTTGACTTCTGTCCCTCTTTGGAAGCAGAAGAATTCGTGTTGGCACTTCGACGGTTTAGTGCCACCCATGGTGCCCCACAGCTCATCATGTCCGATAACCATCAAACCTTCAAGGCTGCCAGCCACCTCCTGCAGGGACTCTATGAAGAAGATGAAGTCCAGCAGTTCCTGAGGAAAACTGGCATAATGTGGCGGTTTCAGACGCCCCGTGCACCTAGGAAAGGTGGGTTCTTCGAGCGTTTGATAGGAGTAACGAAACGGACCCTCCAGATAGCCCTCGGAAAGAAGTACCTGCCGGACGCCCACGTGCTAACCCTCGTGAAAGAAGCAGAAGCAGTGGTGAATAATCGACCGCTTATGTACAGCGGTGACGAGCGCGAGGATGAAGTCCTCACCCCCTCCCATTTGATAAGAGGACACCAAGTCCACCTCATGGCACCAATCTTACCGGACGACCATCTCAACGCAACCTTCACCTCTCGGAAGCTACGTGATCGTTACATAAGATTGACAGATTCACTAAGAACGTTCAGAGAACGTTGGAGAAGAGAATACTTGAGTGCCTTGAGAGCCCGGCACGACTGTCGGCCCGGGGAACCCTCCAAGCTGCACCCCGGAGACATCGTGCTAGTTAAGCAGGAGAATAAGAAAAGAGCGACTTGGCCTCTGGGACGTGTCGTGGAGACGTATACTGACGACGACGGAGTCGTGCGTTCGGCGAAAGTGTTGTTTGAGGGTGTCGAATAGCTGCGAGCTGTCAGCCACCTGGTTCCCCTAGAAATAGCCCCCTCTGAGGATGACGATGGAGGAGAAGATGGCGATGACGGAGAAGAGGGCGCGTACAGTTCGACAGCCGGAATGCCAGGGATAGCGGAGACGTCTGAGGAAGACCAGGGTATGGCAACAGCTACGGCAACTCAACAACCAGCCACAGGAACGGACGGCAACGACGAGAAAGGTGAGAACTATGCAGTTAGTGAAAAAAGTGAAAATGAAAATGAAACTGAATCAGAGCAGACGAACGCACAAAGACGTTCTGCACGCCCATTGAGAAGGGCTGCCGCGAAACAGCGAGAACTGATGGACTGTCTGCTGAAAAGTGAAGATATATAAAACGTAGCTGTAAACAATGAGTGAAAAAGGGGCGTGTCCTATCTGGAAGGTAGGGAGGGTGGAGTTTGTGAGGTGTGCATGAATCTGCGGAAGTTGGAAGTGCGTAGGGGTGGAGAACGGGGACGGGATGGTTTCTCGTGCGTACTGACCGAGCGTTACACAGAAGCAACCCCTCCCTCGTGTACTCCATTAAGTTACAGCCTGCATGTAGCAGCGCTATAGAAGTCTCGATTATTGTGAGTTGAGACAGTCTGAACTTGAATTGTTATGTATGCATTTCTGCCATTTTCTGATTGTCTTAGGCTCATTGCCTAATTACCTTTGCACTTGAATTGTTATGTATGCATTTCTGCCATTTTCTGATTGTCAGGCCTATTGCCTAATTGCCCTTGCACTCGAATTGTTATGTATGCATTTCTGCCATTTTCTGAATTGTCTTAGGCCCATTGCCTAATTGCCTTTGCACTTGAATTGTTATGTATGCATTTCTGCCATTTTTTGATTGTCTTAGGCTCATTGCCTAATTGCCTTTGCACTTGAATTGTTATGTATGCATTTCTGCCATTTTCTGATTGTCTTAGGCCCATTGCCTAATTGCCTTTCCACTCGAATTGTTATGTATGCATTTCTGTAATTTTCTGATTGTCTTAGGCCTATTGCCTAGTTGCCTTTGCACTTGAATTGTTATGTATGCATTTCTGCCATTTTCTGAATTGTCTTAGGCCCATTGCCTAATTGCCTTTGCACTTGAATTGTTATGTATGCATTTCTGCCATTTTCTGATAGTCAGGCCTATTGCCTAATTGCCTTTGCACTCGAATTGTTATGTATGCATTTCTGCCATTTTCTGATTATCTTAGGCTCATTGCCTAATTGCCTTTGCACTTGAATTGTTATGTATGCATTTCTGCCATTTTCTGATTGTCTTAGGCTCATTGCCTAATTGCCTTTGCACTCGAATTGTTATGTATGCATTTCTGCCATTTTCTGATTGTCTTAGGCTCCTTGCCTAATTGCCTTTGCACTTGAACTGTTATGTATGCATTTTTGCTATTTTCTGATTGTCTTAGGCCCATTGCCTAATTGCCTTTGCACTCGAATTGTTATGTATGCATTTCTGTAATTTTCTGATTGTCTTAGGCCTATCGCCTAATTGCCTTTGCACTTGAATTGTTATGTATGCATTTCTGCCATTTTCTGAATTGTCTTAGGCCCATTGCCTAATTGCCTTAGCACTTGAATTGTTATGTATGCATTTCTGCCATTTTCTGATTGTCAGGCCTATTGCCTAATTGCCTTTGCACTCGAATTGTTATGTATGCATTTCTGCCATTTTCTGATTGTCTTAGGCTCATTGCCTAATTGCCTTTGCACTTGAATTGTTATGTATGCATTTCTGCCATTTTCTGATTGTCTTAGGCTCATTGCCTAATTGCCTTTGCACTTGAATTGTTATGTATGCATTTCTGCCATTTTCTGATTGTCTTAGGCCCATTGCCTAATTGCCTTTGCACTCGAATTGTTATGTATACATTTCTGCCATTTTCTGATTGTCTTAGGCTCATTGCCTAATTGCCTTTGCACTTGAATTGTTATGTATGCATTTCTGCCATTTTCTGATTGTCAGGCCTATTGCCTAATTGCCTTTGCACTCGAATTGTTATGTATGCATTTCTGCCATTTTCTGATTGTCTTAGGCTCATTGCCTAATTGCCTTTGCACTTGAATTGTTATGTATGCATTTCTGCCATTTTCTGATTGTCTTAGGCCCATTACCTAATTGCCTTTGCATTTGAACTGTAATGTATACATTTCTATTGCCATTTTCTGTTTGTTTTAGGCCCATTGCCTAATTGCTTGCCATTTGAATTTTGTAAAATGTGTGTGTACATTATCACTGATTTCTGCTGTTCCTTATGTGTATTATACACGAGTGCATTAGAATTGCTAGGCCCATTGCCTAATTTGAACTATTGTATGACTATGTATATTATTGATTCTGTTTATTACCCGGGGTAACATTGCTGTTGTATATTGTGCGTACTCTGTTCGAGTCGTTGCGGAGCGCTACACAGCGAGCCTAACAGAGTATAGGAGTAAGTCACTCCCCCCACCCCGAGTCCAGCTCCATCCAATTGACCGACGTTTCATCGCTCCTTATTTTGGGGCGTGGAGGATGTCGGGAATTTCGACCTGATCAATCGAAGTTCCCGCCATTTGACTCCGCCTACGACTACGTCAAATTGGAGGGAGGAGAGAGGACTTGCGGGCGAATGAATGTCGTTCAAGACGAGAATGTTTAGAACCAAAATGAGAAACCGCCTGGTAGGGGAGGCGCTGAGACTAATGAAATCAATAACTACTAATTTAAGATTAAGAAAAATAACGTCATTCTCTTGTAACATGATAAAAAAATCCAATCTAGAAATTTAGGTTCAGGACAAATCGCGCCAAATAAGTGACGTCGGAGGTTGCAAGCCTTGCTCTGTCTCTTTGATCTGACGTCCCCAATCACAGTAAGTCCTATCTAATTGTTCTCTCTCCCCACCCCTAGTGTACCCAGGACGGTTTCCGTGTAGGTCTTGATAGAGTTATTGTAAAGTTTGTATCTGTTAATATTTTGTCGATCCTTGTGCCAGGGGATCTGTGTTATTGTGTAAAGCACGTTTAAGGGTCTCGATAAGGGGTTTATCGAGATAACTTTATAAATGTTCAATTAATTTTGTTGATATCTTGAGTCCGAAGTGGACATAGTTTTTTTTCGGTCACACATATTCTTGTATGTCAAGTAAAGGTTAATTATTCATGTTTCTTTCGTATTAGATTATTATTTTTATAATAAAACTTGTTAAAATATAACCATATGTTATTTACTTCCCCGAAGGTTTCATGAAGTTTGTCCATAAGACCTTGTGATTCACCCAGTACATCGGGCTATATTGTATAAACCGGTGCAGGGGAATTCATTTCCGGGTACCAGGGAATTAATTTAAAGGATTTCGTTACCTGGTACCTAGGAATTCATTTCCTGGTACCAGGGAATTCATTTCCTGGCACCAGGGAAGTCATTTCCTGGAATTCGTTACCTGGTACCTAGGAATTCATTTCCTGGTACCAGGGAATTCATTTCCTGAACTGGAAAAAAATTCCTTGGTATCAGGAAATGAATTCCAGTAAATGAATTCCCTGGTACCAGGAAATGACAGGAAATGAATTCCCTGGTATCAGGGAATGGATTCCCTGGTACAAGGAAATGAATTCCCCTGCTACTAGGAAATGAATTCCCTGGTCCCTGGTACCAGGGAATTCATTTCCTGTAAGTCATTGCCTGGTAGCGGAGAATTCATTTCCTGGTACCAGGGAATTCATTTCTTGGTACCAGAGAATTCATTTCCTGGAATTCATTTCTTGGTACCAGGGAATTCATTTCCTGGTACCAGGGAATTAATTTCCTGGTAGCAGGGGAATTCATTTCCCTGTACCAGGGAATTCATTTCCCGGTACCAGGAATTCTTGTCTTGGTACCAGGGAATTCACTTCCTGGCACTAGGGAATTAATTTCCTGGTACCAAGGAATTCATTTCCTGGAGTTAATTTCCTGGTACCAGGGAATTCATTTCCTGGTACCAGGGAATTCATTTCCTGGTACCAGGGAATTCATTTCCTGGTTGCAGAGAATTCATTTCCCGGAATCCATTTCCTGGTACCAGGGAATTCATTTCCTGGTACATCCTGGTACCAGGGAATTCATTTCCTGGTACCAGGAGTTCCAGGAATTCATTTCCTGGTACTGGGGAATTCATTTCCTGGTACTGGGGAATTCATTTCCTGGTACTGGGGAATTCATTTCCTGGTACCAGGGAATTCATTTTCTGGTACCGGGGAATTCATTTCCTGGTACCAAGAAATTTATTTACTGGAATTCAAATCCCAGTAAAAAGGAATTCATTTCCTGGTACCGGGGAATTCATTTCCTAGTAGCAGGGGAAATCATTTCCTGGTACCAGAAAATCCATTTCCTGATACCAGGGAATTCATTTCCTCTCATTTCCTGGTAGGAGGGAATTCATTTACTGGAATTCATGTCCTGGTACCAAGAAATTAATTTCCAGTTCAGAAAATGAATTCCCTGGTACCAGGAAATGAATTCCTAGGTACCAGGTAACGAATTCCAGGAAATGAACTCCCTGGTACCAGGAAATGAATTCCCTGCTACCAGGAAATGAATTCCCTGGTACCAAAATTCCCTGGTACCCCGGAATTGAATTCCCCTGCTACCAGGAAATGAATTCCCGAGAACCAAGAAATGAATTCCCTGGTACCAGGAAATGAATTCCCTGGTACCAAGAAATAAATTCCCAGGTACCAAGAAATGAATTCCTTTGTACCAGGAAATGAATTCTGTGGTACCAGTAAATGAATTCCTTAGTACTAGGAAATGACCAAGAAATGAATTCCAGGAAAGAATGTCCTGGTACTAGGAAATGAAATCCAGGAAATGAATGTCCTGGTACCAGGAAATGAATTTCCTGGTACCAGGGAATGAATTCCCTGGTACAGGAAATGAATTCACGGGTACCAGGAAATGAATTCTCTGGTACCAGAATGAATTCCCTGGTACCAGGGAATGAAATTAATTCTCTGGTACCAGGAAATGAATTCCCTGGAATCAGGTCATGAATTACCTGGTACCAGGAAAGGCATCCCAGAAAATGAATTCCCTGGTACCAGGAGATGAATTCCATGGTACCAGGAAATGAATTCCAGGAAATGAATTCCCTGGTACCAGGAGATGAATTCCCTGGTACCGGGAAAATAATTCCCTGGTACAAGGAAATGAATTCCTTGGTACGGGAAATGAATTCCATGGTATCAGGAAATGAATTCCCTGGTACCAGGAAATGAATTCTCTGATACCAGAATGAATTCCCTGGTACCAGGGAATGAAATTAATTCTCTGGTACCAGGAAATGAATTCCATGGTACCAGGAAATGAATTCCAGGAAAAGAATTCCTGGTACCAGGAGATGAATTCCCTGGTGCCAGGAAATGAATTCCCTGGTACCAAGAAATGAATTCCGGGTACCAAGAAATGAAATCCAGGAAAGGAATCCCCTGTTACCTGGAAATGAATTCCTTGGTATCAGGAAATGAATTCCAGGAAATAAATTCTCTGGTACCAGGATATGAATTCCCTGGTACCAGGAAATGCATTCCCTGGTTCCAGGATTTGAATTCCAGGAAATGAATTCCCTGGTACCAGGAAATGAATTCCTGGTAAGAAGAAATGAATTCCATGGTACCAGGAAATGAATTCCTCTGCTACTAGGAAATGAATTCCCCTGCTACTAGGAAATGAATTCCTTGGTACCAGGAAATGAATTCCATGGTACCAGGAAAGGAATTCCATGGTACCAGGAAATGAATTCCAGGAAATGAATTCCATGGTATTCGGAGATGAATTCCTGGTACCAGGAAATGAATTCCCTTGTACCAGGAAATTAATCCCCTGGAGATAAATTCCCCAGTACCAGGAAATGAATTCCCTGGTACCAGGAAATGAATTCCTTTGTACCAGGAAAAGAAATCCAGGGAATGAATCCCCTGGTACCAGGAAATGAAATCCCTGGTACCAGGGAATGAATATCAGGAAATGAATTCCATGGTACCAGGAAATGAATTCCCTGGTACCAGAAAATGCATACCCTGGTACCAGGAAATGAATTCCAGGAAATGAATTCCCTGGTACCAGGAAATGAATTCCAGGAAATGAATTCCCTGGTACCAGGAAATGAATTCCAGGAAATAAATTCCCTGGTACCAGGAGATGAATTCCATGGTACCATGGAATGAATTCCCCGGTACTAGGAAATGAATCCCACTGCCACCAGGAAACTAATTCCCTGGTACAGAAATGAATTCCCTAGTACCAGGAAATGAATTCCCTGGTACCAGGAAATGAATTCCAGGGAATTAATTCCCTGGTACTAGGAATTCATTTCCTGGTACCAGGGAATCCATTTCCTTGTACCAGGGAATTAATTTACTGGTACCAGGGAATTCATCTCTTGGTATGAGGGAATTCATTTCCTGGTAGCATTGAAATTCATTTCCTGGTACCAGGGAATTCATTTCCTGGTAGCAGAGTAATTCATTTTTTGGTAGCAGGGGAATTAATTTCTGGGTACCGGGGAATACATTTCCTGGTACCAGGGAATTCATTTCCTGGTATCAGGACATGAATTACCTGGTACCTGGAAGTGAACTCCCTGGAACCAGGAATTAATTTCTTGGTACCAGGAAATGAATTCCCTGGTACCAGGGAATGAAATTAATTCTCTGGGACCAGGAAATGAATTCCCTGGTACCAGATAATGAATTCTTTAGTACCAGGATGAATTCCCTGTTACCAGGGAATGAAATTAATTCTCTGGTACCAGGAATTTCATTTCCTAGTATCAAGACATGGATAACCTGGTACCAGGAAATGAATTCCCCGGTACCAGGAAAGAAATTCCATGGTACTAGGAAATGAATTCCAGGAATTGAATTTCCTGGTATTCGGAGATGAATTCACTGGTACCAGGATATGAATTCCCTGGTACTAGGAAATGAATTCCCTGGTACCAGGAAATGAATCCCCTGGTACCAGGAAATGAATTCGCTGGTACCAGGAGATGAATTCCCTGGTACCAGGAAATGAATTCCCTGGTACCAGGAAATGAATTCCCTGGTACCAGGAAATGAATTCCTTCGTACCAGGAAATGAATTCCAGGAAATGAATCCCCTGGTACCAGGAAATGAATTCCCTGGTACCAGGAAAAAATATCAGGAAATGAATTCCATGGTACCAGGAAATGAATTCCCTGGTACCAGGAAATTAATTCTCTGGTACCAGAATGAATTCCCTGGTACCAGGGAATGAAATTATTTCTCTGGTACCAGAAAAAAAATTCCATGGTACCAGGAAATGAATTCCAGGAAAAGAATTCCTGGTACCAGGAGATGAATTCCCTGGTACCAGGAAATGAATTTCCTGGTACCAAGAAATGAATTCCCTGGTGCCAAGAAATGAAATCCAGGAAAGGGATCCCCTGTTACCAGGAAATGAATTCCCTGGTACCAGGAAATGAATTCCAGGAAATAAATTCTCTGGTACCAGGATATGAATTCCCTGGTACCAGGAAATGCATTCCTTTGTTCCAGGATTTGAATTCCAGGGAATGAATTCCCTGGTACCAGGAAATGATTTCCAGGAAATAAATTCCCTGTAAGAAAAAATGAATTCCATGGTACCAGGATATATTCCCCTGCTACTAGGAAATGAATTCCCCTGCTACTAGGAAATGAATTCCCTGGTACCAGGAAATGAATTCCATGGTACCAGGAAAGGAATTCCATGGTACCAGGAAATGAATTCCAGGAAATGAATTCCCTGGTATTCGGAGATGAATTCCCTGGTACCAGGAAATGAATTCCCTTGTACCAGGAAATGAATCCCCTGGTGATAAATTCCCCAGTACCAGGAAATGAATTCCCTGGTACCAGGAAATGAATTCCTTTGTACTAGGAAATGAATTCCAAGAAAGGAATTCCCTGGTACCAGGAAATGAATTCCCTGGTACCAGGAAATGAATTATCGGGTACCAGGAAATGAATTCTCTGGTACCAGGATGAATTCCCGGGTACCAGGGAATGAAATTAATTCTCTGGTACCAGGAAATGAATTCCCTGGAATCAGGACATGAATTACCTGGTACCAGTAAAGGCATCCCAGAAAATGAATTCCCTGGTACCAGGAGATGAATTCCATGGTACCAGGAAATGAATTCCAGGAAATTAATTCCCTGGTACCAGGAGATGAATTCCCTTGTACCAGGAAAATAATTCCCTGGTACAAGGAAATGAATTCCCTGGTACGGGAAATGAATTCCATGGTATCAGGAAATGAATTTCCTGGTACCAGGAAATGAATTCTCTGATACCAGAATGAATTCCCTGGTACCAGGGAATGAAATTAATTCTCTGGTACCAGGAGATGAATTCCCTGGTACCAGGAAATGGATTCCGGGTACCAAGAAATGAAATCCAGGAAAGGAATCCCCTGTTACCTGGAAATGAATTCCTTGGTATCAGGAAATGAATTCCAGGAAATAAATTTTCTGGTACCAGAATATGAATTCCCTGGTACCAGGAAATGCATTCCCTGGTTCCAGGATTTGAATTCCAGGAAATGAATTACCTTGTACCAGGAAATGAATTCCTGGTGAGAAGAAATAAATTCCATGGTACCAGGAAATGAATTCCTCTGCTACTAGGAAATGAATTCCCCTGCTACTAGGAAATGAATTCCTTGGTACCAGGAAATGAATTCCATGGTACCAGGAAAGGAATTCCATGGTACCAGGAAATGAATTCCAGGAAATGAATACCCTGGTATTCGGAGATGAATTCCTGGTACCAGGAAATGAATTCCCTTGTACCAGGAAATGAATCCCCTGGAGATGAATTCCCCAGTACCAGGAAATGAATTCCCTGGTACCAGGAAATGAATTACTTTGTACCAGGAAAAGAAATCCAGGAAATGAATCCCCTGGTACCAGGAAATGAATCCCTGGTACCAGGGAATGAATATCAGGAAATGAATTCCATGGTACCAGGAAATGAATTCCCTGGTACCAGAAAATGCATACCCTGGTACCAGGAAATGAATTCCAGGAAATGAATTCCCTGGTACCAGGAAATGAATTCCAGGAAATGAATTCCCTGGTGCCAGGAAATGAATTCCAGGAAATAAATTCCGTGGTACCAGGAAATGAATTCCATGGTACCATGGAATGAATTCACTGGTACCAGGAAATGAATCCCACTGCCACCAGGAAACTAATTCCATGGTACTGAAATGAATTCCCTAGTACCAGGAAATGAATTCCCTGGTACCAGGAAATGAATTCCAGGAAATTAATTCCCTGGTACTATAAATTCATTTCCTGGTACCAGGGAATTCTTTTCCTAGTACCAGGGAATTAATTTACTGGTACCAGGGAATTCATCTCCTGGTATGAGAGAGTTCATTTCCTGGTAGCAGTGAAATTCATTTCCTGGTACCAGGGAATTCATTTCCTGGTAGCAGAGTAATTCATTTTTTGGTAGCAGGGGAATTAATTTCTGGGTACTGGGGAATACATTTCCTGGTACCAGGGAATTCATTTCCTGGTATCAGGACATGAATTACCTGGTGCCTGGAAGTGAACTCCCTGGAACCAGGAATTAATTTCTGGGTACCAGGAAATGAATTCCCTGGTACCAGGGAATGAAATTAATTCTCTGGTACCAGGAAATGAATTCCCTGGTACCAGATAATGAATTCTTTAGTACCAGGATGAATTCCCTGTTACCAGGGAATGAAATTAATTCTTTGGTACCAGGAATTTAATTTCCTAGTTTCAAGACATGAATAACCTGGTACCAGGAAATGAATTCCCCGGTATCAGGAAAGAAATTCCATGGTACCAGGAAATGAATTCCAGGAATTGAATTCCCTGGTATTGGGAGATGATTTCCCTGATACCAGGATATGAATTCCCTGGTACTAAGAAATGAATTCCCTGGTACCAGGAAATGAATCCCCTGGCACCAGGAAATAAATTCGCTGGTACCAGGAGATGAATTCCCCAGAGATGAATTCCCCGGTACCAGGAAATGAAAATCCTGGTACCAGGAAATGAATTCCCTGGTACCAGGAAATGAATTCCTTCATACCAGGAAATGAAGTCCAGGAAATGAATCCCCTGGTACCAGGAAATGAATTCCCTGGTACCAGGAAAAAATACCAGGAAATGAATTCCATGGTACCAGGAAATGAATTCCCTGGTACCAGGAAATGAATTCTCTGGTACCAGAATGAATTCCCTGGTACCAGGGAATGAAATTATTTCTCTGGTACCAGAAAATGAATTTCATGATACTAGGAAAAGAATTCCAGGAAAAGAATTCCTGGTACCAGGAGATGAATTTCCTGGTACCAGGAAATGAATTTCCTGTTACCAAGAAAGGAATTCCCTGGTACCAAGAAATGAAATCCAGGAAAGGAATCCCCTGTTACCTGGAAATGAATTCCCTGGTACCAGGAAATGAATTCCAGGAAATAAATTCTCTGGTACCAGGATATGAATTCCCAGGTACCAGGAAATGCATTCCCTTGTTCCAGGATTTGAATTCCAGGAAATGAATTCCCTGGTACCAGGGAATGAATTCCAGGAAATGAATTCCTGGTGAGAAGAAATGAATTCCATGGTACCAGGATATATTCCCCTGCTACTAGGAAATGAATTCCCCTGCAAATAGGAAATGAATTCCCTGGTACCAGGAAATGAATTCCATGGTACCAGGAAAGGAATTCCATGGTACCAGGAAATGAATTCCAGGAAAGGAATTCCCTGGTATTCGTAGATGAATTCCCTGGTACCAGGAAATGAATTCCTTTGTACCAGGAAATGAATCCCCTGGAGATAAATTCCCCAGTACCAGGAAATGAATTCCCTGGTACATGGAAATGAATTCATTTGTACTAGGAAATGAATTCCAGGAAATTAATTCCCTGGTACCAGGAAATGAATTCCCTGGTACCAGGGAATGAATATCAGGAAATGAATTCCATGGTACAGAAAATGCATACCCTGGTACCAGGAAATGGATTCAAGGAAATGAATTCCCTGGTACCAGGAAATAAATTCCAGGAAATGAATTCCCTGGTACTAGGAAATTAATTCCAGGAAATAAATTCCCTGGTACCAGGAAATGAATTCCAGGGTTCCAGGGAATGAATTCCCCGGTACCAGGAAATGAATCCCCCTGCTACCAGGAAACTAATTCCCTGGTATGGAAATGAATTCCCTGGTACCAGGAAATGAATTCCAGGAAATTAATTCCCTGGTACTAGGAATTTATTTCCTGGTAACAGGGAATTCATTTCCTAGTACGAGGGAATTAATTTACTGGTACCAGGGAATTCATCTCCTGGTATGAGGGAATTCATTTCCTGGTAGCAGGGAAATTCATTTCTTGGTACCAGGGAATTCATTTCCTGGTAGCAGGGGAATTCATTTCTTGGTAGCAGGGTAATAAATTTCTGGGTACCGGGGAATACATTTCCTGGTACCAGTGAATTCATTCCCTGGAATTTATTTCCTGGTACCAGGAAATGAATTTCCAGTACCAGGGAATTCATTTCCTGGTATCAGGACATGAATTACCTGGTACCTGGAAGTGAACTCCCTGGAGCCAGGAATTAATTTCTTGGTACCAGGAAATGAATTTCCTGGTACCAGGAAATGAATTCCTAGGTACCAGGTAACGAAATCCTTGAAATGAATTCCCTGGTACCAGGAAATGAATTCCCTGGTACTAGGAAATGAATTCCCTGGTACCAGGAAATGAATCCCTTGGTACCAGGAAATGAATTCGCTGGTACCAAGAGATGAATTCCCCGGTACCAGGAAATTAATTCCCTGGTACCAGGAAATGAATTCCCTGGTACCAGGAAATGAATTCCTTCGTACCAGGAAATGAATTCCAGGAAATGAATCCCCTAGTACCAGGAAATGAATTCCCTGGTACCATGAAAAAATATCAGGAAATGAATTCCATGGTACCAGAAAATGAATTCCCTGGTACCAGAAAATGCATACCCTGGTACCAGGAAATGAATTCCCTAGTACCAAGAAATGAATTCCAGGAAATGAATTCCCTGGTACCAGGAAATGAATTCCAGGAAATAAATTCCCTGGTACCAGTAAATGAATTCCATTGTACCAGGAAATTAATTCCCAGGTACTAGGAAATGAATTCCCCTGCTACCAGGAAATGAATTCCCTGGTACGGAAATGAATTCCCTGGTACCAGGAAATGAATTCCCTGATACCAGGAAATGAATTCCAGGAAATTAATTCCCTGGTACTAGGAATTCATTTCCTGGTACCAGGGAATTCATTTACTAGTACCAGGGAATTAAGTTACTGGTATCAGGAATTCATTTCCAGGTATCAGGACATGAATTACAGGGTACCTGGAAGTGAACTCCTTGGAACCAGGAGTTAATTTCTTGGTACCAGGAAATGAATTCCTGGTACTGGAAAATGAATTCTTTAGTACCAGGATGAATTCCCTGGTACCAGGGAATGAAATTAATTCTCTGGTTCCAGGAAATGAATTTCCTAGTATCAGGACATGAATTACCTGGTACTAGGAAATGCATTCCAGGAAATAATTTCCCTGGTACCATGAGATGAATTCCCTGGTACCAGGAAATGAATTCCGGGTACCAGTACCAGGAAATTATTTCCCTGGTACCAGGAAATGAATTCCCTGGTACTGGGAAATGAATTCCAGGAAATGATTTCCCTGGTATCAGGAAATGAATTTCCTGGTACCAGTGAATAATTTCCCTGGTACCAGGAAATGAATTCCATTTCCTGTTACCAGGAAATGAATTTCCTAGTACCAGGAAATGAATTCCTTGGTACCAGGAAATAAATTCTCTGGTACCAGGAAATGAATTCCCTGGTACCAGGAAATTAATTACATGGTACCAGGAAATGAATTCCGTGGTACCAGGAGATAAATTCCCTGGTACCAGGAAATGAATTTCCTGGTACCAGGAAATGAATTCCTTCGTACCAGGAAATGAATTCCAGGAAATGAATCCCCTAGTACCAGGAAATGAATTCCCTGGTACCATGAAAAAATATCAGGAAATGAATTCCATGGTACCAGAAAATGAATTCCCTGGTACCAGAAAATGCATACCCTGGTACCAGGAAATGAATTCCCTAGTACCAGGAAATGAATTCCAGGAAATGTATTCCCTGGTATAAGGAATTCATTTACTGGAATTCCTGTCATGGTACCAGGGAATTCATTTCCTGGTAGCAGGGAAATTCTTTTCATGGTACCAGGGAATTCATTCATTGGTATCAGGGGAATCCATTTCATGGTAGCAGGAGAATTCATTTCTGGGTACCCGGGAATTAATTTCCTGGTACCAGGGAATTCATTTCCCAAAATTCATTTCCTGGTACCAGGAAATGAATTCCAGAAAATGAATTCCCTGGTTCCAGGAAATTAATTCCTTGGTACCAGGAAATGAATACCCAAGAATCAAGAAATGAATTCCCTGGTACCAGGAAATGAATTCCCTGGTACAAAGAAATGAATTCCTTTGTACCAGGAAATGAATTCTGTGGTACCAGGAAATGAAATCCTTGGTACCAGGAAATGACCAGGAAATGATTTCCAGGAAAGAATGTCCTGGTACCAGGAAATGAAATCCTGGAAATTAATGTCCTGGTACCAGGAAATGAATTCCCTGGTACCAGGAAATGAATTCCCTGGTAACAGGAAATGAATTCCCGGTACCAAGAAATGAATTCCTTTGTACCAGGAAATTAATTCTGTGGTACCAGGAAATTAATTCCTTAGTACCAGGAGATGAATTCCCTGGTACCAAGGAATGAAATTAATTCTCTGGTACCAGGAAATGAATTCCCTGGTATCAGGACATGAATTATCAGGTACCAGGAAATGCATTCCAGAAAATGAATTCCCTAGTACCAGGAGATGAATTCCATGGTACCAGGAAATGAATTCCAGGAAATGAATTCCCTGGTACCAGGAGATGAATTCCCTGGTCATGGGAAAATAATTCCCTGGTACCAAGAAATGAATTCCCTGGTACCAGGAAATGAATTCTCTGGTGAATTCCCTGGTACCAGGGAATGAAATTAATTCTCTGGTACCAGGAAATGAATTCGATGGTACCAAGAAATGAATTCCGGGAAAAGAATTTCCTGGTACCAGGAGATGAATTCCTTGGTACCATGAAAGGAATTCCATGGTACCAGGAAATGAATTCCAGGAAATGAATTCCCTGGTATCAGGATATAAATTCCCTGGTACCAGGAAATGAATTCCCTGGTACCAGGAAATGAATCCCCTGGTACCAGGAAATGAATTCTCTGGTACCAGGAGATGAATCCCCCGGTACCAGGAAATTAATTCGCTGGTACCAGGAAATGAATTCCCTGGTACAAGGAAATGAATTCCCTTGTACCAGAAAATGAATTCCAGGAAATGAATCCCCTGGTACCAGGAAATGAAATCCTTGGTACCAGGAAATGAATATCAGGAATGAATTCCATGGTACCATGAAATGAATTCCCTGGTACCAGGAAATGCATACCCTTGTACCAGGAAATGTATACCCTGGTACCAGGGAATGAATTCCAGGAAATGAATTCCCTGGTACCAGGAAATGAATTCCAGGAAATTAATTCACTGGTACCAGGAAATGAATTCCAGGATATAAATTCCCTGGTACCAGGAAATGAATTCCTTGGTACCACGAAATGAATTCCAATGCTACCAGGAAATGAATTCCCTGGTACCAGGAAATGAATTCCCTGGTACCAGGAAATGAATTCCAGGAAATTAATTCCCTGGTACTAGGAATTCATTTCCTGGTACAAGGGGATTCATTTCCTAGTACCAGGGAATTAGTTTACTGGTACCAGGGAATTCATTTCCTGGTACGAGGGAATTCATTTCCTGGTAGCAGTGAAATTCATATCCTGGTACCAGTGAATTCATTTCCTGGTACCAGGGAATTCATTCCCTGGAATTCATTTCCTGGTACCAGGAAAAGAATTTATTCATTTCCAGGTATCAAGACATGAATTACCTGGTACCTGGAAATGAACTCCCTGGTACCAGGAAATTAATTCCCTGGTATCAGGACCTAATTACCTGGTACCAGGAAATGAATTCCGGGAAATGAATTGCTGAAAATGAATTCCCTCGTACCAGGAAATGAATTCCTGGAAATGAATTAACTCGTACCAGGAAATGAATTCCTTGGTACAAGGAAATAAATTCCCTGGTACCAGGAAATTAATTCCCTGGTACCAGGAAATGAATTCCCTGGTAACAGGAAGTGAATTTCCTGGCACCAGGAAATGTATTCCAGGAAATGAATCCCCTGGTAACAGGAAATGAAATCCCTGTACCAGGAAATGAATTCCCGGCTATCAGGAAATGAATTCCAAGGTACCAGGAAATGAATTCCCTGGTACCAGGAAATGAATTCCAGGAAATGAAATCCCTGGTATCAGGAAATCAATTCCCTGGTACCAGGAAATGAATTCCAGGATAAGAATTCCCTGGTACCAGGAGAAGAATTCCCTGGTACTAGGAAATGAATAACCTGTTACCAGGAAATTAATTCCCTGGTACCAGGAAATGAATTCCCTGGTACCAGGAAATGAATTCCCTGGTACAAGGAAATTAATTCCAGGAAATGAATTCCCAGGTACCAGGAAATGAATTCCCTGGTACCATTAAATAAATTCCATGGTACAAGGAAATGAATTCCAGGAAATGAATTCCCTGGTACCAACCAGGGAATGAATTCCCTGGTACCTGGAAATGAACTCCCTGGTACCAGGAAATTAATTCCCTGGTATCAGGACATGAATTACCTGGTACCAGGAAATGATATCCTGGAAATGAATTCTCTGGTACAAGGAAATTTATTCCCTGGTACAAGGAAATAAATTCCCTGGTACCAAGAAATGAATTCCCTGGTACCAGGAAATGAATTCCCCGGCTATCGGGAAATAAATTCCTTGGTACCAGGAAATGAATTCCCTAGTACCAGGAAATTAATTCCAGGAAATGAATTCTCTGGTACCAGGAAATTAATTCCAGGAAATGAATTCCCTGGTACCAGGAAATGAATTCCTTGGTACCAGGAAATGAATTCCCGGAAATAAATTCCCTGGTCCCAGTAAATGACTTCCCTGGTACCAGGAAATGAATTCCCGGGTCACTGGGACCAGGAAATGGATTACCTGGTATGAATTACCTGGTACCAGGAAATGAATTCTATGGTACCAGGAAATGCATTCCAGATAATGAATTCCCTGGTACCAGGAGATGAATTCCATGGTACCAGGAAATGAATTCCAGGAAATGAATTCCCTGGTACCAAGAGATGAATTCCCTGGTACCGGGAAAATAATTCCCTGGTATCAAGAAATGAATTCCCTGGACTGGGAAATGAATTCCAGGAAATGAATTCCATGGTATCAAGAAATGAATTCCCTGGTACCAGGAAATGAATTCTCTGGTGAATTCCCTGGTTCCAGGGAATGAAATTAATTCTCTGGTACCAAGAAATTAATTCAATGGTACCAGGAAATGAATTCCAGGAAAAGAATTTCCTGGTACTAGGAGAAGAATTCCCTGGTACCAAGAAATGAATTCCCTTGTACCAGCAAATGAATTCCCTGGTACCATGAAATGAAATCCAGGATATGAATTCCCTGGCACCAGGAAATGAATTCCAGGAAACAAATTCTCTAGTACCAGGATATGAATTCCCTGGTACCAGGAAATGCATTCCCTGGTGCCAGGATTTGAATTCCAAGGAATGAATTTCTGGTACCAGGAAATGAATTCCAGGAAATTAATTCCCCTGCTACTAGGAGATGAATTCCCCTACTACTAGGAAATGAATTCCCTGGTACCAGGAAATGAATTCCTTGGTACCAGGAAATGAATTCCCTGGTACCAGGAAATGAATTCCCTGGTACCAGGAAATGAACCCCCTGGTACCAGGAAATGAATTCGAACATACCAGGAGATGAATTCCCTGGTACCAGGAAATGAATTCCCTGGTACCAGGAAATGAATTTTCTCGTAACAGGAAATGAATTCCCTTGTACAAGGAAAGAAGTTCCAGGAAATGAATCCCCTGGTTCCAGGAAATTAATTCCTTGGTACCAGGAAATGAATATCAGGAAATGAATTCCATGGTACTATGAAATGAATTCCCTGGTAATAGGAAATGCATAACCTGGTACAAGGAAATGCATACCCTGGTACCAGGAAATGAATTCCAGGAAATTAATTCTCCGGTACCGGGAAATGAATTCCAGGAAATTAATTCCCTGGTACCAGGAAATGAATTCCAGGAAATAAATTCCCTGGTACCAGGAAATGAATTCCATGGTACCAGGAAATGAATTCTCCAGTACCAGGAAATGAATTCCCTGCTACCAGACAATGAATTCCCTGGTACGGAAATGAATTCCCTGGCACCAGGAAATTAATTCCCTGGTACCAGGAAATGAATTCCAGGAAATTACTTCCCTGGTATTAGGAATTCATTTCCTGGTACCAGGGAATTCATTTCCTAGTACCAGGGAATTAGTTTAGTGGTACCAGGGAATTCATTTCCTGGTATGAGGAAATCCATTTCCTGGTAGTAGTGAAATTCATATCCGGGTACCAGGGTATTCATTTCCTGGTAACAGGGGAATTCATTTCTTGGTAGCAGGGGAATTTATTTCCTGGGTACCAGGGAATTCATTTCCTGATACCAGGGAATTCATTCCCTGGAATTCATTTCCTGGTACCAGGAAATGATTTTCCTGTACCAGGGAATTCATTTCCAGGTATCAGGACATGAATTACTTGGTACCTGGAAATGAACTCCCTGGTATCAGGAAATTAATTCCCTGGTATCAAGACCTGAATTACCTGGTACCAGGAAATGAATTCCCTGGTACAAGGAAATAAATTCCCTGGTACCAGGAAATGAATTCCCTGATACCAGGAAATGAATTCCCTGGTAACAGAAAGTGAATTCCCTGGTACCAGGAAATGAATTCCAGGAAAGGAATCCCCTGGTACCAGGAAATGAAATCCCTGTACCAGGAAATGAATTCCCCGGCTATCAGGAAATGAATTCCAAGGTACCAGGAAATGAATTCCCTGGTATCAGGAAATGAATTCCAGGAAATGAATTCCCTGGTACCAGGAGATGAATTCCCTGGTACCAGGAAATGAATTACCTGGTACCAGGAAATGAATTACCTGGTACCAGGATATTAATTCCCTGGTACCAGGAAATGAATTCCCTGGTACCAGGAAATGAAATCCCTGGTACCAGGAAATGAATTCCCTGGTACCAGGAAATGAATTCCGGGAAATGAATTCCTATGTACCAGGAAATGAATTCCCTGGTACAAGTAAATAAATTCCTTGGTACAAGGAAATGAATTCCAGGAAATGAATTCCCTGGTACCAAGAAATTAATTCCCTGGTACCTGGAAATGAACTCCCTGGTACCAAGAAATTAATTCCCTGGTATCAGGACATCAATTACCTGGTACCAGGAAAAGAATTCCTTGAAATGAATTCCCAGGTACACAGAAATGAATTCCATGGTACAAGGAAATAAATTCCCCGGTACCAAGAAATGAATTTCATGGTACCAGGAAATAAATTCCCCGGCTATCGGGAAATATATTCCATGGTACCAGGAAATGAATTACCTGGTACCAGGAAATGAATTCTCTGGTACCAGGAAATTAATTCCAGGAAATTAATTTCCTGGTACCAGGAAATGAATACCCTGGTACCAGGAAATGGATTCCAGGAAATTAATTCCCTGGTTCAAGGAAATAACTTCCCTGGTACCAGGAAATGAAATCCCTGGTCACTGGGACCAGGAAATGAATTACTTGGTATGAATTACCTGGTACCAGGAAAAGAATTCTATGGTACCAGGAAATTAATTCTAGGAAATGAATTCCCTGGTGTCAGGAAAATGAATTCCCTGTTACAAGGAAATGAATTCCGGGTACCAGGAAATGAATTCATGGTACCAGAAAATGAATTCCTGGTACCAAGATATGAATTCCCTGGTACCAAGAAATTAATTTCAGGAAATGAATCCCCTTGTACCAGGAAATAAATTCCCTGGTACCAGAAAATGAATTCTCGAGAAGAAAGAAAGGAATTCCCTGGTACCAGGGAATGAATTCCATGATATGAATTTCTGGTACCAGGAAATAAATTCCCTGTCACCAGGAAATGAATTCCAGGAAATGAATTATTTGGTAACAGGAAATGAATTCCCTGTTACCAAGAAATGAATTCCCTGGTACCAGGAAATGAATTCCCTTTTACCATGAAATGAATTCCGGGAAATGAATCCCCAGGTACAAGGAAATGCCAGGAAATGAATATCAGGAATTGAATTCCCTGGTACCAGGAAATGAATTCCCTGGTACCAGGAAATGCATTCCCTGGTACCAGGAAATGAATTCCAAAAAATGAATTCCCTGATACCAGGAAATAAATTCCAGGAAATTAATTCCCTGGTATTAGGAAATGAATTCCAAGAAATAATTTCCCTGGTACCAGGAAATGAACTCCTTGGTACCTGGAAATGAATTCCCCGGTACCAGGAAATGAATTTCCCTGCTACCAGGAAATGAATTCCCTGGTAAGGAAATGAATTCCCTGGTACCAGGAAATGAATTCAAGGAAATTAATTCCCTGGTACTAGGAATTCATTTCCTGGGATTCATTTCCTGGTACCAGGGAATTCATTTCCAAGTACCAGGAAATTAATTAACTGGTACCAGGGAATTCATTTCATGGTACCAGGTAATTCCTTTCCTGGTAGCAGTGGAATTCATTTCCTGGTACCAGGGAATTCATTTTCTGGTAGCAGGGGAATTTATTTCTTGGTAGCAGGGGAATTAATTTCTGGGTACCAGGGAATTCATTTCCTGGTACCGGGGAATTTATTCCCTGGACTTCATTTCCTGGTACCAGGAAGTGAATTATGAATTCCCTGGTTCCAAGAAATGAATTTTCTGGTACCAGGAAATGAATTCTTGAGAACCACGAAATGAATTCCCTAGTACCAGGAAATGAATTCCCTAGTACCAGGGAATGAATTCAAGGAAATTAATCCCCTGGTACCAGGAAATGAATTCGCTGGTACCAGGAAATGAACTCCCTAGTACTAGGAAATGAATTCCCTGGTACCAGGAAATGAATTCCTTGGTACCAGGAAAGGAATTCCCTGGTACCAGGAAATGAATTCCCTGGTACCAGGAAATTAATTCCCTGGTACCGGGAAATTAATTCCCTGGTACCAGGATATTAATTCCAGGAAATGAATTCTCTGGTACCAGGAAAGGAATTCCCTGGTAACAGTAAATGAATTCCAGGAAATTAACTCCCTGGTACCAGCAAATGAATTCTCTGGTCACTGGGACCAGGAAATGAATTACCTTGTATGAATTACCTGGTACCAGGAAATGAATTCTATGGTACCAGGAAATGAATTCCAGGAAATGAATTCCCTGGTATCAGGAAATGAATTCCCTGGTACCAGTAAATAATTTCCCTAGTACCAGGAAATGAAATCCAGGAAATGAATATCCTGGTACCAGGAAATGAATTTCCTAGTACCAGGAAATGAATCCCAAGGTACCAGGAAATGATTTCCAGGAATTGAATTCCCTGGTACCAGGATATGAATTCCCTGGTACCAGGAAATGAATTCCGTGGTACCAGGAAATGAATTCCAGGAAATGAATCCCCTGGTACCAGGGAATAAATTCCCTGGTACCAGGAAATGAATTCCAAAAAATGAATTCTCTTGTACCAGGAAATGAATTCCCTGGTAACAGGATATGCATTCCCTGGTACCAGGATTAGAATTCCAGGAAATGAAATACTTGGTACCAGGAAATGAATTCTAGGAAATGAATTCCCTTGTACCAGGAAATGAGTTCCATGGTACCAGGAAATGAATTCCCCAGTACCAGGAAATGAAATCCCCTGCTACCAGGAAATTAATTCCCTGGTACCAGGAAATGAATTCCAGGAAATGAAATCCCTGGTATCAGGAATTCATTTCCTGGAATTCATTTCCAAGTACCAGGAAATGAATTCCAGGAAATGAAATCCCTGGTATCAGGAATTCATTTCCTGGAATTCATTTCCTAGTACCAGAGAATTATTTTCCTAGTACCAGGGAATTCATTTACTGATACTAGGGAATTTATTTCCTGGTACCAAGAATTCATTTCCTGGTAGCAGGGGAATTCATTTCCTGGTAGCAGGGGAATTCATTGCCAGGCACCAGGGAATTCATTTGCTGGTACTAGGGAATTCATTTCCTGGAATTCATTTCCTGGTACTAGGAAATTATTTCCTGGTACTAGGAAATCATTTCCTGGTACCAGGGAATTCATTTCCTAGTACAGGAAATGAATTCCAATGTACTAAGAAATGAATTCCAGGAAATGAATGCCCTGGTACCAGGAAATGAATTCCCTAGTACCAGGAAATGAATTCCAGAAAATGAATTCCAGGAAATGAATTTCCTAGTACCAGGAAATGAATTCCCCAGTACCAGAAAATGAATTCCCCTGCTACTAGGAAATGAATTCTTTGAATATGAATTCCCTGGTACCAGAAAATGAATTCCATGGTACCAGGAAATGAATTCCCTGGTACCAGGATTTCATTTCCTGGAATTCATTTCCTGATACCAGGGAATTCATTCTCTTGTACCAGATAATTCTTTTCCTGGTAGCAGGAAATTCATTTCCTGGTACCAGGGAATTCATCTCCTGGTACCAGGGAATTCATTTCCTGGTAAAAGTTAATTCATTTCCTGGTAGCAGGGGAATTCATTTCCTGGTACCAGGGAATTCATTTCCTGGTACCTGATACCAAGGAATTCAGGATACCAGGGAATTTATTTCCTGGTGCCAAGGAATTCATTTCCTGTTACCAGGGAATTCATTTACTGGTACTAGGGAATTCATTTCCTGGTACAAGGGAAATCATTTCCTAGTACCGGGGAATTCATTTCATGGTACCAGGGAATCCATTTCTGAGTACCAGGGAATTCATTTCCAGGTTCCTGGTACCAGGTAATTCATTTCCTGGTACCCTGGAATTCATTTTCTGGTACCAGGAACTTCATTTTCTGGTACCAAGTAATTTATTTCCTGGAATTCATTTCCTGATAGCAGGGAATTCATTTCCTGGTACCAGTGAATTCATTTTCTGGTATCAGGGAATTCATTTCCTGGTACAAGGGAATTCATTTCCTGTTACCAGGTATTCTTTTTGCAGAATTCAATTCCTATAACCATGGAATAAATTTCCTGGTAGCAGGGGAATTCAGTTCCTGGTACCCGGGAATTCAATTTCTGGTACCAGGGACTTCATTTCCTGGTACCAAAGAATTCATTTCCAGGTTCCTGGTACCAGGGAATTCATTTCCTGGTACCCAGGAATTCATTTTCTGGTACCAGGGACTTCATTTCCTGGTACCAGGGAATTCATCTCCTGGTACCAGGAAATTCCAGGTACCAGGAATTCATTTTCTGGTACCAGGGAATTCATTTCCTTGTATAAAGGAATCCATTTCCTGGTACCAGGGAATTCTTTTCCTGATACCAGGGAATTTATTTCCTGTAATTCATTTCTTGGTACCGGGGAATTCATTTTCTGGTACCAAGTAATATATTTCCTGGAATTCATTTCCTGGTTTAAGGGAATTCATTTCCTGGTACCAGGGAATTCATATTCTGGTACCAGGGAATTCATTTCCTGGTATCATGGAATTCACTTCCTGGTACCAGGGCATTCATTTCCTGGTACCAGGGAATTCCTTTCCTGAATTCCTTCCCTAGTAGCAGAGGAATTCATTTCCTGGTAGCAGGGAATTCATTTCCTATTTCTTGGTACCAGGGAATTCATTTCCTGGAATTCATTTCCTGGTACCAGGGAATTAATTTCCCGGTAGCAGGAAATGAATTCCCTTGTACCAGGAAATGAATTCCTTGGTACCTGAAAATGAATTTACTGGTGCCAGGAAATGAATTCCCTGCTATCAGGAAATGAATTCCAGGAAATAAATTACTTGGTACCAGAAAATTAATTCCCCGGTACCAGGAAATGAATTACAAGAAATGAATTCCCTGGTACCAAGAAATGAATACCCTGGTACCAGGAAATTAATTCCCTTATACCAGGAAATGAATTCCAGGAAATGAATTCCTTGGTACCCGGAAATGAATTCCCTGGTACCTGGAATTTCCTGGTACCAGGAGATGAATTCCTGGGTACCAGGAAATGAATTCCCTGGTACCAGGAACCTGGAAATGAATTCTCTGGTACCAGGAAAGGAAGTCCCTGGTACCAGAAATTGAATTCCCGGGTACCAGGAACTGAATTCCCTTGCTACCAGGAAATTTATTCCATGGTTATAGGAATTGAATTCTGCAAAAAGAATACCTGGTAACAGGAAATGAATTCCCTTGTACCAGGAAATGAATTCCCTGATACCAGAAAATGAATTCACTGGTACCAGGAAATGAATTCCCTGCAATCAGGAAATGAATTCCAGGAAATAAATTACTTGGTACCAGAAAATGAATTCCCGGTACCAGGAAATGAATTACAGGAAATGAATTCCCTGGTACCAGGAATTCCTGGAATTCATTTCCTGGTACCAGATAATTCATTTCCTGGTACCAAGGAATTCATTTCCTGGTACCAAGGAATTCGTTTCCTGGTACCAGGGAATTCATTTCCTGGTACCAGGGAATTCATTTCCTGGTACCAGGGAATTCATTTCCTAGTACCAGGGAATTCATTTCCTGGTACTAGGGAATTATTTCCTGGTAGCAGGGGAATTCATTTCCTGGTACCAGGGAATTCATTTCCTGGTATCATGGAATTCATTTCCTGGTACCAGGAAATTAATTTCCTGGTACCTGGTACCAAGAAAGGAATTCAGGGAAATGAATTCCTTGGTACTCAGAAAGGAATTCATGGAAATGAATTTCCTGGTACCAGGGAATGAATTACAGGAAATGAATTTCCTGGTACTAGGGAATGAATTCCAGGAAATGAATTCCCTGGTACCAGGAAACGAATTCCCTGGGAAATCAATTCTCTGGTACCAGGAAATGAATTCCAGTGGATGAATTCCTTGGTACCAGGAAATGAATTCCTGGTACCAGGAAATGAATTCCTTGGTACCAGGAAATGAATTCCTTGGTACCAGGAAATGAATTCCCCAGTACCTGGAAATGAATTTCAAGGTAAAATGACAAGAATTCCAGGAAATTAATTCCCTGGTACCGGAAGATGAATTCCCTGGTACCAGGAATTCATTTCCTTGAATTATTTTTCTGGTACCAGGGAATTCATTTCCTAGTACCGGGGAATTCATTTCCTAGTACCAGGGAATTCATTTCCTGGTACCACGGAATTCATTTCCTGTAGCAGGGGAATTAATTTCCAGGTACTAGGGAATTCATTTCCTGGAATTCATTTATTAGTAACATAAATTTCCTGGTACCAGGAAATGAATTCCCGAGTACCAAGAAATGAATTCCCTGGTACCAAGAAATGAATTCCAGGAAATGAATTCTATGGTACCTGGAAATGAATTCCCTGGTACTAAGAAATGAATTCCCTGGTACCAGGATATGAATTCTGTGGTACCAGAAAATGAATTCTGTGGTTCCAGGAAATTAATTCTGTGGTACCAGGAAATGAATTCCCTGGTACCAGGAAATTGATTCCAAGAAATGAATATCCTGGTACCAGGAAATGAATTCCAGGAAATGAATTTCCTGGTACCAGGAAATGAATTCTGCGGTACCATGAAATGAATTCCTTGATACCAGGAAATGAATTTCCTGGTACCAGGGAATGAATTCTGTGGTGCCAGGAAATAATTCCCTGGTACCAGGAAATGAATTCCCCTGCTACCAGGAGATGAATTCCCCTGATACCAGGAAATGAACTCCTTGGTACCAGGATATGAGTTCCCCTGCTACCTGGAAATGAATTCCCTGGTATCAGGAAATGAATTTCCTGGTACCAGGAAAGGAATTCCAGGAAATTAATTCCTGGTACAAGGAAATAAATTTTTGGTACCAAGAAATGAATTCCTGGTAACAGGGAATTCATTTCCTGGTACCAGGAATTCATTTCCTAGAATTCATTCACTGGTAGCGGGGAATTCATTTCCTGGTACCAGGGAATTTATTACCTGGTAGCAGGGGAATTAATTTCCTGGTACCAAGGAATTCATTTCCTGGTACCAGGAAATGAATTCTCCAGTACCAGGAAATGAATTCCCAGGAACAAGGAAATGTTTTCCAGGAAATGAATTCCCTGGTACCGGGAGATGAATTCCCTGGTAGCAGGAGATGAATTCCTTGGTACCGGGAGACGAATTCCCTGGTACATGGAATTCATTTCCTTGAATTCATCTTCTGGTACCAGGGAATTCATTTCCTAGTACCAGGGAATTCATTTCCTGGTACCCAGGGAATTCATTTCCTGGTACCAGGGAATTCATTTCCTGGTACCAGGGAATTCATTTCCTGGTACCACGGAATACATTTCCTGGTAGCAGGGGAAATAATTTCCAGGTACCAGGGAATTCATTTCCTGGAATTCATTTATTGGTAACGTGAATTTCCTGGTACCAGGGAATTCATTTCCTGGTACCAGGAAATGAATTCCCGAGTACCAAGAAATGAATTCCCTGGTACCATGAAATGAATTCCATGAAATGAATTCTCTGGTACCAGGAAATGAATTCCCTGGTACTAAGAAATGAATTCCCTGGTACCAGAAAATGAATTCTGTGGTACCAGGAAATTAATTCTTTGCTACCAGGAAATGAATTCCCTGGTACCAGATGAATTCTAAGAAATGAATTTCCTGGTATTCCTGGTACCAGAAAAAGAATTCTGTGGTACCAAGAAATGAATTCCCTGATACCAGGAAATGAATTCACTGGTACCAAGAAATGAATTCTGTAGTGCCAGGAAATGATTCCCTGGTACCAGGAAATAAATTCCCCTGCTATCAGGAGATGAATTCCCCTGATACCAGGAAATGAATTCCTTGGTACCAGGAAATGAATTCCCCATGCTACCTGTAAATGAATTCCCTGGTACCAGGAAAGGAATTCCAGGAAAGTAATTCCTGGTACAAGGAAATAAATTCTTTGTACCAGGAAATGATTTCCTGGTACCAGGAATTCATTTCCTGGAATTTGCTCACTGGTACCGGGGAGTTCATTTCTGGGAATTCATTTCCTGGTACCAGGAAATTCATTTCTTGGTACCAGGGAATTCATTTCCTGGTACCAGAGAATTTATTTCCTGGAATTCATTTCCTGGTACCAGGAAATTCATTTCCTGGTGCCATGGAATTCATTTGCTGGTACCAAGGAATTCATTTCCTGGTACCAGAGAATTCATTTCCTGGAATTCATTTCCTGGTACCAGGTAAGTCATTTCCTGGTACCAGAATATTCATTTCCTAGAATTCATTACCTGGTACCAGGGAATTAGTTTCCTGATACCAGGGAATTCCTCTTGTGGTACCAGGGAATTAATTTCCTGGTACCAGGGAATTCATTTCCATGTACTAGGGTATTCATTTCCTGCCTGGTACCAGGGAATTTATTTCCTGGTACCAGGGAATTCATTTCCCATACCAGAGAATTCATTTCCTTGTAACAGGGTAATTCATTTCCTGGTACCAAGGAATTCATTTCCTAGTAGCTGGGGAATTCATTTCCTGGTAGAAGGGGAATTTTTTTCTTGGAACCTGAGAATTCATTTCCTGGTACCAGGGAATTACTTTCCTGTTACCAGGGAATTCTTTTCTGAATTCTTTCCCTGGTACCAAGGATTCTATTTCCTGGAATTCACTTACTGGTACCAGGAAATGCATTCCCTGGTACCAGGATATTAATTCCCTGGTACCAGGAAATGAATTCCCTGGTACCACAAAATGAATTCCCCTGCTACCAGGAAATTCCCCTGCTACCAGGTAATGAATTCCCTGGTACCAGGAAATGAATTACCCTGCTACCAGGAAATGAATTCCCTGTCACCAAGAAATGAATTCTCTGGAATTCTCTGGTACCAGGAAATGAATTTCCTGGTACCAGGAAATGAATTCCAGGAAATGAATTCCCTGTTACCAGGAAATGGAGTCCCTGGTACCAGGAAATGAATACTCTGGTACCAGGAAATGAATTCCCTGGTACCAGGAAATGAACTTCCTGGTTCCAGGAAATGAATTCGGGGAAATGAATTCCCTGGTACCTGGTACCAAGAAATGAATTACAGGAAATGAATTCCCTGGTACCAGGAAATGAATTCCCTGGTACTAGGAAATGAATTCCCTTTTACCAGGAAATGGATTCCTTGGTAACAGGAAATGAATTCCCTGGTACCAGGAAATAAATTCCATGGTACCAGGAAATGAATTCCAGGAAATGATTTCCAGGAAATGAATTCCCTGGTACTAGGAGATGAATTCCCTGGTACCAGGATATGAATTCCCTAGTGCCAGGAAATTAATTCCCCCGTACTATGAAATGAATTCCCTGGTACATGGAAATGAATTCCCTGGTACCAGGAAATGAGTTCTCTGGTACCAGGAAATGAATTTCAGGAAATGACTTCTTCGGTACCAGGAAATTAATTCCCTGGTACCCGGAAATGAATTTCCTAGTACCAAAAAATGAATTCCCTGGTACCAGGAAACGAATTCCCTAGTACCAGGATATGAAATCCAGGAAATGAATTCCCTGATACCAAGAAATGAATTCCCCTGCTACCAGGACACCAGGAGATAAATTCCAGGATATGAATTCCCTGGTACCAGGAATTCATTTCCTTGAATTCATTTCCTGGATCCAGGGAATTCCTTTCCTAGTACCAGGGAATTCAATTCCTGGTACCAGGGAATTCATATTTCCTGGTACCAGGGAATTCATTTCCTGGTAGCAGGGGAATTAATTTTTGGGTACCAAGGAATTCGTTTCCTGGAATTCATATCCTGGTACCATAAATTCCAGGAAATGTATTACTGAGTACCAAAAAATTAATTCCCTGGTACCAGGAAATGAATTCCAGGGGATGAATTCTCTGGTACCAGGAAATGAATTCCCTGGTACTTAGAAATGAATTCCCTGGTACCAGTAAATGAATTCTGTGGTGCCAGGAAATGAATTCCAAGAAATGAATATCCTGGTACCAGGAAATTAATTCCCTGGAACCAGGAAATGAATTCCCTGGTACCAGGAAATTAATTCTTTGTTACCAGGAAATATTTCCTTGGTACCAGGAAATGAATTCCCCTGCTACCAGGAAATGAATTCCCAGGTACCAGGAAATGAATTACCTGGTTCTAAAGATATTAATTTTCTGGTACCAGTAAATGAATTCCCTGGGACCAGTACCAGGAAATGAATTCCCTGGTACCAAGAAATGAATTCCCGGGTACCAGGAAGTGAATTCCCTGGTACCAGGAAATCAATTCCCTGGTACCAGAGAATGAATACCTTGGTACCAGAAAATTAATTCCCTGGTACCAGGAAATCAATTCCCTGGTACCAGAGAATGAATTCCGGGAAATGAATTTCCTGGTTCAAGAAAATGAATTCCCTGGAACCAGGAAATGAATTCCCTGGTACCAGGAAATGAATTCCCTGGTAACAGGGAATGAATTCCCTGGTATCAAATTCGTAAATGAATTTCCTGGTACCAGGAAATGAATTCCCTGGACCAGGAAATGAATTCCCTAGTAGCAGGTAATTAATTCCCTGGTACTAGGAAATGAATTCCCTGGTAACAGGAAATGAATTCCCTGGTACCAGGAATTGAATTCCCCGGTACCAGGAATATAATTCCAGAAAACGAATTCTCCAGTACAAGGAAATGAATTCCCTGGTAACCGGAAAGAATTCCGCGGAACCAGGAAATGAATTCCCTGGACCACTAAGTGAATTCCCTCGTAGCAGGTAATTAATTCCCTGGTACTAGGAAATGAATTCTCTGGTACCAGGAAATGAATTCCCTGGTACCAGGATATGAATTCCCTGATACCAGGAATATAATTCCAGGAAACGAATCCTCCGGTACAAGGAAAGGAATTCCCTGGTACCCGGAAATGAATTCCCCGTAACCAGGAAATGAATTCCCCTGCTACATGAATTAAATTCCCTGGTACCAGTAAATGAATGAATTCCCTGGTACCAGGAAATGAATTCTCTGGTACCAAGAAATTAAATCCAGGAAATGAATTCCCTGGTACCAGGGAATGAATTTCCCGGTACCAGGAAATGAATTCCCCAGTACCAGGAAATGAATTCCCCTGCTACAGGAATTGAATTCCCTGGTACCAGTAAATGAATTCCAGGAAATGACTTCCCTGGTACCCGGAATTCATTTTCTGGTACCAGGTAATTCATTTCCTGGTACCCGGGAATTCATTTCCTTGTAGCAGGGGAATAAATTTCTGGGTAATTCATTTCCTGGAATTCATTAACTGGTACCAGGGAATTCATTTCCTGGTACCAGGAAATGCATTCCAGGAAATGAGTTACTGACTACCAAGAAATGAATTCCCTGGTACCAGGAAATGAATTTCAGGAAAAGAATTTTTTGAATTCCCTGGTACCAGGAAATGAATTACCTGGTACAAAAAAATGAATTCCCTGGTACCAGTAAATGAATTCTGTGGTATTAGGAAATTAATTCCCTGGTACCAGGAAATGAATTCCCTGGTACCAGGAAATGAATTCCCTGGTACCAGGAAATGAATTCCCTGGTACCAGGAAATGAATTCCAAGAAATGAATATCCTTGTACCAGGAAATTGATCCAAGGAAATGAATTACCTGGTACAGGGAAATGAATTCCCTGGTACAGGGAAATGAATTCCCTGGTACCAGGAAATGAATTTTGTGGTACCAAGATAAGAATTCCCTGGTAAAAGAAAATGAATTCCCTGGTACCAGGAAATGAATTCCCTGGTACCAGGAAATGAATTCCCCTGCTACCAGCAAATGAATTCCCCTGCTATCAGGAAATGATTCCCCTTGTACCAGGGAATGAATTCCCTGGTACCAGGAAATGAATTCCCTGGTACCAGGCAGGAATTGGATTCCCTGGTACCAGGAAATGAAATCCCTAGTACCAGAAAATAAATTCCCTGGTACCAGGGGAGAAATTCCCTGGTACCAGGAAATGAATTCCCTGGTACCAAGATGTACCAGGAAATGAATTCCCTGGTACCAGGATGCACCAGGAAGTGAATTCCCTGGTACCAGGAAATGAATTGCTGGAAATAAATTTTTTGGTACCAGGAGATGAATTCCCTGGTACCAGAAATGAATTCCTTGGTACCAGCAAATGAATTCCCTGGTACCAGGAAATGAATTCCAGGAAATGAGATTTTTGGTACCAGGGAATGGATATGAATTCCCTGTTACCAAGAAATGAATTCCCTGGTACCAGGAAATGAATTCCAGGAAATGAATTCCCTGGTAGCAGGAATGGAATTCCCTGGTACCAGGAAAGGAATTCCCTGGCACCAGGAAATGAATTCCCCTGCTACCAGGAGAAAAATTCACTGCTACCAGGAAATGAATTCCCCTGCTACCAGGATATGAATTCCCCTGCTACCAGGAAATGAAATCCTTGGTACCAGGAAATGAATTTCCCTGATACTAGGAAATGAATTCCCTAGAACCAGGAAATGAATTCCCTGGTGCCAGGAAATGAATTCCAAGAAATTAATTCCTGGTACAAAGAAATACAGGGAATTCATTCCCTGGTATCAGGAATTCATTTCCTGGAATTCATTTACTGGTACCAGGAATTTCATTTCCTGGTATCAGGGAATTTATTTCCTGGTAGCAGGAGAATTCTTTTCCTGGTACCAGGGTATTCATTTGCTGGAATTCATTTCCTGGTACCCAGAATTAATTTACTAGTACCCGGGAATTCATTTCCTGGTACCAGGCAAGTTATTTCCTGGTATCAGAAAATTCAATTCCTAGAATTCATTTCCTGGTACATCCTGGTACCAGATAATTCATTTCCTGGTACCAAAGAATTCCTCTCCTGGTACCAGGGAATTCATTTCCTGGTACCAGGGAATTAATTTCCTGGTACCAGAAATGAATTCCTTGGTACCAGCAAATGAATTCCCTGGTACCAGGAAATGAATTCCAGGAAATGAGATTTTTGGTACCAGGGAATAGATATGAATTCCCTGTTTCCAAGAAATGAATTCCCTGGTACCAGGAAATGAATTCCAGGAAATGAATTCCCTGGTAGCAGGAATGGAATTCCCTGGTACCAGGAAAGGAATTCCCTGGTACCAGGAAATGAATTCCCCTGCTACCAGGAGAAAAATTCACTGCTACCAGGAAATGAATTCCCCTGCTACCAGAATATGAATTCCCCTGCTACCAGGAAATGAAATCCTTGGTACCAGGAAATGAATTTCCGGGATACTAGGAAATGAATTCCCTAGAACCAGGAAATGAATTCCCTGGTGCCAGGAAATGAATTCCAAGAAATTAATTCCTGGTACAAAGAAATACAGGGAATTCATTCCCTGGTATCAGGAATTCATTTCCTGGAATTCATTTACTGGTACCAGGAATTTCATTTCCTGGTATCAGGGAATTTATTTCCTGGTAGCAGGGGAATTCTTTTCCTGGTACCAGGGTATTCATTTGCTGGAATTCATTTCCTGGTACCCAGAATTAATTTACTGGTACCCGGGAATTCATTTCCTGGTACCAGGCAAGTTATTTCCTGGTATCAGAAAATTCAATTCCTAGAATTCATTTCCTGGTACATCCTGGTACCAGATAATTCATTTCCTGGTACCAGAGAATTCCTCTCCTGGTACCAGGGAATTCATTTCCTGGTACCAGGGAATTAATTTCCTGGTACCAGGGAATTCATTTCCTGGTACCAGAGAATTCATTTCCTGTTACCAGGGAATTCATTTCCTGGTAGCAGAGTAATTCATTTTTTGGTACCAAGGAATTCATTTCCTGGTAGCAAGGGAATTCATTTCCTGGTACCAGGGAATTCATTTCCTGGTAACATGGAATTATTTTTGCTTTTACCAAGGAATTCATTTCCTGGAATTTATTTCGTGGTACCAGGGAGTTAATTTCCTGGAATTCATTTCCTTGTACCAGGGAATTCATTTCCTGGTACCAGGGAATTCATTGCCTGGTACCAGGGAATTTAATTCCTGGTACCAGGGAATTCATTTCCTGGTACTAGGGAATTCATTTCCTGGTACCGGGAAATTTATTTCCCAGAATTTATTTCCTGGTACCAATTCCCTGGTACCAGGGAATTCATATCCTGGTACCAGGGAATTCATTTCCTGGTACCAGGGAATTAATTTCCTTCAATTAATTCATTTCCTAGTACCAGGGATTTCATTTGCGGGTACCAAGGAATTCATTTCCTGGTACCATGGAATTAATTTCCTGGAATTCATTTCCTGGTACCAGGGAATTAATTTCCTGGTACCAGAAAATTCATTTCCTGGAATTCATTTCCCGGTACCAGGGAATTAACTTCCTTGTACATTCTGGTACCAGGGAATTACTCTCCTGGTACCAGGGAATTAATTTCCTGGTACTAGGGAATTCATTTCCTGGTACCAGGTAATTCAATTCCTGCATGGCACCAGGGAATTCATTTCCTGGTACCATGGAATTCATTTCCTGGTACCAGGGAATTCATTTCCTGGTAAAAGGGAATTCATTTCCAGGTACCAGGGAATTCATTTCCTGGTAGCAGGGTAATTCATTTCCTGGTACCAGGGAATTCATTTCTTGGTAGCAGGGGAATTCATTTCCTGAACCAGGGAATTCATTTCCTGGTACCAGGGAATTCATTTCCTTTTACCAGGGAATTCATTTCCTGGTACCAGGGAATTCCTTTCTTGGAATTCATTTCCTGGTACCAAGGAATTCATATCCTGGTACCAGGGAATTCATTTCCTGGTACCATGGAATTCATTTCCTTGTACCAGGGATTTTATTTCCTGGAATTCATTTCCTGGTACCAGGATATGAATTCCCTGGTACAAGGAAATTAATTCCCCAGCTACCAAATAATGAATTCCTCTGCTACAAGGAAATGAATTCCCCTGCTACCAGGAAATGAATTCCCTGGTACCAGGAAATTAATTCCCTGGTACCAGGAAATGAATTCTTTGGTATGAGTTCTCTGGTACCAGGAAATGAATTCCATGGTAATAGGAAATGAAAGCCCTGGTACAAGGAAATGAATTTCCGGAAATAAATTTTCTGGTACCAGGAAATGAAGTCCCTGGTACCAGGAAATGAAATCCCTGGTACCAGGAAAGGAATTCTAGGAAATCGATTCCCTGCTACCAGGAAATGAATTCCTTGGTACGAGCAAATGAATTCCCTGGTAACAGGAAATGAATTTCCGGAAATAAATTTTCTGGTACCAGGAAATGAAGTCCCTGGTACCAGGAAATGATTTCCCTGGTACCAGGAAAGGAATTCCAGGAAATCGATTCCCTGCTATCAGGAAATGAATTCCTTGGTACGAGCAAATGAATTCCCTGGTAACAGGAAATGAATTCCAGGAAATGAATTTTTTTGGTTCCAGGGAATGGAAATGAATTTCCCTGCTACCAGGAAATTAATTCACCTGCTACCAGGAAATGAATACCCTGGTACCAGAAAATGAATTTCCCAGCTACTAGGTAATGAATTCCCTGGTACCAGGAAATGAATTCCCTGGTACCAGGAAAGGAAATCTAGGAAATGAATTCCTGGTACAAGGAAATATAGGGAATTCATTTCCAGGTACCTGGAATTCATTTCCTGGAATCCATTTACTGGTACCAAGGAATTCATTTCCTGGTACCAGGGAATTTATTTCCTAGTAGCAGGGGAATTCATTTCCTGATACCAGGGAATTCATTTCCTGGAATTCATTTCCTGGTACCAGGGAAATCATTTCCTGGTACAAAAAATTCAATTCCTAGAATTCATTTCCTGGTACATCCTGGTACCAGATAATTCATTTCCTGGTACCAAGGAATTCCTCTCCTGGTACCAGGGAATTCATTTCCTGGTACCAGGGAATTCATTTCCTGGTACCAGGGAATTCATTTCCTGGTACCAGGGAATTCATTTCCTGGTACCAGATAATTCATTTCCTGGTACCAGGGAATTCATTTCCTGGTAGCAGAGTAATTCATTTTTTGGTACTAGGGAATTCATTTCCTGGTAGCAAGGGAATTCATTTCCTGGTACCAGGGAATTCATTTCCTGGTAACATGGAATTAATTTTGCTGTTACCAAGAAATTCATTTCCTGGAATTTATTTCCTGGTACCAGGGAGTTAATTTCCTGGAATTCATTTCCTGGTACCAGGGAATTAATTTCCTGGTACCAGGGAATTCATTGCCTGGTACCAGGGAATTCATTTCCTGGTACCAGGGAATTAATTTCCTGGTACTAGGGAATTCATTTCCTGGTACCGGGAAATTCATTTCCCAGAATTCATTTCCTGGTACCAGGGAATTCATTTCCTGGTAACAGGGAATTCATTTCCTGGTACAGGAAATGAATTCCCTGGTACCAGGAAATGAATTCCCCAGCTACCAAGAAATGAATTCCCTGGTACCAGGAAATTAATTCCCTGGTAACAGGAAATGAATTCTTTGGTATGAGTTCTCTGGTACCAGGAAATGAATTCCCTGGTGATAGGAAATGAATTCCCTGGTACCAGGAAATGAATTTCTGGAAATAAATTTTCTGGTACCAGGAAATGAAGTCCCTGATACCAGGAAATGAATTCCCTGGTACCAGGAAAGGAATTCTAGGAAATGGACTCCCTGGTACCAGGAAATGAATTCCTTGGTACGAGCATATGAATTCCCTGGTCCCAGGAAATGAATTCCAGGAAATGATTTTTTTTGGTTCCAGGGAATGGAATTGAATTCCCTGGTACCAAGAAATGAATTCCCTGGTACCAGGAAATGAATTCCAGGAAATGAATTCCCTGGTACCAGGAAATGAATTCCCCTGCTACCTGGAAATAAATTCACTGCTACCAGGAAATGAATTTCCCTGCTACCAGGAAATGAATTCACCTGCTACCAGGAAATGAATTTCCCGGCTACTTGGTATTGAATTCCCTGGTACCAGAGAATGAATTCCCTGGTACCAGGAAAGGAAATCTAGGAAATTAATTCCTGGTACAAGGAAATATAGGGAATTAATTTCCTGGTACCAGGAATACATTTCCTGGAATCCATTTACTGATACCAGGGAATTCATTTCCTGGTACCAGGGAATTGATTTCCTAGTAGCAGGGGAATTCATTTCCTGATACCAGGGAATTCATTTCCTGGAATTCATTTCCTGGTACCAAGAATTAATTTACTGGTACCAGGGAATTCATTTCCTGGTACGTACCAACAAATTCTATTCCTAAAATTCATTTCCTGGTACCATGGAATTCCTTTCTTGGTACCAGGGAATTCATTTCCATTCCCTAGTACCAAAAAATTCATTTCCTGGAATTCATTTCCTGGTACCAGGGAATTCATTTAATGGTACATCCTGGTAACAGATAATTCATTTCCTGGTCCCAGGGAATTCCTCCCCTGGTTCCAAGGAATTCATTTCCTGGTACCAGGGAATTCATTTCCCGGTACCAGGGAATTCATTTTCTGGTACCAGGGAATTCATTTCCTTCCTGGTACCAGGGAATTCATTTCCTGGTACCAGTCATTTCCTGGTACCAAGGAATTCATTTCCTGGTAGCAGGGTAATTCATTTCCTGGTACCAGGGAATTCATTTCCTGGTAGCAGGGGAATTCATTTCCTGGTACCAATTTAATGGTAACATGTAATTAATTTCCTGTTACCAAGGAATTCATTTCCTGGTACCATGGAATTCCTTTCTTGGTACCAGGGAATTCATTTCCATTCCTTAGTACCAAAAAATTCATTTCCTGGAATTCATTTCCTGGTACCAGGGAATTCATTTATTGGTACATCCTGGTACCAGATAATTCATTTCCTGGTCCCAGGGAATTCCTCTCCTGTTCCAAGGAATTCATTTCCTGGTACCAGGGAATTCATTTCCTGGTACCAGGGAATTCATTTTCTGGTACCAGGGAATTCATTTCCTTCCTGGTACCAGGGAATTCATTTCCTGGTACCAGGGAATTCATTTCCTGGTACCAGGGAATTCATTTCCTGGTAGCAGGGTAATTCATTTCCTGGTACCAGGGAATTCATTTCCTGGTAGCAGGGGAATTCCTTTCCTGGTACCAGGAAATTCATTTTCTGGTACCAGGAATTTCATTTCCTGGACTCCATTTACTGGTACCAGGGATTTCATTTCCTGGTACCAGGGATTTTATTTCCTGGAATTCATTTCCTGGTACCAGGAAATGAATCCCTAATACCAGGAAATGAATTCCCCTGCTACCAGGAAATGAATTCCACTGCTACCAAGAAATGATTTCCCTGGTACCAGGAAATGAATTCTCTGGTATAAATTCCCTGGTACCAGGAAATGAAATCACTCATACCAAGATATGAATTCCCTGGTACCAGGAAATGAATTCCAGGAAATGAAGTCCTTGGTACCTTGAAGTGAATTCCTGGTACCAGGAAATGGAGTCCCTGGTACCAGGAAATTAATTCCCTTGTACAAAGAAAGGAATTCCCTGTGAATTCCCTGGTACCAGGGAATTATTTTCCTAGTACCAGGATTTGAATTCCCTGGTACCTAAAAATGAATTCCCTGGTACCAGTAAATGAATTCCCTGGTACCAGGAAATAAATTCCAGGAAATGAATTCCTTGGTAACAGAAAATTAATTCCATGTTACCAGGAAATGAATTCCCCTGCTACCAGGAAATGAATTCTCTGGTACCAGCAACTGAATTCCAGAAAATGAAATCCCTGTTACCAGTAAATGAATTCCCTGGTACCAGGAATTGAATTCCCTGGTACCAGGAAATGAATTCCCTGGTACCAGGAAATGAATTCCCTGGTATCAGGAAATAAATTTCAGGAAATGAATTCCTTGGTAACAGGAAATTAATTCCATATTACCAGGAAATGAATTCCCCTGCTACAGGAAATGAATTCTCTGGTACCAGGAACTGAATTCCAGGAAATTAATTCCCTATTACCAGTAAATGAATTCCCTGGTACCAGGAAATGAATTCCAGGAAATGAATTCCAGGAAAAGAATTTCCTGGTTCCAGGAAATGAATTACCTGGTACCAGGGAATGAATTCCCCGGTACCAAAAAATGAATTCCCTGGTACCAGGAAATGAATTCCAGGAAATGAATTCCCTGGTACCGGTAAATGAATTCCCTGGTACCAAGGAATTAATTCCTCTGCTACCAGGAAATGAATTCCCTGGCACCAGGAAATTATTTCCCTGGTACCAGGAAAATTTCCTTGCACCAGGATATGAATTCAATGATACCAGGAAATGAATTCCAGGAAATTAATTCCCTGGTACCATGAAATGAATTCCAGGAAATGAATTCCCTGGCACCAGGAAATGAATTCCCTGGTACCATGAAATGAAATCCCTGTTACCAGGAAATGAATTCCCTGGTAAAAGGAAATGAATTCCATGGTACCAGGGAAGGTACCGGGAAATGAGTTCCCTGGTACCAGGAAATGTATTCCCTGGTACCAGGAAATAAATTCCCTGGTACCAGGAAATAAATTCCCTGGTACCAGGAAATAAATTCCCTGGTACCAGGAAATGAATTCCCTGGGACCAGGAAATTAATTCCAAGAAATGAATTTCCTGGTATAAGGAAATGAATTCCCTGGTACCAGGAAATGAATTCCCTGGTACCAGGAAATTAATTCCCTTGCTACCGGGAAAGGAATTCCCTGGTACCAGGAAATTAATTCCCTGGTACCAGGAAATGAATTTCAGGAAATAAATTTCCTGGTACCAGGAGATGAATTCCCTGGTACCGGGAAATAAATACCCTGGTACCAGGAAATGAATTCCCTGGTACCAAGAAATGAATTCCAGGAAATGAATTCCCTGGTACTGGGAAATGAATTCCCTGGTACCAGGGAAATAATTCCCCTGCTACCAGGAAATGAATTCCCTTGCACCAGGAAATTAATTCCCTGGTACCAGGAATTGAATTCCGGGAAATAAATTTCCTGGTACCAGGAGATGAATTCCCTGGTACCAGGAAATGTCAGGAAATGAATATCCTGGTACCAGGAAATGAATCCAATGGTACCAAGAAATGAATTCCAGGAAATTAATTCCCTGGTACCAGGAAATGAATTCCAGGAAATGAATTCCCTGGTACCAGGAAATGAATTCCTGGTACCATGAAATGAAATCCCTGTTACCAGGAAATGAATTACCTGGTAAAAGGAAATGAATTCCCTGGTACCACGAAATGAATTCCCTGGTACCAGGAAATCAATTCCCTGATACCATGAAATGAATTCCCGGCTACCAGGAAATGAATTCCAGGAACTGAATTACCTGGTACCAGGAAATTGATTTCAGGAAATGAATTCCTTGGTACCAGAATTGAATTCCCAATTACCAGGAAATGAATTCCCTGGTTCCAGGAAATGAATTCCCTGGTTCCAGGAAATGAATATCTCTGCTACCAGGAAATGAATTCCCTGGTACCAGGAAATAAATTCCCTATAACCGGGAAATGAATGCCCTGGTACCAGGGAATAAATTCCAGGAAATGAATTCCAGGAAATGAATTCCAGAAAATGAATTCCCTGGTACCATGAAATGAAATTGCTGTTACCAGGAAATGAATACCCTGGTAAAAGGAAATGAATTCCAAGGTACCAGGGAATGTACCAAGAAATGAGTTAACTGGTACCAGGGAATTCATTTCCTTATACCAGGTAATTCATTTCTTGGAATTTATTTCCTGGTACCAGGGAATTCATTTCCTGGTACCAGGGAATTCATTTCCTTGTACCAGAGAATTCATTTCCTGGTACCAGGGAATTCATTTCCTGGTACCAGGGAATACATTTCCAGGTACAAGGGAATTCATTTCCTGGTAGCAGGGTAATTCATATCCTGGTACCAGGGAATTTATTTCCTGGTAGCAGGGGAATTCATTCTCTGGTACCAGGGAATTCATTTCCTGGTACCAGGAATTTCATTTCCTGGAATTCATTTCCTGGTACCAGGAAATGAATCCCCTGCTACCAGGAAATGAATCCCCTGCTACCAGGAAATGAATTCCCCTGCTACCAGGAAATGAATTCCCCTGCTACCAGGAAATGAATTCCCTGGTACCAGGAAATGAATTCTCTAGTATGAATTCTCTGGTACCAGGAAATGAATTCCCTCTTACCAGGATATGAATTCCCTGGTACCAGGAAAGGATTTCCCTGGTACCAGGAAATGAATTCCAGGGAATGAAGTCCTTGGTACTAGGAAGTGAATTCCCTGGTACCAGGAAATGAAGTCCCTGGTACCAGGAAAAGAACTCCCTGGTACAAAAAAATCAATTCCCTCTGAAATCCCTGGTACCAGAAAATTAATTCCCTGGTACCAGGAAATTAATTCTGGGAAATGAATTTCCTGGTACCAGGAAATGAATTCCCTAGTACCAGGAATTGAATTCCCTGGTACCAGGAAATGAATTCCCAGTTACCAGGAAATAAATTCCAGGAAATGAATTCTCTGGTGCCAGGAAATGAATTCTCTGTTACCAGGAAATTAATTCCCTGGTAAAAGGAAATGAATTCCCTGGTAAAAGGAAATGAATTCCATGGTACCAGGGAATGTACCAGGAAATGAGTTCCCTGGTACCAGGAAATTTATTCCCTGGTACCAGGAAATAAATTCCCTGATACCAGGAAATGAATTCCCTGGTACCAGGAAATGAATTCCAAGAAATGAATTTCCTGGTATAAGGAAATAAATTCCCTGGTACCAAGAAATGAATTCCCTGGTACCAGGAAATTAATTCCCCTGCTACCAGGAAATGAATTCCCTGGTACCAGGAAATTAATTCCCTGGTACCAGGAAAAGAATTCCAGTAAATAAATTCCCTGGTACCAGGATATGAATTCCCTGGTACCAGGAAATGAATACCCTGATACCTGGAAATGCTTTCTTTGGTACCAAGAAATGAATTCCAGGAAATGAATTCCCTGGTACCAGGAATTGAATTCCAGGAAATAAATTTCCTGGTACCAGGAGATGAATTCCCTGGTACCAGGAAATGTCAGGAAATGAATTTCCTGGTACCAGGAAATGAATCCAATGGTACCAGGAAATGTATTCCAGGAAATTAATTACCTGGTACAAAGAAATGAATTCCAGGAAATAAATTCCCTGGTACCAGGAAATGAATTCCCTGGTACCATGAAATGAAATCCCTGTTACCAGGAAATGAATTCCCTGGTAAAAGGAAATGAATTCCATGGTACCAGGGAATGTACCAGAAAATAAGTTCCCTGGTACCAGGGAATGGTACAAGAAAATGAATTCCCTGGTACCAGGAACCAGGAAATGAATTCCAAGAAATGAATTTCCTGGTATAAGGAAATGAATTCCCTGGTACCACGAAATGAATTCCCTGGTATTAGGAAATCAATTCCCTAATACCATGAAATGAATTCCCGGCTACCAGGAAATGAATTCCAGGAAATGAATTACCTGGTACCAGGAAATTAATCCCAGGAAATGAATTCCCTGGTATCAGAAATGAATTCCCAATTACCAGGAAATGAATTCACAGTTCCAGGAAATGAATTCCCTGGTTACAGGAAGTGAATATCTCTTCTACCCGGAAATGAATTCCCTGGTACCAGGAAATGGATTCCCTGTAACCAGGAAATGAATTCCCTGGTACCAGGGAATGAATTCCAGGAAATGAATTCCAGAAAATGAATTCCCTGGTACCATGAAATGAAATCCCTGTTACCAGGAAATGAATTCCCTGGTAAAAGGAAATGAATTCCATGGTACCAGGGAATGTACCAAGAAATGAGTTAACTGGTACCAGGAAATGAATTCCCTGGTACCAGGAAATTCATTCCTTGGAATTCATTTCCTGGTACCAGGGAATTTATTTCCTGGTACCAGGGAATTTATTTCCTGGTACCAAGGAATTCATTTCCTGGTACCGGTTAACTCATTTCTTGGTACATTCCCTGGTACCATGGAATTCATTTCCTTTTACCAGGGAATTCATTTCCTGGTAACAGGGATTTCATTTCCTGGTACCAGGGAATTCATTTCCTGGTACCTGGGAATTCATTTCCTTATACCAGGAAATTTATTCCTTGGAATTCATTTCCTGGTACCAGGGAATTCATTTCCTGGTACCAGATAATTCATTTCCTGGTACCAGGGAATTCATTTCCTGGTACCAGGGAATTCATTTCCTGGTACCAGGGAATTCATTTCCAGGTACAAGGGTATTCATTTCCTTGTAGCAGGGTAATTCATATCGTGGTACCAGGGAATTTATTTCCTGGTAGCAGGGGAATTAATTTCCTGGTACCAGGGAATTTATTTCCTGGTACCAGGAATTTCATTTCTTGGACTTCATTTACTGGTACCAGGGATTTCATTTCCTGGTACCAGGGAATTCATTTCCTGGTACCAGGGATTTCATTTCTGGAATTCATTTCCTGGTACCAGGAAATGAATCCCTAATACCAGGAAATGAATTCCCCTGCTACCAGGAAATGAATTCCCCTGCTACCATGAAATGAATTCCCTGGTACCAGGAATTGAATTCCAAGGTACCATGATATGAATTCCCCGGTACCAGGAAAGGAAGTCCCTGGTACCAGGAAATGAATTCCCTGGTACAAAAAAATGAATTCCCTCTGAATTCCCTGGTACCAGGAAATTAATTCCCTGGTACCAGGAAATTAATTCTGGGAAATGAATTTCCTGGTACCAGGAAATGAATTCCCTAGTACCAGGAATTGAATTCCCTGGTACCAGGAAATGATTTCCCTGGTACCAGGAAATAAATTTCAGGAAATGAATTCCTTGGTAACAGGAAATTAATTCTGTTACCAGGAAATGAATTCCCCTGCTACTAGGAAATGAATTCTATGTTACCAGGAAATGAATTCCAGGAATTGAATTCCCTGTTACCAGGAAATAAATTCCCTGGTACCAGGAAATGAATTTCCTGGTTCCAGGAAATGATTTACCTGGTACCAGGAAATGAATTCCCTGGTACCAGGAAATGAATTCAAGGAAATTAATTCTCTGGTACCAAGAAATGAATTCCCTGGTACCAGGAAATGAATTCCCTGGTACCAGGAAATTAATTCCAGGAAATGAATTCCCTGGTACTGGGAATTGAATTCCCTGGTACCAGGGAATTAATTCCCCTGCTACCAGGAAATTAATTCCCTGGTACCAGGAAATTAATTCCCTGGTACCAGAAAATGAATTCCAAGAAATGAATTCCCTGGTACCAGGAAATGAATTCCGTGGAACCAGGAGATAAATTTCAGAAAATGAATTCCAGAAATGAATTCCCTAGTTCCAGGAAATGAATTCCCTAGCACCAGGAAATTATTTCCCTAGTACCAGGAAAATTTCCTGGTACCAGGAAATGAATTCAACGGTACCAGGAAATGAATTCCAGGAAATTAATTCTCTGTTATCAGGAAATGAATTCCAGGAAATGAATTCCCTGGTACTAGGGAATGAATTCCGTGGTACCATGAAATGAAATCCCTGTTACCAGGAAATGAATTCCCTGGTAAAAGGAAATGAATTCCATGGTACCAGGGAATGTACCAGCAAATGAGTTCCCTGCTACCAGGAAATGTATTCCCTGGTACCAGGTAATAAATTCCCTGGTACCAGGAAATGAATTCCCTGGTACCAGGAAATGAATTCCAAGAAATGAATTTCCTGGTATAAGGAAATGAATTCCCTGGTACCAGAAAATGAATTCCCTGGTACCAGGAAATTAATTCCCCTGCTACCAAGAAATGAATTCCCTGGTACCAGGAAATTAATTTCCTGGTACCAGGAAATGAATTCCAGGAAATAAATTCCCTGGTACCAGGAGATGAATTCCCTGGTACCAAGAAATAAATTCCCTGGTACCAGGAAATGAATTCCCTGGTACCAAGAAATGAATTCCAGGAAATGATTTCCCTGGTACCGGGAAATGAATTCCCTGGTACCAGGGAATTAATTCCCCTGCTACCAGGAAATGAATTCCCTGGCACCAGGAAATTAATTCCCTGGTACCAGGAAATGAATTCCCTGGTACCAGGAAATGTCAGGAAATGAATTTCCTGGTACCAGGAAATGAATCCAATGGAACCAGGAAATGAATTCCAGGTAATTAATTCCCTGGTACCAGGAAATTAATTCCGGGAAATGAATTCCCTGGTACCAGAAAATTAATTCCCTGGTACCATGAAATGAAATCCTGTTACCAGGAAATGAATTCCCTTGTAGAAGGAAATGAATTCCATGGTACCAGGGGATGTACCAGGAAATGAGTTCCCTGGTACCAGGGAATGAATTCCCTGGTACCAGGAAATAAATTCACTGTTACCAGGAAACAGGAAATGAATTCCAAGAAATGAATTTCCTGGTATAAGGAAATGAATTCCCTGGTACCACGAAATGAATTCCCTGGTACCAGGAAAACAATGCCCTGATACCATGAAATGAATTACCAGCTACCAGGAAATGAATTCCAGGAAATGAATTACCTGGTACCAGGAAATTAATTCCAGGACATTTCCTGGTACCAAAAATGAATTACCAGCTACCAGGCAACGAATTACTTGGTTCCAGGAAATGAGTTCCCTGGTTCCAGGAAATGAATATCTCTGCTTACAAGAAATGAATTCCCTAGTACCATGAAATGATTTCCCTATAACCAGGAAATGAAATCCCTGGTACCAGGAAATGATTTCCCTATAACCAGGAAATGAATTCCCTGGTACCAAGGAATGAATTCCAGGAAATGAATTCCCTGGTACCATGAAATGGAATCCTGTTACCAGGAAATAAATTCCCTGGTAAAAGGAAATGAATTCCATGGTACCAGGGAATGTTCCGAGAAATTAGTTAACTGGTACCAGGAAATGAATTCCCTGTACCAGGAAATGAATTCCAAGAAAAGAATATCCTGGTATAATGAAATGAATTCCCAGCTACCAAAAAATGAATTACATGGTGCCAGGAAATGAATTCCCTGGTACCAGAAATGAATTCCCAATTACCAGGAAATGAATTCCCTGGTTTCAGGAAATGAATATCTCTCCTACCAGGAAATGAATTCCCTATAAGCAGGAAATGAAATCCATGGAACTAGGGAATGAATTCCAGAAAATTAATTCCAGGAAATGAATTCCCCGGTATCAGGAAATGAATTCCCTGGGCCCAAAAAATGAATTCCCTGGTACCAGTAAATGAATTCAAGGAAATGAATTCCCTGCTACCAGGAAATGAATTACCTGGTACCAAGAAATGAATTCCCTGGTACCAGGAAATGAATTCCAGGAAATGAGTTCCCTGGTAACATGAAATGAATTCCCTTGTACATGGAAATGAATTCCCTGGTATCTCCAGGAAATGAATACCAGGAAATGAATTTCCTGGTACCAGGAATTGAATTCCAGGAATTGAATTCCCAGGAACCAGGAAATGAATTCGAGGAATTGAATTCCCTAGTACCAGGAGAAGAATTCTCTGGTAAAAGGAAATGAATTCCCTGGTACTAGGAAAATAATTCCAGGAAATGAATTCCCTGGTTCCAGTAAATGAGTTCCCTGGTACCCGGAAATGAATACCCTGGTACCAGGAAATGAATTCCAGGAAAATATTTCTCTGGTACCAGGAAATGAATTCCCTGGTACCAGGAAATGAAATTCAGGAAATAAATTCCCTGGTACCAGGAATTGAATTCCCTGGTACCAGTAAATGAATTCCATGAAATGAATTTCGTGGTGTAAGGAAATGAATTTCCTGGTACCAGGAAATGAATTCCCTGGTACTAGGAAATTAATTCCCCTGCTAACAGGAAATGAATTCCCTGGTACCAGGAAATTAATTCCCTGGTACCAGGAAATGAATTCCAGGAAATAAATTCCTTGGTATCAGGAGATGAATTCCCTGGTACCAGGAAATGAATTCCCTGGTACCAGGGAATAAATTCCCGGTACCAAGAAATGAATTCCAGGAAATGAATTCCCTGGTACCTGGAAGTGAATTCCCTGGTACCAGGATATGATGTCCCTGGTACCAGGAAATGAATTCCAAGAAAAGAATATCCTGGTATAATGAAATGAATTCCCAGCTACCAAAAAATGAATTACATGGTGCCAGGAAATGAATGCCCTGGTACCAGCAAATGAATTCCTTGGTACCAGGAAATAAATTCCATGTAATGAATTCCCTGGAACCAGGAAAATAATTTCTTAGTACCAGGAAATTAATTCCCTGGTACCAGAGAATTTTCCTAGAACCAGGAAATTAATTCCCTGGTACCAGGAAATGAATTCCAGAAAACGAATTCTCTGGTACCAGGAAAAGAATTCCCTGGTACCAGGAAATGAACTCCCTGGTAACAGGAAATGAATTTCCTCTTACCAGGAAATGAATTCCAGGAAATGAATTCCCTGGTACCAGGAAATTAATTCTCTGGTAACAGGAAATGAATTCCCCAGTACCAGGAAATGAATTCCCCTGCTACCAGGATATGAAATCCCTTGTACTAGGAAATGAATTCCAGGTACCAAAAATGAATCACAGGAAATGAATTCCCTGGTACCAGGAAATAAATTTTTTGGTACCAGGAAATGAATTCCCTTGTACCAGGGAATTCATTTCCTGGTACTAGAAATTCATTTCCTGGATTTCATTTCCTGGCACAAGGGAATTCAATTCCTGCTACCAGGGAATTAATTTCCTTGTAGCAGGGGAAGTCATTTCCTAGTAGCAGGGTAATTCATTTCCAAGTACCAGTGAGTTCATTTCCTGGTACCAGGGAATTCATTTCCTGGTATCAATGAATTCCCTGGTACCAGGAAATGAATTCCATGGTACTAGGAAATGAATTCCCTGGTACCAGGAAATAAATTCTAGGAAATGAATTCCTTGGTAACAGGAAATTAATTCCATGTTACCAGGAAATGAATTCCCTGGAACCAGGGAATGAATTCCAGGAAATGAATTCCAGGAAATGAATTCCCTGGTATCAGGAAATTAATTCCCTGGGCCCAAAATGACGAATTCCCTGGTACCAGTAAATTAATTCCAGGAAATGAATTCCCTGCTACCAGGAAATGAATTCCCTGGTACCAAGAAATGAATTCCCTGGTACCAGGAAATGTATTCCAGGAAATGAGTTCCTGGTAACATGAAATGAATACCCTTGTACCAGGAAATGAAATCCCTGGTACCTCCCTGGTACCATGAAATGATTTCCGAGGACCTAGGAAATGAATTCCATGGTACCAGGAAATGAATTCCAGGAAATGAATTCCCTGGTACCGTGAAATAAATTCCTGGGTGCCAGGAAATGAATTCCGTTACCACGAAAGAATTCCGTGGTACCACGAAATGAATTCCTAGGTCCCAGGAAATGAATTCCAGGAAATTAATCCCCTGGTACCATGAAATAAATTCCTGGGTGCCAGGAAATGAATTCCCTTACCACGAAAGAATTCCGTGGTACCACGAAATGAATTCCCAGGTCCCAGGAAATGAATTCCAGGAAATGAATTCCCTGGTACCAGAAAGTGAATTCCTTGGTACCAGGAAATGAATTCCCTGGAACCAGCAAATGAATTCCTTGGTACCAGGAAATAAATTCCATGAAATGAATTCCCTGGAACCAGGAAAATAATTTCTTAGTACCAGGAAATTAATTCCCTGGTACCAGGGAATTTCCCTAGAACCAGGAAATTAATTCCCTGGTACCAGGAAATGAATTCCAGGAAACGAATTCTCTTGTACCAGGAAAAGGATTCCCTGGTACAAGGAAATGAATTCCCTGGTAACAGGAAATGAATTTCCTGTTACCAGGGAATGAATTCCAGGAAATGAGTTCCCTGGTACCAGGAAATAAATTCTTTGGTAACAGGAAATGAATTCCCCAGTACCAGGAAATGAATTCCCCTGCTACCAGGATATGAAATCCCTGGTACCAGGAAATGAATTCCAGGTACCAAAAATGAATCACAGGAAATGAATTCCCTGGTAGCAAGAAATAAATTTTTTGGTACCAGGAAATCAATTCCCTTGTACCAGGGAATTCATTTCCTGGTACTAGAAATTCATTTCCTGGATTTCATTTCCTGGTACGAGGGAATCCAATTCCTGCTACCAGGGAATTAATTTCCTTGTAGCAGGGGAAGTCATTTCCTGGTAGCAGGGGAATTCATTTCCAAGTACCAGTGAATTCATTTCCTGGTACCAGGGAATTCATTACCTGGTACCAGGGAATTCATTTCCTGGTATCAATGAATTCCCTGGTACCAGGAAATGAATTCCCTGGTACTAGGGAATGAATTCTAGGAAATGAATTCCTTGGTAACAGGAAATTAATTCCATGTTACCAGGAAATGAATTCCCTGGAACCAGGGAATGAATTCCAGGAAATGAATTCCCAGGGATCGGGAAATTAATTCCCTGGGCCCAAAATAACGAATTCCCTGGTACCAGTAAATTAATTCCAGGAAATGAATTCCCTGCTACCAGGAAATGAATTCCCTGGTACCAAGAATTGAATTCCCTGGTACCAGGAAATGAATTCCAGGAAATGAGTTCCCTGGTAACATGAAATGAATTCCCTTTTACAAGGAAATGAATTCCCTGGTACCTCCCAGGTACCAGGAAATGAATCCCAGGAAATGCATTACCTGGTACCAAGAGATAAATTTCCTGGTACCAGGAAATGAATTCCATGGTAGCCTACCAGGAAATGAATACCAGGAAATGAATTCCCTGGTACCAGGATATGAATTCCAGGAAATGAATTCCCAGGTACCAGGAAATGAATTCGAGGAATTGAATCCCCTGGTACCAGGAGAAGAATTCTCTGGTAAAAGGAAATGAATTCCCCGGTACCAGGAAATGAATTCCAGGAAATGAGTACCCTGGCACCAGGAAATGAATTCCCTGGTACCAGGAAATAAATTCCAGGAAATTATTTCTCTGGTACCAGGAAATGAATTCCCTGGTACCAGGAAATGAAATTCAGGAAATAAATTCCCTGGTACCAGGAAATGAGTTCACTGGTACCAGGAAATGAATTCCAAGAAATGAATTTCATGGTATAAGAAAATGAATTCCCTGGTACCAGGAAATGAATTCCCTGGTACCAGGAAATTAATTCCCCTGCTACCAGGAAATGAATTCCCTGGTACCAGGAAATCAATTCCCTGGTACCAGGAAATGAATTACAGGAAATAAATTCCTTGGTACCAGGAGATAAATTCCCTGGTACCCGGAAATTAATTCCCTGGTACAAGGGAATGAATTCCCCGGTACCAAGAAATGAATTCCTGGAAATGAATTCCCTGGTACCTGGACATGAATTCCTTGGTTCCAGGATATGATGTCCCTGGTACCAGGAAATTATTTCCTGGTACCAGGGACATCATATCCTGGAACCAAGGAATTCATGTCCAGGTACCAGGGAATTCATTTCCAGGAATTCATTTCTTGGTACCGGGGAATTCATTCCCTTGTACCAGGGAATTAATATCCGGGTACCAGGGAATTTATCTCCTGGTACCAAGGAATTTATTTCCTGTAATTCATTTCCTGGTACCAGGGAATTCATTTCCTGGTACCAGGGAATTCATTTCCTGGTAGCAGGGGAATTAATTTCCTGGTACCAGGGAATTCATTTCCTGGTACCAGGGAATTGAATTAATTGGTACCAGGAAATGAATTCCCTGGCACTGAGAAATAAATTCCCTGGTACCAGGAAATGAATTCCCTGATACCAGGAAATGAATTCCATGAAATGAAATGCCTGTTACCAGGAAATGAATTCCCTGGTAAATGGAAATAAATTCCATGGTACCAGGGAATGTACCAGGAAATGAGTTCCCTGGTACCAGGAAATGAATTCCCTCGTACCAGGAAATAAATTCCCTGGTACCAGGAAATGAATTCCAGGAAATGAATTCCCTGGTACCAGGAAATGAATCCCCTGGTACCGGGAAATGAATTCCCTGGCTCTGAGAAATAAATTCTCTGGTACCAGGAAATGAATTCCCTGGTACCAGGAAATTAATTCTTAGAAATGAATTTCCTGGTATGAGGGAATGAATTCCCTGGTACCAAGAAATGAATTTCAGGAAATGAATTCCCTGGTACCAGGAAATGAATTCCCTGGTACCAGGAAATGAATTCCCTGGTACAGGGAAATAAATTCCCTGGTACCAGGAAATTAATTCCCTGATACCATGAAATGATTTCCCGGCTACCAGGAAATGAATTCCAGGAAATTAATTACCTGGGACCAGGAAATGAATTCCTGGAAATGAATTCCCTGGTACCAGAAATGAATTCCCAATTACCAGGAAATGAATTCCCTGGTTCCAGGAAATGAATTCTTCTGCTACCAGGAAATGAATTCCCAGGTACCAGGAAATGAATTCCCTATAACCAGGAAATGAATTCCCTGGTACCAGGGAATGAATTACAGGGAATGAATTCCAGGAAATGAATTTCCTGGTATCAGGAAATGTATTCCCTGGTACCAAGAAATGAATTCCCTGGTACCAGAAAATGAATTCCAGGAAATGAATTCTCTGGTACCAGAAAATGAATTACAGGAAATGAATTTTCTGGTACCAGGAAATGAATTCCCTGGTACCAGGAAATGAATTCCAGGAAATGAATTCCCTAGTACCAGGAGATGAATTCCCTGGTACCAGGAAATGAAATCCCTGGTACCAGTAAATGTATTCCAGGAAATGAGTTCCTGGTAACATGAAATGAATACCCTTGTACCAGGAAATGAATTCCCTGGTACCTCCCTGGTACCAGGAAATGATTTCCCTGGACTAAGGAAATGAATTCCATGGTACCAGGAAATGAATATCTCTGCTACCCGGAAATGAATTCCCTGGTACCAGGAAATGAATTCCCTATAACCAGGAAATGAATTCCCTGGTACCGGGGAATAAATTCCAGGAAATGAATTCCCTGGTACCATGAAATGAAATCCCTGTTACCAGGAAATGAATTCCCTGGTAAAAGGAAATGAATTCCATGGTACCAGGGAATGTACCAAGAAATGAGTTAACTGGTACCAGGAAATGAATTCCTTGGTACCAGGAAATAAATTCCCTGATACAAGGAAAAAAATTCCCTGATACCAGGAAATGAATTCCAAGAAATGAATTTCCTGGTATAAGGAAATGAATTCCCTGGTATCAGGGAATTATTTTCCTGGTACCAGGGAATTCATTTCCTGGTACCAGGAAAATAATTTCCTTATACCAGGAAATTTATTCCTTGGAATTCATTTCCTGGTACCAGGGAATTCATTTCCTGGTACCAGAGAATTCATTTCTGGGTACCAGGGAATTTATTTCGTGATACCAGGGAATTCATTTCCAGGTACAAGGGAATTCATTTCCTTGTAGCAGGGTAATCCATATCCTGGTACCAGGGAATTTATTTCCTGGTAGCAGGGGAATTCATTTCCTGGACTTCATTTGCTGGTACCAGTGATTTCATTTCCTGGTACAAGGGAATTCATTTCCTGGTACCAGGGAATTCATTTCCTGGAATTCATTTCCTGGTACCAGGAAATGAATCCCTAATACTAGGAAATGAATTCCCCTTCTACCAGGAAATGAATTCCCCTGCTACCAGGAAATGAATTCCCTGGGACCAGGAGATGAATTCTCTGGTATGAATTCTCTGGTACCAGGAAATGAATTCCCTCTTACCAGGATATGAATTCCCCAGTACCAGGAAAGGAATTTCCTGGTACCAGGAAATGAATTCCTGGAAATGAAGTCCTTGGTACCAGGAAGTGAATTCCCTGGTACCAGGAAAGGAATTCCCTGGTATCAGGAAATGAATTCCCTGGTACAAAAAAACGAATTCCCTCTGAATTCCCTGTTAACAGGAAATTAATTCTCTGGTACCAGGAAATTAATTCTGGGAAATGAATTTCCTGGTACCCGGAAATGAATTCCTTAGTACCAGGAATTGAATTCCCTGGTACCAGGAAATGAATTCCCTGGTACCAGGAAATAAATTCCAGAAAATGAATTCCTTGGTAACAGGAAATTAATTCTATGTTACCAGGAAATGAATTCCCCTGCTACCAGGAAAGGAATTCCAGGTACCAAAAATGAATCACAGGAAATGAATTCCCTGGTATAAAGAAATAAATTTTTTGGTACCAGGAAATGAATTCCCTTGTACCAGGGAATTCATTTCCTGGTACTAGAAATTCATTTCCTGGATTTCATTTCCTGGTACGAGGGAATCCAATTCCTGCTACCAGGGAAATAATTTCCTTGTAGCAGGGGAAGTCATTTCCTGGTAGCAGGGGAATTCATTTCCAAGTACCAGTGAATTCATTTCCTGGTACCAGGGAATTCATTACCTGGTACCAGGGAATTCATTTCCTGGTATCAATGAATTCCCTGGTACCGGGAAATTAATTCCCTGGTACTAGGAAATGAATTCCCTGGTACCAGGAAATAAATTCTAGGAAATGAATTCCTTGGTAAAAGGAAATTAATTCCATGTTACCAGGAAATGAATTCCCTGGAACCAGGGAATGAATTCCAGGAAATGAATTCCAGGAAATGAATTCCCTGGTATCAGGAAATTAATTCCCTGGGCCCAAAATAATGAATTCCCTGGTACCAGTAAATGAATTCCAGGAAATGAATTCCCTGCTACCAGGAAATGAATTCCCTGGTACCAAGAATTGAATTCCCTGGTACCAGGAATTGAATTCCAAGAAATGAGTTCCCATGTAACATGAAATGAATTCCCTTTTACAAAGAAATGAATTCCCTGGTACCTCCCAGGTACCAGGAAATGAATCCTAAGAAATGAATTCCCTGGTACCAAGAGATAAATTCCCTGGTGCCAGGAAATGAATTCCATGGTACCAGGAAATGAATACCAGGAAATTAATTCCCTGGTACCAGGAAATTAATTCCCTGGTACCAGGAAATGAATTCCCTGGTACCAGGAAATGAATTCCAGGAAATGAATTCCCAGGTAACAGGAAATGAATTCGAGGAATTGAATTCCCTGGTACCAGGAGAAGAATTCTCTGGTAAAAGGAAATGAATTCCCTGGTACCAGGAAATGAATTCCAGGAAATGAAATCCCTGGTTCCAGGAAATGAGTTCCCTGGTACCAGGAAATGAATTCCCTGGTACCAGGAAATGAATTCCAGGAAATTATTTCTCTGGTACCAGGAAATGAATTCCCTGGTACCAGGAAATGAAATAAATTCCCTGGTACCAGGAAATGAGTTCACTGGTACCAGGAAATGAATTCCAAGAAATGAATTTCATGGTATAAGAAAATGAATTCCCTGGTACCAGGAAATGAATTCCCTGGTACCAGGAAATTAATTACCCTGCTACCAGGAAATGAATTCCCTGGTACCAGGAAATCAATTCCCTGGTACCAGGAAATGAATTACAAGAAATAAATTCCTTGGTACCAGGAGATAAATTCCCTGGTACCTGGAAATTAATTCCCTGGTACAAGGGAATGAATTCCCCGGTACCAAGAAATGAATTCCAGGAATTGAATTCATTGGTACCAGGAAATGAATTCCCTGGCACTGAGAAATAAATTCCCTGGTACCAGGAAATGAATTCCCTGATACCAGGAAATGAATTCCATGAAATGGAATGCCTGTTACCAGGAAATGAATTCCCTGGTAAATGGAAATAAATTCCATGGTACCAGGGAATGTACCAGGAAATGAGTTCCCTGGTACCAGGAAATGATTTCCCTCGTACCAGGAAATAAATTCCCTGGTACCAGGAAATGAATTCCAGGAAATGAATTCCAGGAAATGAATTCCCTGGTACCAGGAAATGAATCCCCTGGTACCGGGAAATGAATTCCCTGGCACTGAGAAATAAATTCACTGGTACCAGGAAATGAATTCCCTGGTACCAGGAAATTAATTCTTAGAAATGAATTTCCTGGTATGAGGGAATGAATTCCCTGGTACCAAGAAATGAATTTCAGGAAATGAATTCCCTGGTACCAGGAAATGAATTCCCTGGTACCAGGAAATGAATTCCCTGGTACAGGGAAATAAAATCCCTGGTACCAGGAAATCAATTCCCTGATACCATGAAATAATTTCCCGGCTACCAGGAAATGAATTCCAGGAAATGAATTACCTGGGACCAGGAAATGAATTCCAGGAAATGAATTCCCTGGTACCAGAAATGAATTCCCAATTACCAGGAAATGAATTCCCTGGTTCCAGGAAATGAATTCTTCTGCTACCAGGAAATGAATTCCCTGGTACCAGGAAATGAATTCCCTATAACCAGGAAATGAATTCCCTGGTACCAGGGAATGAATTACAGGGAATAAATTCCCTAGTACCAGGAGATGAATTCCCTGGTACCAGGAAATGAAATCCCTGGTACCAGGAAATGTATTCCAGGTAATGAGTTCCTGGTAACATGAAATGAATACCCTTGTACCAGGAAATGAATTCCCTGGTACCTCCCTGGTACCAGGAAATTATTTCCCTGGAACTAGGAAATGAATTCCATGGTACCAGGAAATTAACCCTTTTACCCCCAAAGGACGTACTGGTACGTTTCACAAAACTCATCCCTTTACCCCCATGGACGTACCGGTACGTCCTTGCAAAAAAATGCTATAAAAATTTTCAGAAAATTCAGGCATTTTCCAAGAGAATGAGACCAACCCGACCTCTCTATGACAAAAACTAAGGCTGTTAGAGCAATTTAAAGAAAATATACTGCAAAATGTGCTGGGGAAAAAATTACCCCTTGGGGGTTAAGGGTTGGAAATTTCCAAAGAGCCTGGGGGTAAAAGGGTTAATATCTCTGCTACCCGGAAATGAATTCCCTGGTACCAGGAAATGAATTCCCTATAACCAGGAAATGAATTCCCTGGTACCGGGGAATGATTTCCAGGAAATGAATTCCAGGAAATGAATTACCTGGTACCATGAAATGAAATCCCTGTTACCAGGAAATGAATTCCCTGGTAAAAGGAAATGAATTCCATGGTACCAGGGAATGTACCAAGAAATGAGTTAACTGGTACCAGGAAATGAATTCCTTGGTACCAGGAAATAAATTCCCTGGTACAAGGAAATGAATTCCCTGATACCAGGAAATGAATTCCAAGAAATGAATTTCCTGGTATAAGGAAATGAATTCCCTGGTATTAGGGAATTAATTTCCTGGTACCAGGGAATTCATTTCCTGGTACCAGGAAATTAATTTCCTTATACCAGGAAATTTATTCCTCGGAATTCATTTCCTGGTACCAGGGAATTCATTTCCTGGTATCAGAGAATTCATTTCTGGGTACCAGAGAATTCATTTCCTGGTACCAGGGAATTCATTTCCAGGTACAAGGGAATTCATTTCCTTGTATCAGGGTAATCCATATCCTGGTACCAGGGAATTTATTTCCTGGTAGCAGGGGAATTCATTTCCTGGTACCAGGGAATTCATTTCCTGGTACCAGGAATTTCATTTCCTGGACTTCATTTACTGGTACCAGGAAATAAATTTTTTGGTACCAGGAATTGAATTCCCTTGTACCAGGAAATTCATTTCCTGGTACTAGAAATTCCTTTCCTGGATTTCATTTCCTGGTACAAGGGAATTCATTTCCTGCTACCAGGGAAATAATTTCCTTGTAGCAGGGGAAGTCATTTCCTGGTAGCAGGGGAATTCATTTCCAAGTACCAGTGAATTCATTTCCTGGTACCCGGGAATTCATTACCTGGTACCAGGGAATTCATTTCCTAGTATCAATGAATTCCCTGGTACCAGGAAATGAATTCCCTGGTACTAGGAAATGAATTCCCTGGTACCAGGAAATGAATTCCCTGGTACCAGGAAATGAATTCCAGGAAATGAGTTCCCTGGTAACATGAAATGAATTCCCTTGTACGAGGAAATGAATTCCCTGGTACCTCCCAGGTACCAGGAAATGAATCTGGGGAAATTAATTCCATGGTACGAGGAGATGAATTATCTGGTACCAGGAAATGAATACCAGGAAATGAATTCCCTGGTACCAGGAAATGAATTCCAGGAAATGAATTCCCAGGTACCAAGAAAAGAATTCGAGGAATTGAATTCCCTGGTACCAGGAGAAGAAATCTCTGGTAAAAGGAAATGAATTCCCTGGTACCAGGAAATGAATTCCAGGATATGAATTCCCTGGTTCCAGGAAATGAGTTCCCTGGTACCAGGAAATGAATTCCCTGGTACCAGGAAATGAATTCCAGGAAATTATGTCTCTGGTACCAGGAAATGAAATTCGGGAAATAAATTCCCTGGTACCGGAAAATGAATTCCATGGTACCAGGAAATAAATTCCAAGGAATGAATTTCGTGGTATAAGAAAATGAATTCCCTGGTACCAGGAAATGAATTCCCTGGCACTAGAAAATTAATTCCCCTGCTACCAGGAAATGAATTCCCTGGTACCAGGAAATTAATTCCCTGGTACCAGGAAATGAATCCCCTGGGACCAGGGAATGAATTTCCGGTACCAAAAAATGAATTCCAGGAAATGAATTCCCTGGTACCTGGAAGTGAATTCCCTGGTACCAGGATATGATGTCCCTGGTACCAGGAAATGAATTTCTTGGTACCAGGAATTGAATTCAATGGTACCAGGAAATGAATTCCCTGGCACTGAGAAATAAATTCCCTGGTACCAGGAATGAATTCCCTGATACCAGGAAATGAATTCCATGAAATGAAATCCCTGTTACCAGGAAATGAATTCCCTGGTAAAAGGAAATAAATTCCATGGTACCAGGGAATGAATTCCAGGAAATCAATTCCCTGGTACCAGGAAATGAATCCCTGGGTACCAGGAAATGAATTCCCTGGCACTGAGAAATAAATTCCCTGGTACCAGGAAATGAATTCCCTGGTACCTGGAAATGAATTCCCTGGTACTGGGAAATAAATTCCCTGGTACCAGGAAATTAATTCCCTGATACCATGAAATGAATTCCCGGCTACCAGGAAATGAATTCCAGGAAATGAATTACCTGGGACCAGGAAATTTATTCCAGGAAATGAATTCCCTGGTACCAGAAATGAATTCCCAATTACCAGGAAATGAATTCCCTGGTACCAGAAATGAATTCCCAATTACCAGGAAATGAATTCCCTGGTTCCAGGAAATGAATTCTTCTGCTACCAGGAAATGAATTCCCTGGTACCAGGAAATGAATTCCCTATAACCAGGAAATGAGATCCCTGGTACCAGGGAATTAATTACGGGAATGAATTCCTGAATTTCCTGGTATCAGGAAATGAATTCCCTGGTAACAAGAAATGAATTCCCTGGTACCAGAAAATGAATTCCAGGAAATAAATTCTCTGGTACCAGAAAATGAATTCCAGGAAATTATTTCTCTGTTACCAGGAAATGAATTCCCTGGTACCAGGAAATGAATTCCCTGGTACCAGGAAATGAATTCCAGGAAATGAATTCCCTAGTACCAGGAAATGAATTCCCTGGTACCAGGAAATGAAATCCCTGGTACCAGGAAATGTATTCCAGGAAATGAGTTCCTGGTAACATGAAATGAATACCCTTGTACCGGGAAATGAATTCCCTGGTACCTCCCTGGTACCAGGAAATGATTTCCCTGGACCTAGGAAATGAATTCCATGGTACCAGGAAATGAATTCCAGGAAATGAATTCCCTGGTACCAGGAAATAAATTCCCGGGTGCCAGGAAATGAATTCTGTTACCACAAAAGAATTTCGTGGTACCACGAAATGAATTCCCAGGTCCCAGGAAATGAATTCCTTGATACCAGGAAATGAATTCCAGGAAATGAATTCCCTGGTACCAGGAAGTGGGGAAATGAATTCCTTGGAACGGAATGAATTCCCTGGAACCAGGAAAATAATTTCTTAGTACCAGGAAATGAATTCCCTGGTACCAGGGAATTTCCTTAGAACCAGGAAATGAATTCCCTGGTACCAGGAAATGAATTCTAGGAAACGAATTCTCTGGTACCAGGAAAAGAATTCCCTGGAACCAGGAAATGAATTCCCTGGTAACAGGAAATGAATTTCCTGTTACCAGGAAATGAATTCCAGGAAATGAATTCCCTGGTACCAGGAAATTAATTCTCTGGTAACAGGATATGAATTCCCCAGTACCAGGAAATGAATTCCCCTGCTACCAGGAAATGAAATCCCTGGTACCAGGAAATGAATTCCAGGTACCAAAAATGAATCACAGGAAATGAATTCCCTGGTACCAGGAAATAAATTTTTTGGTACCAGGAAATGAATTCCCTTGTACCGGGGAATTCATTTCCTGGTACTAGGAATTCATTTCCTGGATTTCATTTCCTGGTACCAGGGAATTCATTTCCTGCTACCAGGGAATTAATTTCCTTGTAGCAGGGGAAGTCATTTCCTGGAAGAAGGGGAATTCATTTCCAAGTACCAGTGAATTCATTTCCTGGTACCAGGGAATTCATTACCTGGTACCAGGGAATTCATTTCCTGGTATCAATGAATTCCCTGGTACCGGGAAATGAACTCCCTGGTACTAGGAAATGAATTCCCTGGTAACAGGAAATAAATCCTGGGAAATGAATTCCTTGGTAACAGGAAATTAATTCCATGTTACCAGGAAATGAATTCCCTGCTACCAGGAAAGAAATTCCCTGGTACCACGAAATGAATTCCAGGAAATGAATTCCCTGGTACAATTAATTCCCTGGTACCAGTAAAGGAATTCCAGGAAATGAATTCCAGGAAATGAATTCCAGGAAATGAATTCCCTGGTAACAGGAAATGAATTCCCTGGTTCCAGGAAATGAATTCCCTGGTACCAGGAAAGGAATTCCAGGAAATTATTTCTCTGGGACAAGGAAATGAATTCCCTGGTACCAGGAAATGAATTCCAGGAAATGAATTCCCTGGTACCAGGAAATGAATTCCAGGAAATAAATTCCCTGGTACCGGGAAATGAATTCCCTGGTACCAGGGAATTAATTCCCCTGCTACCAGGGAATGAATTCCTGGTACCATGAAATTAATTCCCTGGCACCAGGAAATGAATTCCAGGAAATTAATTCCCTGATACCAGGAAATGAATTTTGTGGTACCTGGAGATGAATTTCAGGAAATGAATTCCAGTAAATGAATTCCCTGGTTCCAGGAAATAAATTCCCTAGTTCCAGGAAAAGAATTACAGGAAATTAATTCTCTGGTTCCAGGAAATGAATTCCCTAGTACCAGGAAATGAATTCCATGGTACCAGGAAAAGAATTCCAGGAAATGAATTCCCTGGTACCAGGAAATGAATTCCGTGGTACCAGGGGATGGATTCCAGGAAATGAATTCCTTAGTACTAGGAAATGAATTCTGTGGTACCAGGAGATGAATTCAAGGAAATGAATTCCCTGGTACCAGGTAATGAATTCTGTGGTACCAGGAAATGAATTCCAGGTAGTGAATTCCCTGGTACCATCAAATGAATTCCGTGGTACCCGGAGATGAATTCCAGGAAATGAATTCCCTGGTACCATGAAATAAATTCCGTGGTACCAGGAGATTAATTCCAGGAAATTAATTCCCCTGTACCAGGAAATGAATTCCGTGGTACCAGGAGATGAATTCCAGGAAATGAATTTAAGGAAATGAATTCCCTGGTTCCAATAAATGAATTCCCTGGTACCAGGAAATGAATTCCCTGGTACCAGGAAATGAATTCCAGGAAATTATTTTTCTGGTACATGGAAATGAATTACCTGGTATCAGGAAATGAATTCCCTGGTACCAGGAAATGAATTTCATGAAATGAATTCCCTGCTACCGGGAAATGAATTCCCTGGTACCAGGGAATTAATTCCCCTGCTACCAGGAAATGAATTCCCTGGTACCAGGAAATTAACCCTGGATAGGTACGATGGGTCGTACGCGACCCCGAGCGTCAAAAAAAAAGGATTTTCTCACATGACTCACCCCCGTGACTGAATTTGTGGGTGATCGACCTGCAGGAGGTGTCTCCCCTACACGCTCTAGTAGTGTCCAGATGTGCATTGCTGTAGCTGTACTCCTTCCCCGATTTCTGAGACGCGTCGGGGTCGAGCGCGACCGAGTTTACCCTTCTAAGGTAATTTGCATAATTATCAAAGTTATTACGTATTATGAAATTGTCGTAGAATGGTGCAACTTGTATAGGTTATCAGTTGTGGAAAGTCTTGGTGGATTGTTTGGCTACCATGTGCATGATTTTTTTTTTAGTTAAAATGTCGTTCATCACCACGAGGACCATTTTACCGCGAGTGCCTCTTTTTCATTTTTTTTCATTTTTTTGCCAAGTCATTTTTCCGTAAGATATTGCCAAATAGTGTCGTAAAACTTTTGCTTGTTTAGTGTTGGAAAGTGTGTCTAGATGATCTGGCTACCCATGCGTGACTTTGTTTTTGTCAGATACGACGTAGTTATTGGTATATTGGGTATTTAACTGCGGTTGCCAATTTCTGTTTTTTTTCAATATTTGTAAAAATTTTTACGTAGTGAGGAATTGCCGTATATTATTCATTTTTTTTTCAGGTTTATGTGTTAGAAAGTGTGCCTTGATGGTTGGTCTAATTATTTCTCTGTTACCAGGAAATGAATTCCCTGGTACCAGGAAATGAATTCCCTGGTACCAGGAAATGAATTCCAGGAAATGAATTCCCTAGTACCAGGAAATGAATTCCCTGGTACCAGGAAATGAAATCCCTGGTACCAGGAAATGTATTCCAGGAAATGAGTTCCTGGTAACATGAAATGAATACCCTTGTACCGGGAAATGAATTCCCTGGTACCTCCCTGGTACCAGGAAATGATTTCCCTGGACCTAGGAAATGAATTCCATGGTACCAGGAAATGAATTCCAGGAAATGAATTCCCTGGTACCAGGAAATAAATTCCCGGGTGCCAGGAAATGAATTCTGTTACCACAAAAGAATTTCGTGGTACCACGAAATGAATTCCCAGGTCCCAGGAAATGAATTCCTTGATACCAGGAAATGAATTCCAGGAAATGAATTCCCTGGTACCAGGAAGTGGGGAAATGAATTCCTTGGAACGGAATGAATTCCCTGGAACCAGGAAAATAATTTCTTAGTACCAGGAAATGAATTCCCTGGTACCAGGGAATTTCCTCAGAACCAGGAAATGAATTCCCTGGTACCAGGAAATGAATTCTAGGAAACGAATTCTCTGGTACCAGGAAAAGAATTCCCTGGAACCAGGAAATGAATTCCCTGGTAACAGGAAATGAATTTCCTGTTACCAGGAAATGAATTTCCTGTTACCAGGAAATGAATTCCAGGAAATGAATTCCCTGGTACCAGGAAATTAATTCTCTGGTAACAGGATATGAATTCCCCAGTACCAGGAAATGAATTCCCCTGCTACCAGGAAATGAAATCCCTGGTACCAGGAAATGAATTCCAGGTACCAAAAATGAATCACAGGAAATGAATTCCCTGGTACCAGGAAATAAATTTTTTGGTACCAGGAAATGAATTCCCTTGTACCGGGGAATTCATTTCCTGGTACTAGGAATTCATTTCCTGGATTTCATTTCCTGGTACCAGGGAATTCATTTCCTGCTACCAGGGAATTAATTTCCTTGTAGCAGGGGAAGTCATTTCCTGGAAGAAGGGGAATTCATTTCCAAGTACCAGTGAATTCATTTCCTGGTACCAGGGAATTCATTACCTGGTACCAGGGAATTCATTTCCTGGTATCAATGAATTCCCTGGTACCGGGAAATGAACTCCCTGGTACTAGGAAATGAATTCCCTGGTAACAGGAAATAAATCCTGGGAAATGAATTCCTTGGTAACAGGAAATTAATTCCATGTTACCAGGAAATGAATTCCCTGCTACCAGGAAATAAATTCCCTGGTACCACGAAATGAATTCCAGGAAATGAATTCCCTGGTACAATTAATTCCCTGGTACCAGTAAAGGAATTCCAGGAAATGAATTCCAGGAAATGAATTCCAGGAAATGAATTCCCTGGTAACAGGAAATGAATTCCCTGGTTCCAGGAAATGAATTCCCTGGTACCAGGAAAGGAATTCCAGGAAATTATTTCTCTGGGACAAGGAAATGAATTCCCTGGTACCAGGAAATGAATTCCAGGAAATGAATTCCCTGGTACCAGGAAATGAATTCCAGGAAATAAATTCCCTGGTACCGGGAAATGAATTCCCTGGTACCAGGGAATTAATTCCCCTGCTACCAGGGAATGAATTCCCTGGTACCATGAAATTAATTCCCTGGCACCAGGAAATGAATTCCAGGAAATTAATTCCCTGATACCAGGAAATGAATTTTGTGGTACCAGGAGATGAATTTCAGGAAATTAATTCCAGTAAATGAATTCCCTGGTTCCAGGAAATAAATTCCCTAGTTCCAGGAAAAGAATTACAGGAAATTAATTCTCTGGTTCCAGGAAATGAATTCCCTAGTACCAGGAAATGAATTCCATGGTACCAGGAAAAGAATTCCAGGAAATGAATTCCCTGGTACCAGGAAATGAATTCCGTGGTACCAGGGGATGGAATCCAGGAAATGAATTCCTTAGTACTAGGAAATGAATTCTGTGGTACCAGGAGATGAATTCAAGGAAATGAATTCCCTGGTACCAGGTAATAAATTCTGTGGTACCAGGAAATGAATTCCAGGTAGTGAATTCCCTGGTACCATCAAATGAATTCCGTGGTACCCGGAGATGAATTCCAGGAAATGAATTCCCTGGTACCATGAAATAAATTCCGTGGTACCAGGAGATTAATTCCAGGAAATTAATTCCCTTGTACCAGGAAATGAATTCCGTGGTACCAGGAGATGAATTCCAGGAAATGAATTTAAGGAAATGAATTCCCTGGTTCCAATAAATGAATTCCCTGGTACCAGGAAATGAATTCCCTGGTACCAGGAAATGAATTCCAGGAAATTATTTTTCTGGTACATGGAAATGAATTACCTGGTATCAGGAAATGAATTCCCTGGTACCAGGAAATGAATTTCATGAAATGAATTCCCTGCTACCGGGAAATGAATTCCCTGGTACCAGGGAATTAATTCCCCTGCTACCAGGAAATGAATTCCCTGGTACCAGGAAATTAACCCTGGATAGGTACGATGGGTCGTACGCGACCCCGAGCGTCAAAAAAAAAGGATTTTCTCACATGACTCACCCCCGTGACTGAATTTGTGGGTGATCGACCTGCAGGAGTGGTCTCCCCTACACGCTCTAGTAGTGTCCAGATGTGCATTGCTGTAGCTGTACTCCTTCCCCGATTTCTGAGACGCGTCGGGGTCGAGCGCGACCGAGTTTACCCTTCTAAGGTAATTTGCATAATTATCAAAGTTATTACGTATTATGAAATTGTCGTAGAATGGTGCAACTTGTATAGGTTATCAGTTGTGGAAAGTCTTGGTGGATTGTTTGGCTACCATGTGCATGATTTTTTTTTTAGTTAAAATGTCGTTCATCACCACGAGGACCATTTTACCGCGAGTGCCTCTTTTTCATTTTTTTTCATTTTTTTGCCAAGTCATTTTTCCGTAAGATATTGCCAAATAGTGTCGTAAAACTTTTGCTTGTTTAGTGTTGGAAAGTGTGTCTAGATGATCTGGCTACCCATGCGTGACTTTGTTTTTGTCAGATACGACGTAGTTATTGGTATATTGGGTATTTAACTGCGGTTGCCAATTTCTGTTTTTTTTCAATATTTGTAAAAATTTTTACGTAGTGAGGAATTGCCGTATATTATTCATTTTTTTTCAGGTTTATGTGTTAGAAAGTGTGCCTTGATGGTTGGTCTAACACGTGCATGTCTTTTTTTTTATCTGAGATGCCGTATATTAGAATGTTGGGCATTTTACCGCGAGTGACCCTTTTTCATTTTTTTTCATTTTTTTGCCAAGTCATTTTTCCGTAAGATATTGCCAAATAGTGTCGTAAAACTATTGTTTTTTTAGTGTTGGAAAGTGTGTCTAGATGATCTGGCTACCCATGCGTGACTTTGTTTTTGTCAGATACGACGTAGTTATTGGTATATTGGGTATTTAACTGCGGTTACCAATTTCTGTTTTTTTTTCAATATTTGTAAAAATATTTACGTAGTAAGGAATTTCCGTATATTATTGATTTTTTTTTCATGTTTATGTGTTAGAAAGTGTGCCTTGATGGTTGGGCTAACACGTGCATGTCTTTTTTTTATCTGAGATGCCGTATATTAGAATGTTGGGCATTTTTCCGCGAGTGCCCCTTTTTATTTGTTTTGCATTTTTTTGCTTAGTCATGTTACCGTAAGGAATTGGCAAGTAGTGTCGCAAAACTAATATTTTTATAGTGTTGGAAAGTATTTCTAGATGATCTGGCTACCCATGCCTATTTTTTTTTTAGCCAGATATGGCGTATATATAAGTATGTGTTCGATTTTCCTGTGATTGCCATTTTTTCGTTTTTTCCCATTTCTTTCAAAATTACTACGTACTAAGGAACTATCACAGAGTAATGATTCATTTATATGTTTATTTGTCGTAAAATGTGCCTTGATGGTTTGCCTAGCACGTGGCTGAAATTTTTTTTTCTGAAATGCCGTATATTAGAATGGCCATTTTTCCGCGAGTGCCCCTTTTTATTTGTTTTGTATTTTTTTGCTTAGTCATGTTACCGTAAGGAATTGGCAAGTAGTGTCGCAAAACTTATAATTTTATAGTGTTGGAAAGTGTTTCTAGATGATCTGGCTACCCATGCCTATCTTTTTTTTTTAGCCAGATATGGCGTATATATAGGTATGTGTTCGATTTTCCTGTGATTGCCATTTTTTCATTTTTTTCCCATTTCTTTCAAAATTACTACATACTAAGGAACTATCACAGAGTAATGATTAATTTAGATGTTTATTTGTCGGAAAATGTGCCTTGATGGTTTGCTTAGCACGTGGCTGAATTTTTTTTTTCTGAAATGCCGTATATTAGAATGTTACCCATTTTTCCGCGAGTGCCCCTTTTTATTTGTTTTGCATTTTTTTGCTTAGTCATGTTACCATAAGGAATTGGCAAGTAGTGTCGCAAAACTTATATTTTTATAGTGTTGGAAAGTATTTCTAGATGATCTGGCTACCCATGCCTATCTTTTTTTTAGCCAGATATGGCGTATATATAGGTATGTGTTCGATTTTCCGATGATTGCCATTTTTTTGTTTTTTCCCATTTCTTTCAAAATTACTACGTACTAAGGAACTATCACAGAGTAATGATTCCTCTAGATGTTTATTTGTCGGAAAATTTTGTTTACTTCTTTTTTGATTGAATATCATCAAATTTTTTTAGCTAAAATATTATATTGTTTCACATTTTTGTTTTTTTTTCGATTTTATTTCCCTTCAAAAAATTTTTTTTGGGTCAGAATTTTAATTTTGTAGTCGTAAAATAATCGACAATTATCCAGCAACCCACCATACAATTTTTATGCATATCCAATAATAATTAGATTAGTAAATAACACCTTGAAATTGACATACCCTTCCTACATTTCAAGTGGCAGATTAGGGAGTCTGAGTCAGTGTGGTTGGCGGCCATTTTGTGGACATATCCGAAGCGTAAGTTGCCCTATCTATATATATTCTTGTTCCCTATAGAATTTGTGATATTTTGGTATATTTTTACCTGCATAAATATCATATTATATATTAAATATATGTATTTTTTTACGAAATTTCTAAATACTCAAAAAATTACCTTTAGATATGGCCCCTGATATAAATGTAATTTTCAAAATAATGAAGATTTTTTTACATATTTCTATTTTAGGATAACATATGCTTATTCCCTAAAAAAATTAGCCACTTCCTATTTCATTTGGGTACCCAAAAAAATTCATGAAATTTGGACAAATTTTTTTGGACAAAAAAAGTTACCCTATTTTTCTCATTTCAGATCTTCACCTCCATGGGTTTGACTTCATCCAAAATACATCAAGATGTGTCCTAAACATTCAAGAATCAATTCCTAAATGGATTTGTGTATATATGTATAAACTTTTTTTTTATGAATTTTTATGTCAGGTCTTTTTTTTCCTACTTAATTTTTTAAAATATTTATAATAAATAGTTTTTCTGTAGATGAGTAGTATTTATCTTTAGAGTTGTTTTAAGCATTCATTGAAGTTTTTTTTGGCAAAAGAAAAAAGAGGTTACTTCAAAAACTGATTTTTCAAGAATTTTTTTTGCCGTCGGGGTCGTTCGCGTACGAGTATACCCTTAAAGGGGTGTCCGAGGAGCGTACCTATCCAGGGTTAATTCCCTGGTACCAGGAAATGAATTCCAGGAAATAAATTCCCTGGTACCAGGAAATGAATTTCCTCGTACCAAGAAATGGAATCCAGGAAATGAATTCCCTGGTGCCGGGAAATGAATTCCCTGGTACCAGGGAATTAATATTCTAGCTACCAAGAAATGAATTCCCTGGCACCAGGAATTGAATTCCCTGGCACCAGGAAATGAATTCCCTGGTACCAGGAAATGAATTCCAGGAAATGAATTCCAGGAAATGAATTCCAGGAAATGAATTTCCTGGTACCAGGAGATGAATTCCCTGGTACCAGGAAATGAATTCCCTGGTGCCAGGAAATAAATTCCCTGTTACCAAGAAAGAATTCCATGGTACCACAAAATGAATTCCCAGGTCCCAGGAAATGATTCCCTTGATACCAGGAAACGAATTGCGGGAAATTAATTCTCTGGTACCAGGAAATGAATTCCCTGGTACCAGCAAATAAATTCCTTGGTACCAGGAAATGAATTCCCTGGAACCAGGAAAATAATTTCCTAGTACCAGGAAATGAATTCCCTGGTACCAGGGAATTTCCCTAGAACCAGGAAATGAATTCCATGGTACCAGGAAATTAATTCCAGGAAATGAATTCTCTGGTACCAAGAAAAGAATTCCCTGGTACCAGGAAATGAATTCCCTGGTAACAGGAAATAAATTTCTTGTTACCAGGAAATGAATTCCCTGGTACCAGGAAATTAATTCTCTGGTAACAGGAAATGAATTCCCCAGTACTGGGAAATGAATTCCCCTGCTACCAGGAAATGAAATCCCTGGTAACAGGAAATGATTTCCAGGTACCAAAAAATGAATTACAGGAAATGAATTCCCTGGTACCAGGAAATAATTTTTTTGGTACAAGGAAATGAATTCCCTTGTACCAGGGAATTCATTTCCTGGTACTAGGAATTCCTTTAATGGATTTCATTTCCTGGTACCAGGGAATTCATTTCCTGATACCAGGGAATTAATTTCCTTGTAGCAGGGGAAGTCATTTCCTGGTAGCAGGGGAATTCATTTCCAAGTACCAGTGAATCAATTTCCTGGTACCAGGGAATTCATTTCCTGGAATTCATTACCTGGTACCAGGGAATTCATTTCCTGGTATCAATGAATTCCCTGGTAACAGGAAATATATTCCAGGAAATGAATTCCTTGGTAACAGGAAATTAATTCCATGTTACCAGGAAATGAATTCCCCTGCTACCAGGAAATGAATTCTCTGGTACCAGGAAATGAATTCCAGGAAATTAATTCCCTGGTACAATGAATTCCCTGGTACCAGGAAATAAATTCCAGGAAATGAATTAATTGGTAACAGGAAATTAATTCCAGGTTACCAGGAAATGAATTCCCCTGCTACCAGGAAATTAATTCTTTGGTACCAGGAAATGAATTCCAGGAAATGAATTCCCTGTTACCAGGAAATGAATTCCCTGGTACCAAGAAATGAATTTCCTGGTTCCAGGAAATTAATTACCTGGTACCAGGAAATAAATTCCCTGGTACCAGGAAATGAATTCTCTGGTACCAGGAAATGAATTCCCTGGTACCAGGAAATTAATTCCCTGGTACCAAGAAATGAATTCCAGGAAATGAATTCCCTGGTACTGGGAATTGAATTCCCTGGTACCAGGGAATTAATTCCCCTGCTACCAGGAAATGAATTCACTGGAACCAGGAAATTAATTCTCTGGTACCAGGAAATGAATTCCAGGAAATGAATTCCCTGGTACCAGGAAATGAATTCCCTGGTACCAGGAAATGAATTCCCTGGTAACAGGATATGAATTCCGTGGAACCAGGAGATAAATTTCAGGAAATGAATTCCAGAAAATTAATTCCCTGGTTCCAGGAAATGAATTCCCTGGCACCAGGAAATTATTTCCCTGGTACCAGGAAATGAATTCCAGGAAATTAATTCCCTGGTACCAGGAAATGAATTTCAGGAAATGAATTCCCTGGTACCAGGAAATGAATTCCCTGGTACCATGAAATGAAATCCCTGTTACCAGGAAATGAATTCCCTGGTAAAAGGAAATGAATTCCATGGTACCAGGGTAAATACCAGCAAATGAGTTCCCTGCTACCAGGAAATGTATTCCCTGGTACCAGGAAATAAATTCCCTGGTACCAGGAAATGAATTCCCTGGTACCAGGAAATGAATTCCAAGAAATTAATTTTCTGGTATAAGGTAATTAATTCCCTGGTACCAGGAAATGAATTCCCTGGTACCAGGAAAATAATTCCCCTGCTACCAGGAAATGAATTCCCTGGTACCAGGAAATTAATTTCCTGGTACCAGGAAATGAATTCTAGGAAATAAATTCCCTGGTACCAGGAGATGAATTCCCTGGTACCAGGAAATAAATTCCCTGGTACCAGGAAATTAATTCCCTGGTACCAGGAAATTAATTCCATGGTACCAAGAAATGAATTCCAGGAAATGATTTCCCTGGTACCGGGAAATGAATTCCCTGGTACCAGGGAATTAATTCCCCTGCTACCAGGAAATGAATTCCCTGGCACCAGGAAATGATTTCCCTGGTACCAGGAAATGAATTCCAGGAAATCAATTTCCTTGTACCAGGAGATGAATTCCCTGGTACCAGGAAATGTCAGGAAATGAATTTCCTGGTACCAGGAAATGAATCCAATTGTACCAGGAAAAGAATTCCAGGAAATTAATTCCCTGGTACCAGGATATGAATTCCAGGAAATGAATTCCCTGGTACTGGGAATTGAATTCCCTGGTACCATGAAATGAAATCCTGTTACCAAGAAATGAATTCCCTGGTAAAAGGAAATGAATTCCATGGTACCAGGAAATGTACCAGGAAATGAGTTCCCTGGTACCAGGAAATGAATTCCCAGGTACCAGGAAACAGGAAATGAATTCCAAGAAATGAATTTCCTGGTATAAGGAAATTAATTCCCTGGTACCACGAAATGAATTCCCTGGTACCAGGAAAACAATGCCCTGACACCATGAAATTAATTCCCAGCAACCAGGAAATGAATTCCAGGAAATGAATTACCTGGTACCAGGAAATTAATTCCAGGAAATGAATTCCCTGGTACCGGGAAATGAATTCCAGGTACCAAAAATGAATCACAGGAAATGAATTCCCTGGTAGCAGGAAATAAATTTTTTGGTACCAGGAAATGAATTCCCTTGTACCAGGGAATTCATTCCCTGGTACTAGGAATTCATTTCCTGGATTTCATTTCCTGGTACAAGGGAATTCATCTCCTGCTACCAGGGATTTAATTTCCTTGTAGCAGGGGAAGTCATTTCCTGGTAGCAGGGGAATTCATTTCCAAGTACCAGTGAATTCATTTCCTGGTACGAGGGAATTCATTACCTGGTACCAGGGAATTCACTTCCTGGTATCAATGAATTCCCTGGTACCAGGGGAATGAATTCCCTGGTACTAGGAAATGAATTCCCTGGTACCAGGAAATAAATTCTAGGAAATTAATTTCTTGGTAACAAGAAATTAATTCCATGTTACCAGGAAATGAATTCCCTGGAACCAGGGAATGAATTTCAGGAAATGAATTCCAAGAATTGAATTCCCTGGTATCAGGAAATGAATTCCCTGGGCCCAAAAATATGAATTCCCTGGTACCAGTAAATGAATTCCAGGAAATGAATTCCCTGCTACCAGGAAATGAATTCCCTGGTACCAAGAAATGAATTCCCTGGTACCAGGTAATGAATTCCAGGAAATGAGTTCCCTGGTAAAATGAAATGAATTCCCTTTTACAAGGAAATGAATTCCCTGGTACCTCCCAGGTACCAGGAAATGAATCCCAGGAAATGAATTCCCTGGTACCAGGAGATGAATTCCCTGGTACCAGGAAATGAATTCCATGGTACCAGGAAATGAATACCAGGAAATGAATTCCCTGGTACCAGGAAATGAATTCCAGGAAATGAATTCCCAGGTACCAGAAAATGAATTCGAGGAATTGAATTCCCTGGTACCAGGAGAAGAATTCTCTAGTAAAAGGAAATGAATTCCCTGGTACCAGGAAATGAATTCCAGGAAATGAATTCCCTGGTTCCAGGAAATGAGTTTCCTGGTACCAGGAAATGAATTCCCTGGTACCAGGAAATGAATTCCAGGAAATTATTTCTCTCGTACCAGGAAATGAATTCCCTGGTACCAGGAAATGATATTCAGGAAATAAATTCCCTGGTACCAGGAAATGAATTCCCTGGTACCAGGAAATTAATTCCCCTGCTTCCAGGAAATGAATTCCCTGGTACCAGGAAATTAATTCCCTGCTACCAGGAAATAAATTACAGGAAACTAATTCCTTGGTACCAGGATATGAATTCCCTGGTACCAGGGAATTAATTCCCTGGTACCAGGGAATGAATTCCCCGGTACCAAGAAATGAATTCCAGGAAATGAATTCCCTGGTACCTCGAAGTGAATTCCCTGGTACCAGGATATGATGTCCCTGGTACCAGGAAAAAAATTTCCTGGTACCAGGAATTGAATTCAATGGTACCAGGAAATGAATTCCCTGGCACTGTGAAATAAATTCCCTGGTACCAGGAAATGAATTCCCTGATACCAGGAAATGAATTCCATGAAATGAAATCCCTGTTACCTGGAAGTGAATTCCCTGGTACCAGGATATGATGTCCCTGGTACCAGGAAATGAATTTCCTGGTACCAGGAATTGAATTCAATGGTACCAGGAAATGAATTCCCTGGCACTGTGAAATAAATTCCCTGGTACCAGGAAATGAATTCCCTGGTAAAAGGAAATGAATTCCATGGTACCAGGGAATGTACCAAGAAATGAGTTCCCTGGTACCAGGAAATGAATTCCCTGGTACCAGGAAATAAATTCCCTGGTACCAGGAAATGAATTCCAGGAAATGAATTCCTTGGTACCAGGAAATGAATCCCCTGGTACCAGGATATGAATTCTCTGGCACTGAGAAATAAATTCCCTGGTACCAGGAAATGAATTCCCTGGTACCAGAAAATTAATTCCTAGAAATGGATTTCTTGGTATAAGGGAATGAATTCCCTGGTACCAGGAAATGAATTCCAGGAAATTAATTCCCTAGTACCAGGAAATGAATTCCCTGGTACCAGGAAATGAATTCCCGGGTACTGGGAAATAAATTCCCTGGTACCAGGAAATTAATTCCCTGATACCATGAAATGAATTCCTGGCTACCAGGAAATGAATTCCAGGAAATGAATTACCTGGGACCAGGATATGAATTCCAGGAAATGAATGCCCTGGTACCAAAAATGAATTCCCAATTACCAGGAAATGAATTCCCCTGCTACCAGGAAATGAATTCCGGGAAAAAAATTTCCTGGTACCAGGAAATGAATTCCCTTGTACCAAGAAATGAAATCCAGGAAATGAATTCCCTGGCGCCGGGAAATGAATTCCCTGGCGCCAGGAAATGAATTCCCTGGTACCAGGGAATTAATATTCTTGCTACCAGGAAATGAATTCCCTGGCACCAGGAAATGAATTCCCTGGTACCAGGAAATGAATTCCAGGAAATGAATTTCCTGGTACCAGGAGATGAATTCCCTGGTACCAGGAAATGGATTCCCTGGTGCCAGGAAATGAATTCCATGTTACCAGGAAAGAATTCCGTGGTACCACGAAATGAATTCCCAGGTCCCAGGAAATGAATCCCTTGATACCAGGAAATGAATTGCAGGAAATTAATTCTCTGGTACCAGGAAGTGAATTCCCTGGTACCAGGAAATGAATTCCTTGGTACCAGGAAATGAATTCCCTGGTACCAGCAAATGAATTCTTTGGTACCAGGAAATGAATTCCAGGAAATGAATTTCCTGGAACCAGGAAAATAATTTCCTAGTACCAGGAAATGAATTCCCTGGTACCAGTGAATTTCCCTAGAACCAGGAAATGAATTCCACGGTACCACGAAATGAATTCCAGGAAATTAATTCTCTGGTACCAGGAAAAGAATTCCCTGGTACTTGGAAATGAATTCCCTCATAACAGGAAATGAATTTCTTCTTACCAGGAAATGAATTCCAGGAAATTAATTCCCTGGTACCAGGAAATTAATTCTCTGGTAACGGAAATGAATTCCCCAGTACCAGGAAATGAATTCCCTTGCTACCAGGAAATGAAATCCCTGGTACCAGGAAATGAGTTCCAGGTACCAAAAAATGAATTACAGGAAATGAATTCCCTGGTACCAGGAAAAAAATTTTTGGTACCAGGAAATAAATTCCCTTGTACTAGGGAATTCATTTCCTGGTACTAGGAATTCCTTTCCTGGATTTCATTTCCTGGTACCAGGGATTTCATTTCCTGCTACCAGGGAATTAATTTCCTTGTAGCAGGGGAAGTCATTTCCTGGTAGCAGGGGAATTCATTTCCAAGTACCAGTGAATTAATTTCCTGGTACCAGGGAATTCATTCCCTGGAATTCATTACCTGGTACCAGGGAATTCATTTCCTGGTATCAATGAATTCCCTGGTACCAGGAAATAAATTCCCTGGTACAAGGAAATGAATTCCCTGTTACCAGGAAATAAATTCCAGGAAATGAATTCCTTGGTAACAGGAAATTAATTCCATGTTACCAGGAAAGGAATTCCCCTGCTACCAGAATTCTCTGGTACCAGGAAATGAATTCCAGGAAATGAATTTCCTGGTAAAATGAATTCCCTGGTACCAGGAAATGAAATCCAGGAAATTAATTCTCTGGTACCAGGAAATGAATTCCCTGGTACCAGGAAATGAATTCCAGGAAATGAATTCCCTGGTACTGGGAAATGAATACCCTGGTACCAGGGAATTAATTCCCCTGCTACCAGGAAATGAATTCCCTGGTACCAGGAAAGGAATTCCAGGAAATAAATTTCCTGGTACCAGGAGATGAATTCCCTGGTACCAGGAAATGTCAGGAAATGAATTTCCTGGTACCAGGAAATGTCAGGAAATGAATTTCCTGGTACCAGGAAATGAATCCAATGGTACCAGGAAATGAATTCCAGGAAATGAATTCCCTGGTACCAGGAAATGAATTCCATGGTACCAGAAAATGAATTCCCTGGTACCATGAAATGAAATCCTGTTACCAGGAAATGAATTCCCTGGAAAAAGGAAATTAATTCCATGGTACCAGGGAATATACCAGGAAATGAGTTCCATGGTACCAGGGAATGAATTCCCCATTACCAGGAAATAAATTTGCTGGTACCAGGAAACAGGAAATGAATTCCAAGAAATGAATTTCCTGGTATAAGGAAATGAATTCCCTAGTACCACAAAATGAATTCCCTGGTACCAGGAAAACAATGCCCTGATACCATGAAATGAATTCCCAGCTACCAGGAAATGAATTCCAGGAAATGAATTACCTGGTACCAGGAAATTAATTGCTGGAAATGAATTCCCTGGTACCAGAAATGAATTCCCAATTACCAGGCAATGAATTCCTTGGTTCCAGGAAATGAATTCCCTGGTTCCAGGAAATGAATATCTCTGCTACCAGGAAATGAATTCCCTGGTACCAGGGAATGATTTCCCTATAACCAGGAAATGAATTACCTGGTACCAGGGAATGAATTCCAGGAAATGAATTCCAGGAAATGAATTCCCTGGTACCATGAAATGAAATCCTGTTACTAGGAAATGAATTCCCTGGTAAAAGGAAGTGAATTCCATGGTACCAGGGAATATACCAAGAAATGAGTTAACTGGTACCAGGAAACGAATTCCCTGGTACCAGGAAATAAATTCCCTGGTACCAGGAAATGAATTCCCTGGTACCAGGAAATGAATTCCAAGAAATGAATTTCCTGGTATAAGGAAATGAATTCCCGGCTACCAAGAAATGAATTACCAGGTACCAGGAAAATAATTCCAAGAAATGAGTTCATGGTACCAGAAATGAATTCCCAATTACCAGGAAATGAATTCCCTGGTTCCAAGAAATGAATATCTCTGCTACCAGGAAATGAATTCCCTATAACCAAGAAATGAATTCCCTGGAACCAGGGAATGAATTCCAGGAAATGAATTCTAGGAAATGAATTCCCTGGTATCAAGAAATGAATTCCCTGGGCCCGAAAAATGAATTCCCTGGTACCAGTAAATGAATTCCAGGAAATGAATTCCCTGCTACCAGGAAATGAATTCCCTGGTACCAAGAAATGAATTCCCTGGTAAGAGGAAATGAATTCCAGGAAATGAGTTCCCTGGTAACATGAAATGAATTCCATTGTACAATGAAATGAATTCCCTGGTACCTCCCAGGTACCAGGATATGAATCCCAGGAAATGAATTCCCTGGTGCCAAGAGATGAATTCCCTGATACCAGGAGATGAATTCCCTGGTACCAGGAAATGAATTCCATGGTACCAGGAAATGAATACCAAGAAATGAATTCCCTGGTACCAGGAAATGAATTCCAGGAAGTGAATTCCCAGGTACTAGGAAATGAATTCGAGGAATTGAATTCCCTGGTACCAGGAGAAGTATTCTCTGGTAAAAGGAAATGAATTCCCTGGTACCAGGAAATGAATTCCAGGAAATGAATTCCCTGGTTCCAGGAAATGAGTTCCCTGGTACCAGGAAATGAATTCCCTGGTACCAAGAAATGAATTCCAGGAAATTATTTCTCTGGTACCAGAAAATGAATTCCCAGGTACCAGGAAATGAAATTCAGGAAATGAATTCCCTGGTACCAGGAAAAGAATTCCCTGGTACCAGAAATGAATTCCAAGAAATGAATTCCAGGAAATTATTTCTCTGGTACCAAAAAATGAATTCCCAGGTACCAGGAAATGAAATTCAGGAAATGAATTTCCTGGTACCAGGAAATGAATTCCCTGGTACCAGGAAAATAATTCCCCTGCTACCAGGAAATGAATTCCCTGGTACCAGGAAATTAATTCCCTGGTACCAGGAAATGAATTCCAGGAAATAAATTCCTTGGTACCAGGAGATGAATTCCCTGGTACCAGGAAATGAATTCCCTGGTACCAGGGAATGAATTCCCCGGTACCAAGAAATGAATTCCAGGAAATTAATTCCCTGGTACCTCGAAGTGAATTCCCTGGTACCAGGATAAAATGTCCCTGGTACCAGGAAATGAATTTCCTGGTACCAGGAATTGAATTCAATGGTACCAGGAAATGAATTCCCTGGCACTGAGAAATAAATTCCCTGGTACCAGGAAATGAATTCCCTGATACCAGGAAATGAAGTCCATGAAATGAAATCCCTGTTACCAGGAAATGAATTCCCTGGTAAAAGGAAATGAATTCCATGGTACCAGGTAATGTACCAGGAAATGAGTTCCCTGGTACCAGGAAAAGAATTCCCTGGTACCAGAAAATAAATTCCCTTATACCAGGAAATGAATTCCAGGAAATGAATTCACTGGTACCAGGAAATGAATCCCCTGGTACCAGGAAATGAATTCCCTGGCACTGGGAAATAAATTCCCTGGTACCAGGAAATGAATTCCCTGGTACCAGGAAATTAATTCCTAGAAATGAATTTCCTGGTATAAGGGAATGAATTCCCTGGTACCAGGAAATGAATTCCCTGGTACCAGGAAATGAATTCCCTGGTACATGGAAATAAATTCCCTGGCACCAGGAAATTAATTCCCTGATACCATGAAATGAATACCCGGCTACCAGGAAATGAATTCCAGGAAATGAATTACCTGGTACCTGGAAATGAAGTCCAGGAAATGAATTCCCTGGTACCAGAAATGAATTCCCAATTACCAGGATATGAATTCCCTAAATCCAGGAAATGAATTCTTCTGCTACCAGGAAATGAATTCCCTGGTACCAGGAAATTAATTCCCTATAACCAGGAAATGAATTCCCTGGTACCAGGGAATGAATTCCAGGGAATAAATTCCAGGAAATGAATTTCCTGGTATCAGGAAAGGAATTCCCTGGTACCAAGAAATGAATTCCCTGGTACCAGAAAATGAATTCCAGGAAATTAATTCTCTGGGACCAGAAAATGAATTCCAGGAAATGATTTCTCTGGTACCAGGAAAGGAATTCCCAGGTAAAAGGAAATGAATTCCAGGAAATGAATTCCCTAGTACCAGGAAATGAATTCCCTGGTACCAGGAAATGAAATCCCTGGTACCAGGAAATGTATTCTAGGAAATGAGTTCCTGGTAATATGAAATGAATACCCTTGTACCAGGAAATGAATTCCCTGGTACCTCCCTGGTACCAGGAAATGATTTCCCCTGACCTAGAAAATGAATTCCATGGTACCAGGAAATGAATTTCTGGAAATGAATTCCCTGGTACCAGGAAATATATTCCCGGGTGCCAGGAAATGAATTCCGTTACCACAAAAGAATTCCTTGGTACCACGAAATGAATTCCCAGGTCCCAGGAAATGAATTCCTTGATACCAGGAAATGAATTCCAGGAAATGAATTCCCAGGTACCAGGAAGTAAATTCCCTAGTACCAGGAAATTAATTCCTTGGTACCGGGAAATGAGGTACCAGGAAATTAATTCCTTGGTACCAGGAAATGAATTCCCTGGTACCAGCAAATGAATTCCTTGGTACCAGGAAATAAATTCCATGAAATGAATTCCCTGGAACCAGGAAAATAATTTCTTAGTACCAGGAAATGAATTCCCTGGTACCAGGGAATTTCCCTAGAACCAGGAAATGAATTTCCTGGTACCAGGAAATGAATTCCAGGAAATTAATTCCCTGGTACCGGGAAATAAATTTTTTGGTACCAGGAAATGAATTCCCTTGTACCAGGGAATTCATTTCCTGGTACTAGGAATTCATTTCCTGGATTTCATTTCCTGGTACGAGGGAATTCATTTCCTGCTACCAGGGAATTAGTTTCCTTGTAGTAGGGGAAGTCATTTCCTGGTAGCAGGGGAATTCATTTCCAAGTACCAGTGAATTCAATTCCTGGTACCAGGGAACTCATTACCTGGTAACAGGGAATTCATTTCCTGGTATCAATGAATTCCCTGGTACCAGGAAATGAATTCCCTTGTACTAGGAAATGAATTCCCTGGTACCAGGAAATAAATTCTAGGAAATGAATTCCTTGGTAACAGGAAATTAATTCCATGTTACCAGGAAATGAATTCCCTGGAACCAGGGAATGAATTCCAGGAAATTAATTCCAGAAAATTAATTCCCTGGTATCAAGAAATGAATTCCCTGGGCCCAAAAAATGAATTCCCTGGTACCAGTAAATAAATTCAAGGAAATGAATTCCATGCTACTAGGAAATGAATTCCCTGGTACCAAAAAATGAATTCCCTGGTACCAGGAAATGAATTCCAGGAAATGAGTTCCCTGGTAAAATGAGAAGAATTCCCTTGTACAAGGAAATGAATTCCCTTGTACCTCCCAGGTACCAGGAAATGAATCCAAGGAAATGAATTCCCTGGTACAAGGAGATGAATTCCCTGGTACCAGGAAAAGAATTCCATGGTACCAGGAAATGAATACCAGGAATTGAATTCCCTGGTACCAGGAAATGAATTCCAGGAAATGAATTCCCAGGGACCAGGAAATGAATTCGAGGAATTGAATTACCTGGTACCAGGAGGAGAATTCTCTGGTAAAAGGAAATGAAATCCCTGGTACCAGGAAATGAATTCCAGGAAATGAATTCCCTGGTTCCAGGAAATGAGTTCCCTGGTACCAAGAAAAAATTCCCTGGTACCAGGAAATGAATTCCAGAAAATTATTTTTCTGGTACCAGGAAATGAATTCCCTGGTACCAGGAAATGAAATTCAGGAAATAAATTCCCTGGTACCAGGAAATGAATTCCCTGGTAAATGGCATTTCATTTCATGGAATTCATTTCCTGGTATCAGGGAATTCATTTCCTGGTACCGGGGAATTTATTTTTCAGTGCCAGGGAATTCATTTCCTGGTACCATTGAATTCAATTCCTGGCACCAGGAAATTCATTTCCTGGTACCAGGGACATCATATCTTGGTACCAGGGAATTCACTTCCAGGTACCAGGAAATTCATTTGCTGGATTTCATTTCTTGGTACTGGGGAATACATTCCCTGGTACCAGGGAATTAATTTCCTGGTACCAGGAAATGAATTCCCTGGTACCAGGAAATTAATTCTTAGAAATGAATTTCCTGGTATAAGGGAATGAATTCCCTGGTACCAGGAAATGAATTCCAGGAAATGAATTCCCTGGTACCAGGAAATGAATTCCCTGGTACTGGGAGATAAATTCCCTGGTACCAGGAAATTAATTCCCTGATACCCTGAAATGAATTCCCGGCTACCAGGAAATGAATTCCAGGAAATGAATTACCTGGGACCAGGAAATGAATTCCAGGAAATGAATTCCCTGGTACCAGAAATGAATTCCCAATTACCAGGAAATGAATTCCCTTGTTCCAGGAAATGAATTCTTCTGCTACCAGGAAATGAATTCCCTGGTACCAGGAAATGAATTCCCTATAACCAGGAAATGAATTTCCTGGTACCAGGGAATGAATTACAGGGAATGAATTCCAGGAAATGAATTTCCTGGTATCAGGAAATGAATTCCCTGGTACTAAGAAATGAATTCCCTGGTACCAGAAAATGAATTCCAGGAAATGAATTCTCTGGTACCAGAAAATGAATTCCAGGAAATGAATTCCCTGGTACCAGGAAATGAATTCCAGGAAATGAATTCCCTAGTAACAGGAAATGAATTCCCTGATACCAGGAAATGAAATCCCTGGTACCAGGAAATGTATTCCAGGAAATGAGTTCCTGGTAACATGAAATGAATACCCTTGTACCAGGAAATGAATTCCCTGGTACCTCCCTGGTAGCATAAAATGATTTCCCTGGACCTAGGAAATGAATTCCACGGTACCAAGAAATGAATTCCAGGAAATGAATTCCCTGGTACCAGGAAATAAATTCCCGGGTGCCAGGAAATGAATTCCGTTACCACGAAAAAATTCCGTGGTACTAAGAAATGAATTCCCAGGTCCCAGGAAATGAATTCCTTGATACCAGGAAATGAATTCCATAAATGAATTCCATGGTTTCAGGAAGTGAATTCCTTGGTACCAGGAAATAAATTCCATGAAATGAATTCCCTGGAACCAGGAAAATAATTTTTTAGTACCAGGAAATTAATTCCTTGGTAACAGGAAATTAATTCCACGTTACCAGGAAATGAATTCCCCTGCTACCAGGAAATGGATTCTCTGGTACCAGGAAATGATTTCCAGGAAATGAATTCCCGGGTACAATGAATTCCCTGGTACCAGGAAATGAATTTAAGAAAAATGAATTTCCTGGTACCAGGATATGGATTCCCTGGTTCCAGGAAATGAATTCCCTGGTATCAGAAAATGAATTCAAGGAAATTAATTCTCTGGTACCAGGAAATGAACTCCCTGGTACCAGGAAATGAGTTCAAGGAAATTAATTCTCTGGTACCAGGAAATGAATTCCATGGTACCAGGAAATGAATTCCAGGAAATGAATTCTATGGTACCAGGGAAAGAGTTCCTTGGTACCAGGAAATGAATTCCATGGTACCAGGAAATTAATTCCAGGAAACGAATCCTATGGTACCAGGAAAAGAATTCCTTGGTACCAAAAAATGAATTCCAGGAAATGAATTCCCTGGTACCAGGAAATAAATTCACGGGTGCAAGGTATTGAATTCCGTTACCACGAAAGAATTCCTTGGTACCAGGAAAGGAATTCCCAGGTCCCAGGAAATGAATTCCTTGATACCAGGAAATGAATTCCAGGAAATGAATTCAATGTTACCAGGAAGTGAATTCCCTGGTACCAAGAAATTAATTCCTTGGTACCAGGAAATGAATTCCCAGGTACCAGCAAATGAATTCCTTGGTACCAGGAAATACATTCCATGAAATGAATTCCCTGGAACCAGGAAAATAATTTCTTAGTACCAGGAAATGAATTCCCTGGTACCAGGGAATTTCCCTAGAACCAGGAAATGAATTCCCTGGCACCAGGAAATGAATTCCAGGAAACGAATTCTATGGTACCAGGAAAAGAATTCCTTGGTACCAGGAAATGAATTCCCTGGTAACAGGAAATTAATTCTCTGGTAACAGGAAATGAATTCCCCAGTACCAGGAAATGAATTCCCCTGCTACCAGGATTTGAAATCCCTGGTACCAGGAAATGAATTCCAGGTACTAAAAATGAATCACAGGAAATGAATTCCCTGGTACCAGGAAATAAATTTTTGGTACCAGGAAATGAATTCCCTTGTACCAGGGAATTCATTTCCTGGTACTAGGAATTCATTTCCTGGTACTAGGAATTCATTTCCTGGATTTCATTTCCTGGTACGAGGGAATTCATTTCCTGCTACCAGGGAATTAATTTCCTTGTAGTAGGGGAAGTCATTTCCTGGTAGCAGAGGAATTCATTTCCAAGTACCAGTGAATTCAATTCCTGGTACCAGGGAATTCATTACCTGGTACCAGAGAATTCATTTCCTGGTATCAATGAATTCCCTGGTACCAGGAAATGAATTCCCTTGTACTGGGAAATGAATTCCCTGGTACCAGGAAATAAATTCTAGGAAATGAATTCCTTGGTAACAGGAAATTAATTCCATGTTACCAGGAAATGAATTCCCTGGAACCAGGGAATGAATTCCAGGAAATTAATTTCAGGAAATGAATTCCCTGGTATCAGGAAATGAATTCCCTGGGCCCAAAAAATGAATTCCCTGGTACCAGTAAATGAATTCAAGGAAATTAATTCCCTGCTACCAGGAAATGAATTCCCTGGTACCAAAAAATGAATTCCCTGGTACCAGGAAATGAATTCCAGGAAATGAGTTCCCTGGTAACCTGAGAAGAATTCCCTTGTACAAGGAAATGAATTCTCTTGTACCTCCCAGGTACCAGGAAATGAATCCCAGGAAATTGATTCCCTGGTACCAGGAGATGAATTCCTGGTACCAGGAAATGAATTCCATGGTACCAGGAAATGAATACAAGGAAATGAATTCCCTGGTACCAGGAAATGAATTCCAGGAAATGAATTCCCAGGGAAGAGGAAATGAATTCGAGGAATTGAATTACCTGGTACCAGGAGAAGAATTCTCTGGTAAAAGGAAATGAATTCCCTGGTACCAGGAAGTGAATTCCAGGAAATGAATTCCCTGGTTACAGGAAATGAGTTCCCTGGTACCGGGAAATGAATTCCCTGGTACCAGGAAATGAATTCCAGGAAATTATTTCTCTGGTACCAGGAAATGAAATCCCTGGTACCAGGAAATGTATTCCAGGAAATGAGTTCCTGGTAACATGAAATGAATACCCTTGTACCAGGAAATGAATTCCCTGGTACCTCCCTGGTACCAGGAAATGATTTCCCTGGACCTGGGAAATGAATTCCATGGTACCAGGAAATGAATTCCAGGAAATGAATTCCCTGGTACCAGGAAATAAATTCCCGGGTGCCAGGAAATTAATTCCGTTACCACGAAAGAATTCCGTGGTACCAAGAAATGAATTCCCAGGTCCCAGGAAATGAATTCCTTGATACATGAAATGAATTCCATTAAATGAATTCCCTGGTACCAGGAAGGGAATTCCCTGATACCAGGAAATGAATTCCTTGGTACCAGGAAATGAATTCCCTGGTACCAGCAAATGAATTCTTTGGTACCAGGAAATAAATTCCATGGAATGAATTCCCTGGAACCAGGAAAATAATTTTTTAGTACCAGGAAATGAAGTCCTTGGTAACAGGAAATTAATTCCATGTTACCAGGAAATTAATTCCCCTGCTACCAGGAAATGAATTCTCTGGTACCAGGAAATGAATTCCAGGAAATGAATTCCCTGGTACAATTAATTCCCTGGTACCAGGAAATGAATTCAAGGAAATGAATTTCCTGGTACCAGGAAATGAATTCCCTGGTTCCAGGAAATGAATTCCCTGGTATCAGGAAATGAATTCAAGGAAATTAATTCTCTGGTACCAGGAAATGAATTCCCTGGTACCAGGAAATGAATTCTAGGAAATTAATTCCCATGTACCGGGAAATGAATTCCCTGGTACCAGGGAATTAATTCCCCTGCTACCAGGAAATGAATTCCCTGGTACCATGAAATTAATTCCCTGGCACCAGGAAATGAATTCCAGGAAATTAATTCCCTGATACCAGGAGATGAATTCCCTGGTATCAGGAAATGAATTCCAGGAAATTAATTCTCTGGTACCAGGAAATGAATTCCCTGGTACCAAGAAATGAATTACAGCAAATGAAATCCCTGGTGCCAGGAAATGGATTCCCTGGTACCAGGGAATTAATATTCTTACTACCAGGAAATGAATACCCTGGCACCAGGAAATGAATTCCCTGGTACCAGGAAATGAATTCCAGGAAATTAATTTCCTGGTACCAGGAGATGAATTCCCTGGTACCAGGAATTGAATTCCCTGGTGCCAGGAAATGAATTCCCTGTTACCAGGAAAAAATTCCGTGGTACCACAAAATGAATTCCCAGGTCCCAGGAAATGAATCCCTTGATACCAGGAAATGAATTGCAGGAAATTAATTCTCTGGTACCAGGAAGTGAATTCCCTGGTACCAGGAAATGAATTCCTTGGTACCAGGAAATGAATTCCCTGGTACCAGCAAATGAATTCCTTGGTACCAGGAAATGAATTCCAGGAAATGAATTCTCTGGAACCAGGAAAATAATTTCCTAGTACCAGGAAATGAATTCCCTGGTACCAGGGAATTTCCCTAGAACCAGGAAATGAATTCCATGGTACCAGGAAATGAATTCCAGGAAACGAATTCTATGGTACCAGGAAAAGAATTCCTTGGTACCAGGAAATGAATTCCATGGTACCAGGAAATGAATTCCAGGAAACAAATTCTATGGTACCAGGAGAAAAGAATTCCTTGATACCAGGAAATGAATTCCAGGAAATGAATTCCCTGGAACCAGGAAATAAATTCCCGGGTGCCAGCAAATGAATTCCTTTACCACGAAAGAATTCCTTGGTACCACGAAAGGAATTTCCAGGTCCTAGGAAATGTATTCCTTGATACCAGGAAATGAATTCCCTGTTACCAGGAAGTGAATTCCCTGGTACCAGGAAATTAATTCCTTGGTACCAGGAAATGAATTCCCTGGTACCAGCAAATGAATTTCTTGGTACCAGGAAATAAATTCCATGAAATGAATTCCCTGGAACCAGGAAAATAATTTCTTAGTACCAGGAAATGAATTCCCTGGTACCAGGGAATTTCCCTAGAACCAGAAAATGAATTCCCTGGTACCAGGAAATGAATTCCAGGAAACGAATTCTATGGTACCAGGAAAAGAATTCCTTGGTACCAGGAAATGAATTCCCTGGTAACAGGAAATTAATTCTCTGGTAACAGGAAATGAATTCCCCAGTACCAGGAAATGAATTCCCCTGCTACCAGGATTTGAAATCCCTGGTACCAGGAAATGAATTCCAGGTACTAAAAATGAATCACAGGAAATGAATTCCCTGGTACCAGGAAATAAATTTTTTGGTACCAGGAAATGAATTCCATTGTACCAGAAAATTCATTTCCTGGTACTAGGAATTCATTTCCTGGTACTAAGAATTCATTTCCTGGATTTCATTTCCTGGTACGAGGGAATTCATTTCCTGCTACCAGGGAATTAATTTTATTGTAGTAGGGGAAGTCATTTCCTGGTAGCAGGGGAATTCATTTCCAAGTACCAGTGAATTCAATTCCTGGTACCAGGTAATTCATTACCTGGTACCAGGGAATTCATTTCCTGGTATCAATGAATTCCCTGGTACCAGGAAATGAATTCCCTTGTACTAGGAAATGAATTCCCTGGTACCAGGAAATAAATTCTAGGAAATGAATTCCTTGGTTACAGGAAATTAATTCCATGTTACCAGGAAATGAATTCCCTGGAACCAGGGAATGAATTCCAGGAAATTAATTCCAGGAAATGAATTCCCTGGTATCAGGAAATGAATTCCCTGGGCCCAAAAAATGAATTCCCTGGGCCCAAAAAATGAATTCCCTGGTACCAGTAAATGAATTCAAGGAAATGAATTCCCTGCTACCAGGAAATGAATTCCCTGGTACCAAAAAATGAATTCCCTGGTACCAGGAAATGAATTCCAGGAAATGAGTTCCCTGGTAACATGAAAAGAATTCCCTTGTACAAGGAAATGAATTCTCTTGTACCTCCCAGGTACTAGGAAATGAATCCCAGGAAATGAATTCCCTGGTACCAGGAGATGAATTCCCTGGTACCAGGAAATGAATTCCATGGTACCAGGAAAAGAATAAAAGGAAATGAATTCCCTGGTACCAGGAAATGAATTCCAGGAAATGAATTCCCAGGGACCAGGAAATGGATTCGAGGAATTGAATTACCTGGTACCAGGAGAAGAATTCTCTGGTAAAAGGAAATGAATTTCCTGGTACCAGGAAGTGAATTCCAGGAAATGAATTCCCTGGTTCCAGGAAATGAGTTCCCTGGTACCAGAAAATGAATTTCCTGGTACCAGGAAATGAATTCCAAGAAATTATTTCTCTGGTACCAGGAAATGAATTCCCTGGTACCAGGAAATGAAATTCAGGAAATAAATTCCCTGGTACCAGGAAATGAATTTCCTGGTAACAGGGATTTCATTTCATGGAATTCATTTCCTGGTATCAGGGAATTCATTTCCTGGTACCAGGGAATTTATTTTTCAGTGCCAGGGAATTAATTTCCTGGTACCATTGGATTCAATTCCTGGTACCAGGATATTCATTTCCTGGTACCAGGGACATCATATCCTGGTACCAGGGAATTCACTTCCAGGTACCAGGAATTCATTTACTGGAATTCATTTCTTGGTACCGGGGAATTCATTCCCTGGTACCAGGGAATTATTTTCCTGGTACCAGGAAATGAATTCCCTGGTACCAGGAAATTAATTCCTAGAAATGAATTTCCTGTTATAAGGGAATGAATTCCCTGGTACCAGGAAATGAATTCCAGGGAATGAATTCCCTGGTACCAGGAAATGAATTCCCTGGTACCAGGAAATGAATTCCCTGGTACTGGGAAATAAATTCCCTGGTACTAGGAAATTAATTCCTTGATACCATGAAATGAATTCCCGGCTACCAGGAAATGAATTCCAGGAAATGAATTACCTGGGACCAGGAAATGAATTAAAGGAAATGAATTCCCTGGTACCAGAAATGAATTCCCAATTACCAGGAAATGAATTCCCTGGTTCCAGGAAATGAATTCTTCTGCTACCAGGAAATGAATTCCCTGATACCAGGAAATGAAATCCCTGGTACCAGGAAATGTATTCCAGGAAATGAGTTCCTGGTAACATGAAATGAATACCCTTGTACCAGGAAATGAATTCCCTGGTACCTCCCTGGTTCCAGGAAATGATTTCCCTGGACCTAGGAAATGAATTCCATAGTACCAGGAAATGAATTCCAGGAAATGAATTCCCTGGTACCAGGAAATAAATTTCCGGGTGCCAGGAAATGAATTCCGTTACCACGAAAGCATTCCGTGGTACCACGAAATGAATTCCCAGGTCCCAGGATATGAATTCCTTGATACCAGGAAATTAATTCCAGGAAATGTATTCCCTGGTACCAGGAAGTGAATTCCCTGGTACCAGGAAATGAATTCCTTGGTACCAGGAAATCAATTCCCTGGTACCAGCAAATGAATTCCTTGGTACCAGGAAATAAATTCCATGAAATGAATTCCCTGAAACCAGGAAAATAATTTTTTAGTACCAGGAAATGAATTCCTTGGTAACAGGAAATTAATTCCATATTACCAGGAAATGAATTCCCCTGCTACCAGGAAATGAATTCTCTGGTACAATGAATTCCCTGGTACCAGGAAATGAATTCAAGGAAATGAATTTCCTGGTACCAGGAAATTAATTCCCTGGTTCCAGGAAATGAATTCCCTGGTATCAGGAAATGAATTCAAGGAAATTAATTCTCTGGTACCAGGAATAGTGCCCTGGTACCAGGAAATGAATTCTAGGAAATTAATTCCCCGGTACTGGGAAATGAATTCCCTGGTACCAGGGAATTAATTCCCCTGGTACCAGGAAATGAATTCCCTGGTACCATAAAATTAATTCCCTGGACCCAGGAAATGAATTCTAGGAAATTAATTCTCTGGTACCAGGAAATGAATTCCCTGGTACCAGGAAATGAATTCCAGGAAATGAATTCCCTGGTGCAAGGAAATGGATTCCCTGGTACCAGGGAATTAATATTCTTGCTACCAGGAAATGAATTCCCTGGTACCAGGAAATGAATTCCAGGAAATGATTTTCCTGGTACCAGGAGATGAATTCCCTGGTACCAGGAAATTACTTCCCTGGTGCCAGGAAATGAATTCCCTGTTACCAGGAAAAAATTCCGTGGTACCACGAAATGAATTCCCAGGTCCCAGGAAATGAATCCCTTGATACCAGGAAATGAATTGCAGGAAATTAATTCTCTGGTATAAGGAAGTGAATTCCCTTGTACCAGGAAAGGAATTCCTTGGTACCAGAAATGAATTCCCTGGTACCAGCAAATGAATTCCTTGGTACCAGGAAATGAATTCCAGGAAATGAATTCCCTGGAACCAGGAAAATAATTTCCTAGTACCAGGAAATGAATTCCCTGGTACCAGGAAATAAATTTCAGGAAATTAATTCTCTGGTACCAGGAAAAGAATTCCCTGGTTCCAGGAAATGAGTTCCCTGGTACCAGAAAATGAATTCCCTGGTACCAGGAAATGAATTCCAAGAAATTATTTCTCTGGTACCAGGAAATGAATTCCCTGGTACCAGGAAATGAAATTCAGGAAATAAATTCCCTGGTACCAGGAAATGAATTCCCTGGTAACAGGGATTTCATTTCATGGAATTCATTTCCTGGTATCAGCGAATTCATTTCCTGGTACCAGGGAATTTATTTTTCAGTGCCAAGGAATTAATTTCCTGGTACCATTGGATTCAATTCCCGGTACCAGGAAATTCATTTCCTGGTACCAGGGACATCATATCCTGGTACCAGGGAATTCACTTCCAGGTACCAGGAATTCATTTACTGGAATTCATTTCTTGGTACCGGGGAATTCATTCCCTGGTACCAGGGAATTATTTTCCTGGTACCAGGAAATGAATTCCCTGGTACCAGGAAATTAATTCCTAGAAATGAATTTCCTGGTATAAGGGAATGAATTCCCTGGTACCAGGAAATGAATTCCAGGAAATGAATTCCCTGGTACCAGGAAATGAATTCCCTGGTACCAGGAAATGAATTCCCTGGTACTGGGAAATAAATTCCCTGGTACTAGGAAATTAATTCCTTGATACCATGAAAAGAATTCCCGGCTACCAGGAAATGAATCCCAGGAAATGAATTACCTGGGACCAGGAAATGAATTCCAGGAAATGAATTCCCTGGTACCAGAAATGAATTCCCAATTACCAGGAAATGAATTCCCTGGTTCCAGGAAATGAATTCTTCTGCTACCAGGAAATGAATTCCCTGATACCAGGAAATGAAATCCCTGGTACCAGGAAATGTATTCCAGGAAATGAGTTCCTGGTAACATGAAATGAATACCCTTGTACCAGGAAATGAATTCCCTGGTACCTCCCTGGTTCCAGGAAATGATTTCCCTGGACCTAGGAAATGAATTCCATAGTACCAGGAAATGAATTCCAGGAAATGAATTCCCTGGTACCAGGAAATAAATTCCCGGGTGCCAGGAAATGAATTCCGTTACCACGAAAGAATTCCGTGGTACCACGAAATGAATTCCCAGGTCCCAGGAAATGAATTCCTTGATACCAGGAAATTAATTCCAGGAAATGTATTCCCTGGTACCAGGAAGTGAATTCCCTGGTACCAGGAAATGAATTCCTTGGTACCAGGAAATCAATTCCTTGGTACCAGGAAATCAATTCCCTGTTACCAGCAAATGAATTCCTTGGTACCAGGAAATAAATTCCATGAAATTAATTCCCTGGAACCAGGAAAATAATTTTTTAGTACCAGGAAATGAATTCCTTGGTAACAGGAAATTAATTCCATATTACCAGGAAATGAATTCCCCTGCTACCAGGAAATGAATTCTTTGGTACAATGAATTCCCTGGTACCAGGAAATGAATTCAAGGAAATGAATTTCCTGGTACCAGGAAATTAATTCCCTGGTTCCAGGAAATGAATTCCCTGGTATCAGGAAATGAATTCAAGGAAATTAATTCTCTGGTACCAGGAATAGTGCCCTGGTACCAGGAAATGAATTCTAGGAAATTAATTCCCCGGTACTGGGAAATGAATTCCCTGGTACGAGGGAATTAATTCCCCTGCTACCAGGAAATGAATTCCCTGGTACCATAAAATTAATTCCCTGGCACCAGGAAATGAATTCTAGGAAATTAATTCTCTGGTACCAGGAAATGAATTCCTTGGTACCAGGAAATGAATTCCAGGAAATGAATTCCCTGGTGCAAGGAAATGGATTCCCTGGTACCAGGGAATTAATATTCTTGCTACCAGGAAATGAATTCCCTGGCACCAGGAAATGAATTCCCTGGTACCAGGAAATGAATTCCAGGAAATGATTTTCCTGGTACCAGGAGATGAATTCACTGGTACCAGGAAATTAATTCCCTGGTGCCAGGAAATGAATTCCCTGTTACCAGGAAAAAATTCCGTGGTACCACGAAATGAATTCCCAGGTCCAAGGAAATGAATCCCTTGATACCAGGAAATGAATTGCAGGAAATTAATTCTCTGGTATCAGGAAGTGAATTCCCTGGTACCAGGAAATGAATTCCTTGGTACCAGGAAATAAATTCCCTGGTACCAGCAAATGAATTCCCTGGAACCAGGAAAATAATTTCCTAGTACCAGGAAATGAATTCCCTGGTACCAGGGAATTTCCCTAGAACCAGGAAATGAATTCCATGGTACCAGGAAATAAATTTCAGGAAATTAATTCTCTGGTACCAGGAAAAGAATTCCCTGGTACCTGGAAATGAAATCCCTGGTAACAGGAAATGAATTTCTTCTTACCAGGAAATGAATTCCTTGAAATGAATTCCCTGGTACCAGGAAATTAATTCTCTGGTAACAGGAAATGAATTCCCCAGTACCAGGAAATTAATTCCCCTGCTACCAGGAAATGAAATCCCTGGTACCAGGAAATGAAATCCCTGGTACCAGGAAATGAGTTCCAGGTACCAAAAAATGAATTACAGGAAATGAATTCCCTGGTACCAGGGAAAAAAATTTTTGGTACCAGGAAATTCATTTCCTGGTACTATGAATTCCTTTCCTGGATTTCATTTCCTGGTACCAGGGAATTCATTCCCTGCTACCAGGGAATTAATTTCCTTGTAGCAGGGGAAGTCATTTCCTGGTAGCAGGGGAATTCATTTCCAAGTACCAGTGAATTAATTTCCTGGTACCAGGGAATTCATTTCCTGGAATTCATTACCTGGTACCAGGGAATTCATTTCCTGGTATCAATGAATTCCCTGGTACCAGGAAATGAATTCCCTGGTACTAGGAAATGAATTCCCTGGTACCAGGAATTAAATTCCAGGAAATGAATTCCTTGGTAACAGGAAATTAATTCCATGTTACCAGGAAATTAATTCCCCTGCTACCAGAAATGAATTCTCTGGTACCAGGAAATGAATACCAGGAAATGAATTCCCTGGTAAAATGAATTCCCTGGTACCAGGAAATGAATTCCAGGAAATAAATTCCCTGATACCAGGAAACGAATTCCCTGGTTCCAGGAAATGAATTCTCTGGTACCAGGAAATGAATTCCAGGAAATTATTTCTCTGGTACCAGGAAATGAATTCCCTGGTACCAGGAAATGAATTCCAGGAAATTAATTACCTGGTACCGGGAAATGAATTCCCTGGTACCAGGGAATTAATTCCCTTGCTACCAGGAAATCCATTCACTGGTACCATGAAATTAATTCCCTGGCACCAGGATATGAATTCCAGGAAATTAATTCCCTGATACCGGGAAATGAATTCTGTGGTACCAGGAGATGGATTTCAGGAAATGAATTCCAGTAAATGAATTTCCTGGTTCCAGGAAATAAATTCCCCGGTACCAGGAAATGAATTACAGGAAATTAATTCTCTGGTTCCAGGAAATAAATTCCCTAGTACCAGGAAATGAATTCCCTGGTACCAGGAAAGGAATTCCAGGAAATGAATTCCCTAGTACCGGGAATTGAATTCCGGTGTACCAGAGGATGAATTCCAGGAAATGAATTGCCTGGTACTAGGAATTGAATTCCGTGGTACCAGGAGATGAATTCAAGGAAATAAATTCCCTGGTACCAGGTAACGAATTCCGTGGTACCAGGAAATGAATTCCAGGAAGTGAATTCCCTGGTACATTCAAATGAATTCCGTGGTACCCGAAGATGAATTCCAGGAAATGAATTTCCTGGTACCAGGAAATAAATTCCGTGGTACCAGGAGAAGAATTCCGGGAATTTAATTCCCTGGTACCAGGAAATGAATTCCGTGGTACCAGGAGATGAATTCCAGGAAATGAATTTCAGGAAATGAATTCCCTGGTTCCAGGAAATGAATTCCCTGGTACCAGGAAATAAATTCACTGGTACCAGCAAATGAATTCCCTGGTACCAGGAAATGAATTCCAGGAAATTATTTTTCCGGTACATGGAAATGAAATACCTGGTACCAGGAAATGAATTTCCTGGTACCAGGGAATGAATTTAATGAAATGAATTCCCTGGTACTGGGAAATGAATTCCCTGGTACCAGGAAATTAATTCCCTGGTACCAGGAAATGAATTCCAGGAAATGAATTTCCTGGTACCAGGAAATGAATTCCCTCATACCAAGAAATGAAATCCAGGAAATGAATTCCCTGGTGCTGGGAAATGAATTCCCTGGCACCAGAGAAATGAATTCCCTGGTACCAGGAAATGAATTCCAGGAAATTAATTTCCTGGTACCAGGAGATGAATTCCATGGTACCAGGAAATGAATTCCCTGGTACCAGGAAATGAATTTCATGGTACCAGGAAATGAATTCGATGGTACCAGGAAATTAATTCCCTGGTACCAGGAAATGAATTCCAGAAAAATGAATTCCCTGGTACCAGGAAATGAATTCCCTGGTACCAAGAAATGAAATCCGTGTTACCAGGAAATGAATTCCCTGGTAAAAGGAAATGAATTCCATGGTACCAGGGAATGTACCAGGAAATGATTTCCCTGGTACCAGGAAATAAATTCCCTGGTACCAGGAAATGAATTCCCAGGTACCAGGAAATGAATTTCATGAAATGAATTCCATGGTACTGGCAAATGAATTCCCTGGTACCAGGGAATTAATTCCCCTGCTACCAGGAAACGAATTCCCTGGTACCAGGAAATTAATTCCCTGGTACCAGGAAACGAATTCCAGGAAATGAATTTCCTGGTACCAGGAAATGAATTCCCTCGTACCAAGAAATGAAATCCAGGAAATGAATTCCCTGGTGCCGGGAAATGAATTCCCTGACACCAGAGAAATGAATTACCTGGTACAGGGTAATGAATTCCAGGAAATGAATTTCCTGGTACCAGGAGTTGAATTCCATGGTACCAGGAAATAAATTCCCTGGTACCAGGAAATGAATTTCATGGTACCAGGAAATGAATTCAATAGTACAAGGAAATTAATTTCCTGGTACCAAGAAATGAAATCCGTGTTACCAGGAAATGAATTCCCTGGTAAAAGGAAATGAATTCCATGGTACCAGAGAATGTACCAGGAAATGAGTTCCTTGATACCAGGAAATAAATTCCCTGGTACCAGGAAATGAATTTTCCTGGTACCAGGAGCTGAATTCCCTGGTACCAAGAAATGAAATCCGTGTTACCAGGAAATGAATTCCCTGGTAAAAGGAAATGAATTCCATGGTACCAGGGAATGTACCAGGAAATGAGTTCCCTGGTACCAGGAAATAAATTCCCTGGTACCAGGAAATGAATTCCCTGGTACCAGGAAATGAATTCCCTGATACCAGGAAATGAATTCCAAGAAATGAATTTCCTGGTATTAAGAAATGAGTTCCCTGGTACCAAGAAATGAATTCCCTGGTACCGGGAAATTAATTCCCTGATACCATGAAATGAATTCCCGGCTACCAGGAAATTAATTCCAGGAATTTATTTCCCTGGTACCAGAAATGAATCCCCAATTGCCAGGAAATGAATTCCCTGGTTCCAGGAAATCAATATCTCTGCTACCAGGAAATGAATTCCCTGGTACCAGGAAATGAATTCCCCATAACCAGGAAATGAATTCCCTGGTACCAGGAAATGAATTCCCTGGTACCATGAAATGAAATCCCTGTTACCAGGAAATGAATTCCCTGGTAAAAGGAAATGAATTCCATGGTACCAGGGAATGTACCAGGAAATGAGTTCCCTGGTACCAGGAAATGAATTCCCTGGTACCAGGAAATGAATTCAAAGAAATGAATTTCCTGGAATAAGGAAATTAATTCCCTGGTACCAGGAAAGGAATTCCTTGGTACCAGGAAATGAAATACCTGATACCAAGAAATGAATTCCCGGCTACCAGGAAATTAATTCCAGGAAATGAATTCCCTGGTAGCAGAAATGAATCCCAATTACCAGGAAATGAATTCCTTGGTTCCAGGTAATGAATATCTCTGCTACCAGAAAATGAATTCCCTGGTACCAGGGAATGAATTCCTGGAAATGAATTCCCTGGTACCAAGAAATGAATTCCCAGGTACCAGGAAATAAATTCCAGGAAATGAATTCCCTGGTACCAGGAAATGAATTCCCCTTTTACCAGGAAATGAATTCCCTGGTACCAGGATATGAATTCCCTGGTACCAGGAAAATAATTCCAGGAAATGTGTTCCCTGGTAACATGAAATGAATTCCCTTGTACCAGGAAATGAATTCCCTGGTACCTCCCTGGTACCAGGAAATGAATTCCAGGGAATGAATTCCCTGGTACCAGGAGATGAATTCCCTGGTACCAGGAGATGAATTCCCTGGTACCAGGAAATGAATTCATGGTAACAGGAAATGAATACCATCAAATGAATTCCCTAGTACCAGGAGATGAATTCCAGGAAATGAATTCCCTGGTGCTAGGAAATGAATTCCCTGGTACCAGGAAATGAATTCCAGGAAATGAATTCCAGGAAATGAATTCCAGGAAATGAATTCCCTGGTTCCAGGAAATGAATACCCTGGTACCAGCAAATGAATTCCCTGGTACCAGGAAATGAATTCCAGGAAATTATTTTTCTGGTACCAGGAAATGAATTCCCTGGTACCAGGAAATGAATTTCAGGAAATGAATTCCCTGGTACTGGGAAATGAATTCCCTGGTACCAGGGAATTAATTCCCTGCTACCAGGAAATGAATTCCCTGGTACCAGGAAATTAATTCCCTGGTACCAGGAAATGAATTCAAGGAAATAAATTCCTTGGTACCAGGAGAAGAATTCCCTGGTAACAGGAAATGAATCCCCTGGTACCAGGAAATGAATTTCAGGAAATGAATTCCCTGGTACCTGGAAGTGAATTCCTTGGTACCAGGATATGATGTCCCTGATACCAGGGAAAGAATTTCCTGGTACCAGGAAATGAATTCAATGGTACCAGGAAATGAATTCCAGAAAATGAATTCCCTGGTACCAGGAAATGAATTCCATAAAATGAAATCCCTGTTACCAGGAAATGAATTCACTGGTAAAAGGAAATGAATTTCAGGGTACCAGGGAATGTACCAGGAAATGAGTTCCCTGGTACCAGGAAATGAATTCCCTGGTACCAGGAAATAAATTCCCTGGTACCAGGAAATGAATTCCAGGATATGAATTCCCTAGTACAAAGAAATGAATTCCCTGGTACCAGGAAATGAATTCCCTGGTACCGGGAAATAAATTCCCTGGTACCAGGAAATGAATTCCCTGGTACCAGGAAATGAATTCCAAGAAATGAATTTCCTGGTATAAGGAAATGAATTCCCTGGTACCAGGAATTGAATTCCCTGATACCATGAAATTATTTCTCTGATACCATGAAATGAATTCCCGGCTACCAGGAAATGAATTCCAGGAAATGAATTACCTGGGACCAGGAAAGGAATTCCAGGAAATGAATTTCCTGGTATCAGGAAATGAATTCCCTTGTACCAGGAAATGAATTCCCTGGTACCTCCCTGGTACCAGAAGATGAATTCCCTGGTACCAGGAAATGAATTCCATGGTACCAGGAAATGAATACCAGGAAATAATTTCCCTGGTACCAGGAAATGAATTCCAGGAAATGAATTCCCTGGTACCAGGAAATAAATTCCAGGAAATGAATTCCCTGGTGCCAGGAAATGAATTCCCTGTTACCAGGAAAGAATTCCATGGTACCAGGAAATGGATTCCCTGGTCCCAGGAAATGAATTCCATGGTACCAGGAAATGAATACCAGGAAATGAATACCAGGACTTGAATTCCCTGGTACCAGGAAATTATTTCCAGGAAATGAATTCCCATGTACCAGGAAATGAATTCGAGGAATTGAATTCCCTGGTACCAGGAAAAGAATTCTCTGGTAAAAGGAAATTTCCTGATACCAGGAAATGAATTGCAAGAAATTAATATCGTGGTATAAGGAAATGAATTCCCTGCTACCAGGAAATTAATTCCTGGTACCAGGAAATTAATTCCCCTGTTACCAGGAAATTAATTCCCTGGTACCAGGAAATTAATTCTCTGGTACCAGGAAATGAATTCCAGGAAATAAATTCCTTGGTACCAGGAGATGAATTCCCTGGTACCAGGAAATGAATTCCCTGGTACCAGGGAATGAATTCCCCGGTACCAAGAAATGAATTCCAGGAAATGAATTCCATGGTACCTGGAAGTGAATTCCCTGGTACCAGGATATGATGTCCCTGGTACCAGGAAATTAATTTCATGGTACCAGGAATTGAATTCAATGGTACCAGGAAATGAATTCCCTGGCACTGAGAAATAAATTCCCTGGTACCAGGAAATGAATTCCCTGATACCAGGAAATGAATTCCATGAAATGAAATCCCTGTTACCAGGAAATGAATTCCCTGGTGAAAGGAAATGAATTCCATGGTACCAGGGAATGTACCAGGAAATGAGTTCCCTGGTACCAGGAAATGAATATCCTGGTACCAGGAAATAAATTCCCTGGTACCAAGAAATGAATTCCAGGAAATGAATTCCCTGGTACCAGGAAATTTAATCCCCTGGTACCAGGAAATGAATTCCCTGGCACTGAAAAATAAATTCCCTGGTACCAGGAAATGAATTCCCTGGTACCAGGAAATTAATTCCTAGAAATGAATTTCCTGGTATAAGGGCATGAATTCCCTGGTACCAGGAAATGAATTTCAGGAAATGCCTGGTACCAGGAAATGAATTCCTTGGTACTGGGAAATAAATTCCCTGGTACCGGGAAATTAATTCCCTGATACCCTGAAATGAATTCCCGGCTACCAGGAAATAAATTCCAGGAAATGAATTCCCTGGTACCACAAATGAATTCCCAATTACCAGGAAATGAATTCCCTGGTTCCAGGAAATGAATTTTTCTGCTACCAGGAAATGAATTCTTCTGCTACCAGGAAATAAATTCCCTGGTACCAGGAAATGAATTCCCTGGTACTAGGGAATGAATTCCAGGGAATGAATTCCAGGAAATGAATTTCCTGGTATCAGGAAATAAATTCCCTGGTACCAGAAAATGAATTCCAGGAAGTGAATTCTCTGGTACCAGGAAATGAATTTCAGGAAATGAATTCTCTGGTATCAGGAAATAAATTCCCTGGTACCAAGAAATGAATTCCCTGGTACCAGAAAATAAATTCCAGGAAATGAATTCTCTGGTACCAGGAAATGAATTTCAGGAAATGAATTCTCTGGTACCAGGAATTGAATTCCCTGGTACCAGGAAATGAATTACAGGAAACGAATTCCCTAGTACCAGGAAATGAATTCCCTGGTACCAGGAAAAGAAATCCCTGGTAACAGGAAATGTATTCCAGGAGATGAGTTCCTGGTAACATGAAATGAATACCCTTGTACCAGGAAATTAATTCCCTGGTACCTCCCTGGTACCAGGAAATGATTTCCCTGAACCTAGGAAATGAATTCCATGGTACCAAAAATGAATTCCAGGAAATGAATTCCCTGGTACCAGGAGGTGAATTCCCTGGCACCAGGAAATGAATTCCTTGGTACCAGGAAATGAATTCCCTGGTACCAGCAAATGAATTCCTTGGTACCAGGAAATAAATTCCATGAAATGAAATCCCTGTTACCAGGAAATGAATTCCCTGATACCAGGAAATGAATTGAATGGTACCAGGAAATGAATTCCAGAAAATGAATTCCCTGGTACCAGGAAATGAATTCTAAGAAATGAAATCCCTGTTACCAGGAAATGAATTCCCTGATACCAGGAAATGAATTGAATGGTACCAGGAAATGAATTCCAGAAAATGAATTCCCTGGTACCAGGAAATGAATTCTAAGAAATGAAATCCCTGTTACCAGGAAATGAATTCCCTGGTAAAAGGAAATGAATTCCAGGGTACCAGGGAATGTACCACAAAAGAATTCCGTGGTACCACGAAATGAATTCCCAGGTCCCAGGAAATGAATTCCTTGATACCAGGAAATGAATTCCAGGAAATGAATTCCCTGGTACCAGGAAGTGAATTCCCTGGTACCAGGAAATGAATTCCTTGGTACCAGGAAATGAATTCCCTGGTACCAGCAAATGAATTTCTCGGTACCAGGAAATAAATTCAATGAAATGAATTCCCTGGAACCAGGAAAATAATTTCTTAGTACCAGGAAATGAATTCCCTGGTACCAGGGTATTTCCTTAGAACCAGGAAATGAATTCCCTGGTACCAGGAAATGAATTCCAGGAAACGAATTTTCTGGTACCAGGAAAAGAATTCCCTGGTACCAGGAAATGAATTCCCTGGTAACAGGAAATGAATTTCCTGTTACCAGGAAATGAATTCCAGGAAATGAATTCCAGGAAATGAATTCCCTGGTACCAGGAAATTAATTCTCTGGTAACAGGAAATGAATTCCCCAGTACCAGGAAATGAATTCCCCTGCTACCAGGAAATGAAATCCCTGGTACCAGGAAATGAATTCCAGGTACCAAAAATAAATCACAGGAAATGAATTCCCTGGTACCAGGAAATAAATTTTTTGGTACCAGGAAATGAATTCCCTTATACCAGGGAATTAATTTCCTGGTACTAGGAATTCATTTCCTGGATTTCATTTCCTGGTACCAGGGAATTCATTTCCTGCTACCAGGGAATTAATTTCCTTGTAGCAGGGGAAGTCATTTCCTGGTAGCAGGGGAATTCATTTCCAAGTACCAGTGAATTCATTTCCTGGTACCAGGGAATTCATTACCTGGTACCAGGGAATTCTTTTCCTGGTATCAATGAAATCCCTGGTACTAGGAAATGAATTCCCTGGTACTAGGAAATGAATTCCCTGGTACCAGGGAATAAATTCTAGGAAATGAATTCCTTGGTAACAGGAAATTGATTCCATGTTACCAGGAAATGAATTCCCTGGAACCAGGGAATGAATTCCAAGAAATGAATTCCAGGAAATGAATTCGCTGGTATCAGGAAATGAATTCCCTGGGCCCAAAAATTGAATTCCCTGGTACCAGGAAATTATTTCCAGGAAATGAATTCCCATGTACCAGGAAATGAATTCGAGGAATTGAATTCCCTGGTACCAGGAGAAGAATTCTCTGGTAAAAGGAAATTCCCTGATACCAGGAAATGAATTACAAGAAATTAAATTCGTGGTATAAGGAAATGAATTCCCTGCTACCAGGAAATTAATTCCTGGTACCAGGAAATTAATTCCCCTGTTACCAGGAAATTAATTCCCTGGTACCAGGAAATTAATTCTCTGGTACCAGGAAATGAATTCCAGGAAATAAATTCCTTGGTACCAGGAGATGAATTCCCTGGTACCAGGAAATGAATTCCCTGGTACCAGGGAATGAATTCCCCGGTACCAAGAAATGAATTCCAGGAAATGAATTCCCTGGTACCTGGAAGTGAATTCCCTGGTACCAGGATATGATGTCCCTGGTACCAGGAAATTAATTTCATGGTACCAGGAATTGAATTCAATGGTACCAGGAAATGAATTCCCTGGCACTGAGAAATAAATTCCCTGGTACCAGGAAATGAATTCCCTGATACCAGGAAATGAATTCCATGAAATGAAATCCCTGTTACCAGGAAATGAATTCCCTGGTGAAAGGAAATGAATTCCATGGTACTAGGGAATGTACCAGGAAATGAGTTCCCTGGTACCAGGAAATGAATATCCTGGTACCAGGAAATAAATTCCCTGGTACCAAGAAATGAATTCCAGGAAATGAATTCCCTGGTACCAGGAAATTTAATCCCCTGGTACCAGGAAATGAATTCCCTGGCACTGAAAAATAAATTCCCTGGTACCAGGAAATGAATTCCCTGGTACCAGGAAATTAATTCCTAGAAATGAATTTCCTGGTATAAGGGCATGAATTCCCTGGTACCAAGAAATGAATTCCAGGAAATGCCTGGTACCAGGAAATGAATTCCTTGGTACTGGGAAATAAATTCCCTGGTACCAGGAAATTAATTCCCTGATACCCTGAAATGAATTCCCGGCTACCAGGAAATGAATTCCAGGAAATGAATTCCCTGGTACCACAAATGAATTCCCAATTACCAGGAAATGAATTCCCTGGTTCCAGGAAATGAATTCTTCTGCTACCAGGAAATAAATTCCCTGGTACCAGGAAATGAATTCCCTGGTACTAGGGAATGAATTCCAGGAAATGAATTTCCTGGTATCAGGAAATAAATTCCCTGGTACCAGAAAATGAATTCCAGGAAATGAATTCTCTGGTACCAGGAAATGAATTTCAGGAAATGAATTCTCTGGTATCAGGAAATAAATTCCCCGGTACCAAGAAATGAATTCCCTGGTACCAGAAAATAAATTCCAGGAAATGAATTCTCTGGTACCAGGAAATGAATTTCAGGAAATGAATTCTCTGGTACCAGGAATTGAATTCCCTGGTACCAGGAAATGAATTACAGGAAACGAATTCCCTAGTACCAGGAAATGAATTCCCTGGTACCAGGAAAAGAAATCCCTGGTAACAGGAAATGTATTCCAGGAGATGAGTTCCTGGTAACATGAAATGAATACCCTTGTACCAGGAAATTAATTCCCTGGTACCTCCCTGGTACCAGGAAATGATTTCCCTGAACCTAGGAAATGAATTCCATGGTACCAGGAATGAATTCCAGGAAATGAATTCCTTGGTACCAGGAAGTGAATTCCCTGGTACCAGGAAATGAATTCCTTGGTACCAGGAAATGAATTCCCTGGTACCAGCAAATGAATTCCTTGGTACCAGGAAATAAATTCCATGAAATGAAATCCCTGTTACCAGGAAATTAATTCCCTGATACCAGGAAATGAATTGAATGGTACCAGGAAATGAATTCCAGAAAATGAATTCCCTGGTACCAGGAAATGAATTCTAAGAAATGAAATCCCTGTTACCAGGAAATGAATTCCCTGGTAAAAGGAAATGAATTCCAGGGTACCAGGGAATGTACCACAAAAGAATTCCGTGGTACCACGAAATGAATTCCCAGGTCCCAGGAAATGAATTCCTTGATACCAGGAAATGAATTCCAGGAAATGAATTCCCTGGTACCAGGAAGTGAATTCCCTGGTACCAGGAAATGAATTCCTTGGTACCAGGAAATGAATTCCCTGGTACCAGCAAATGAATTTCTCGGTACCAGGAAATAAATTCAATGAAATGAATTCCCTGGAACCAGGAAAATAATTTCTTAATACCAGGAAATGAATTCCCTGGTACCAGGGTATTTCCTTAGAACCAGGAAATGAATTCCCTGGTACCAGGAAATGAATTCCAGGAAACGAATTTTCTGGTACCAGGAAAAGAATTCCCTGGTACCAGGAAATGAATTCCCTGGTAACAGGAAATGAATTTCCTGTTACCAGGAAATGAATTCCAGGAAATGAATTCCAGGAAATGAATTCCCTGGTACCAGGAAATTAATTCTCTGGTAACAGGAAATGAATTCCCCAGTACCAGGAAATGAATTCCCCTGCTACCAGGAAATGAAATCCCTGGTACCAGGAAATGAATTCCAGGTACCAAAAATAAATCACAGGAAATGAATTCCCTGGTACCAGGAAATAAATTTTTTGGTACCAGGAAATGAATTCCCTTATACCAGGGAATTAATTTCCTGGTACTAGGAATTCATTTCCTGGATTTCATTTCCTGGTACCAGGGAATTCATTTCCTGCTACCAGGGAATTAATTTCCTTGTAGCAGGGGAAGTCATTTCCTGGTAGCAGGGGAATTCATTTCCAAGTACCAGTGAATTCATTTCCTGGTACCAGGGAATTCATTACCTGGTACCAGGGAATTCTTTTCCTGGTATCAATGAATTCCCTGGTACTAGGAAATGAATTCCCTGGTACTAGGAAATGAATTCCCTGGTACCAGGGAATAAATTCCAGGAAATGAATTCCTTGGTAACAGGAAATTGATTCCATGTTACCAGGAAATGAATTCCCTGGAACCAGGGAATGAATTCCAGGAAATGAATTCCCTGGTATCAGGAAATGAATTCCCTGGGCCCAAAAATTGAATTCCCTGATACCAGTAAATGAATTCCAGGAAATGAATTCCCTTCTACCAGGAAATGAATTCCCTGGTACCAAGAAATGAATTCCCTGGTACTAGGAAATGAATTCCAGGAAATGAGTTCCCTGGTAACATGAAATGAATTCCCTTGTACAAGGAAATGAATTCCCTGGTACCTCCCAGGTACCAGGAAATGAATCCCAGGAAATGAATTCCCTGGTACCAGGAGATGAATTCCCTGGTACCAGGAAATGAAATTCAGGAAATAAATTCCCTGGTACCAGGAAATGAATTCCCTGGTACCAGGAATTGAATTCCAAGAAATTAATTTCGTGGTATAAGGAAATGAATTCCCTGCTACCAGGAAATTAATTCCTGGTACCAGGAAATTAATTCCCCTGCTACCAGGAAATGAATTCCCTGGTACCAGGAAATTAATTCTCTGGTACCAGGAAATGAATTCCAGGAAACAAATTCCTTGGTACCAGGTGATGAATTCCCTGGTACCAGGAAATGAATTCCCTGGTACCAGGGAATAAATTCCCCGGTACCAAGAAAATAATTCCAGGAAATGAATTCCCTGGTACCTGGAAATGAATTCCCTGGTACCAGGATATGATGTCCCTGGTACCAGGAAATGAATTTCCTGGTACCAGGAATTGAATTCAATGGTACCAGGGAATGAATTCCCTGGCACTGAAAAATAAATTCCCTGGTACCAGGAAATGAATTCCCTGATACCAGGAAATGAATTCCAAGAAATGAAATCTCTGTTACCAGGAAATGAATTCCCTGGAAAAAGGAAATGAATTCCATGGTACCAGGGAATATACCAGGAAATGAGTTCCCTGGTACCAGGAAATGAATTCCCTGGTACCAGGAAATAAATTCCATGGTACCAAGAAATGAATTCCAGGAAATGAATTCCCTGGTACCAGGAAATGAATCCCCTGGTACCAGGAAATGAATTCCCTGGCACTGAAAAATAAATTCCCTGGTACCAGGAAATGAATTCCCTGGTATAAGGGCATGAATCCCCTGGTACCAGGAAATGAATTCCAGGAAATGAATTCCCTGGTACCAGGAAATGAATTCCCTGGTACCAGGAAATGAATTCCTTGGTACTGGGAAATAAATTCTAGGAAATGAATTCCTTGGTAACAGGAAACTGATTCCATGTTACCAGGAAATGAATCCCCTGGAACCAGGGAATGAATTCCAAGAAATAAATTCCAGGAAATTAATTCCGTGGTATCAGGAAATGAATTCCCTGGTCCCAAAAAATCAATTCCCTGATACCAGTAAATGAATTCCAGGAAATGAATTCCCTTCTACCAGGAAATGAATTCCCTGGTACCAAGAAATGAATTCCCTGGTACCAGGAAATGAATTCGAGGAAATGAGTTCCCTGGTAACATGAAATGAATTCCCTTGTACAAGGAAATGAATTCCCTGGTACCTCCCAGGTACCAGGAAATTAATCCCAGGAAATGAATTCCCTTGTACCAGGAAATGAATTCCAGGAAATGAATTCCCAGGTACCAGGAAATGAATTCGAGGAATTGAATTCCCTGGTACCAGGAGAAGAATTCTCTGGTAAAAGGAAATGAATTCCCTGGTACCAGGAAATGAATTCCCTGGTTCCAGGAAATGAGTTCCCTGGTACCAGGAAATGAATTCCCTGGTACCAGGAAATGAATTCCAGGAAATTATTTCTCTGGTACCAGGAAATGAATTCCCTGGTACCAGGAAATGAAATTGAGGAAATAAATTCCCTGGTACATGGAAATGAATTCCCTTGTACCAGGAAATGAATTCCAAGAAATGAATTTCGTGGTATAAGAAAATGAATTCCCTGGTACCAGGAAATGAATTCCCTGGTACCAGGAAATTAATTCCCCTGCTACCAGGAAATGAATTCCCTGGTACCAGGAAATTAATTCCCTGGTACCAGGAAATGAATTCCAGGAAATAAATTCCTTGGTACCAGGAGATGAATTCCTTGGTACCAGGAAATTAATTCCCTGATTCCAGGGAATGAATTCCCCGGTACCAAGAAATGAATTCCAGGAAATGAATTCCCTGGTACCTGGAAGTGAATTCCCTTGTACCAGGATATGATGTCCTTGGAACCAGGAAATGAATTTCCTGGTACCAGGAATTGATTTCCCTGATACCAGGAAATGAATTCCATGAAATGAAATCCCTGTTACCAGGAAATGAATTCCCTGGTAAAAAGAAATGAATTCCTTGGTACCAGGGAATGTGCCAGGAAATGAGTTCCCTGGTACCAGGAAATGAATTCCCTGGTACCAGGAAATAAATTCCCTGGTACCAGGAAATGAATTCCCTGGTACCAGGTAATGAATCCCTTGGTACCAGGAAATGAATTCCCTGGTACCAGGAAATGAATTCCAGGAAATGAATTCCCTGGTACCAGGTAATGAATCCCTTGGTACCAGGAAATGAATTCCCTGGTACCAGGAAATTGATTCCTAGAAATGAATATCCTGGTATAAGGGAATGAATTCCCTGGTACCAGGAAATGAATTCCAAGAAATGAATTCCCTGGTACCAGGAAATGAATTCCCTGTTACCAGAAAAAGAATTCCCTGGTACTGGGAAATAAGTTCCCTGGTACCAAGAAATTAATACCCTGATACCATGAAATGAATTCCCGGCTACCAGGAAATGAATTCCAGGAAATAAATTACCTGGGACCAGGAAATGAATTCCAGGAAATGAATTCCCTGGTACTAAAAATGAATTCCCAATTACCAGGAAATGAATTCCCTGGTTTCAGGAAATGAATTCTTCTGCTAACAGGAAATGAATTCCCTGGTACCAGGAAATGGATTCCCTATAACCAGGAAATAAATTCCCTGGTACCAGGGAATGAATTTCAGGGAATGAATTCCAGGAAATTAATTTCCTGGTATCAGGAAATGAATACCCTGGTACCAAGAAATGAATTTCCTGGTACCAGAAAATGAATTCCAGGAAATGAATTCTCTGGTACCAGAAAATGAATTCCAGGAAATGAATTCTCTGGTACCAGGAAATGAATTCCCTGGTACCAGGAAATGAATTCCAGGAAATGAATTCCCTAGTACCAGGAAATGAATTCCCTGGTACCAGGAAATGAAATCCCTGGTACCAGGAAATGTATTCCAGGAAATGAGTTCCTGGTAACATGAAATGAATACCCTTGTACCAGGAAATGAATTCCCTGGTACCTCATTGGTACCAGGAAATTATTTCCCTGGACCTAGGAAAAGAATTCCATGGTACCAGGAAATGAATTCCAGGAAAAGAATTCACTTGTACCAGGAAATAAATTCCCAGGTGCCAAGAAATGAATTCCGTTACCACGAAAGAATTCTGGTGTACCACGAAATGAATTCCCAGGTCCCAGGAAATGAATTCCTTGATACCAGGAAATGAATTCCAGGAAATGAATTCCCTGGTACCAGAAAGTGAATTCCCTTATACCAGGAAATGAATTCCTTGGTACCAGGAAATGAATTCCCTGATACCAGAAAATGAATTCCTTGGTACCAGGAAATAAATTCCATGAATTAAATTCCCTGGAACCAGGAAAATAATTTCTTAGTACCAGGAAATGAATTCCCTTGTACCGGGGAATTTCCCTAGAACCAGGAAATGAATTCCCTGGTACCAGGAAATGAATTCCAAGTTACGAATTCTCTGGTACCAGGAAAAGAATTCCCTGGTACCAGGAAATGAATTCCCTGGTAACAGGAAATGAATTTCCTGTTACCAGGAAATGAATTCCAGGAAATGAATTCCCTCGTATCAGGAAATTGATTCTCTGATAACAGGAAATGAATTCCCCAGTACCAGGAAATGAATTCCCCTGCTACCAGGAAATGAAATCCCTGGTACCAGGAAATGAATTCCAGGTACCAAAAATGAATCACAGGAAGTGAATTCCCTGGTACCAGGAAATAATTTTTTTGGTACAAGGAAATGAATTCCCTTGTACCAGGGAATTCATTTCCTGGTACTAGGAATTCATTTCCTGAATTTCATTTCCTGGTACCAGGGAATTCATTTCCTGCTACCAGGGAATTAATTTCCTTGTAGCAGGGGAAGTCATTTCTTGGTAGCAGGGGAATTCATTTCCAAGTACCAGTGAATTCATTTCCTGGTACCAGGGAATTCATTTCCTGGTACTAGGAATTCATTTCCTGGATTTCATTTCCTGGTACCAGGGAATTCATTTCCTGCTACCAGGGAATTAATTTCCTTGTAGCAGGGGAAGTCATTTCCTGGTAGCAGGGGAATTCATATCCAAGTACCAGTGAATTCATTTCCTGGTACCAGGGAATTCATTACCTGGTAACAGGGAATTCATTTCCTGGTATCAATGAATTCCCTGGTACCAGGAAATGAATTCCCTGGTACTAGGAAATGAATTCCCTGGTACCAGAAAATGAAATAAAGGAAATGAATTCTCTGGTACCAGGAAATGAATTCCAGGGAAAGAATTCTCTGGTACCAGAAAATGAATTCCCTGGTACCAGGAAATGAATTACAGGAAATGAATTCCCTAGTACCAGGAAATGAATTCCCTGGTAACAGGAAATGAAATCCCTGGTACCACCCTGGTACCAGGAAATGATTTCCCTGGACCTAGGAAATGAATTCCATAGTACCAGGAAATGAATTCCAGGAAATGAATTCCCTGCTACCAGGAAATTAATTCCAGGAAATGAATTCCCTGGTACCAGGAAATAAATTCCCGGGTGCCAGGAAATGAATTCCGTTACCACGAAAGAATTCCGTGGTACCTCGAAATGAATTCCCAGGTCCCAGGAAATGAATTCCTTGATACCAGGAAATGAATTCTCTGGTACCAGGAAGTGAATTCCCTGGTACCACCCTGGTACCAGGAAATGATTTCCCTGGACCTAGGAAATGAATTCCATGGTACCAGGAAATGAATTCCCTGGTAAAAGGAAATGAATTCCCTGGTAAAAGGAAATGAATTTCATGGTACCAGGGAATGTACCAGGAAATGAGTTCCCTGGTACCAGGAAATGGATTCCCTGGTACCAGGAAATAAATTCCCTGGTACCAGGAAATGAATTCCAGGAAATGAATTCTCTGGTACCAGGTAATGAATCCCTTGGTACCAGGAAATGAATTCCCTGGCACTGAGAAATAAATTCCCTGGTACCAGGAAATGAATTCCACGAAATGAATTACCTGGTACCAGGTAATAAATCCCTTAGTACCAGGAAATGAATTCCCTGATACCAGGAAATTGATTCCTAGAAATGAATATCCTGGTATAAGGGAATGAATTACCTGGTACCAGGAAATGAATTCCAGGAAATGAATTCCCTGGTACCAGGAAATGAATTCCCTGTTACCAGGAAATGAATTCCCTTGTACTGGGAAATAAATTCCCTGGTACCAGGAAATTAATTCCCTGATACCATGAAATAAATTCCCGGCTACCAGGAAATGAATTCCAGGAAATAAATTACCTGGGACCAGGAAATGAATTCCAGGAAATGAATTCCCTGGTACTAAAAATGAATTCCCAATTACTAGGAAATGAATTCCCTGGTACCAGGAAATGAAATCCCTGGTACCAGGGAATGTATTCCAGGAAATGAGTTCCTGGTAACATGAAATGAATACTCTTGTACCAGGAAATGAATTCCCTGGTACCTCCCTGGTACCAGGAAATTATTTCCCTGGACCTAGGAAAAGAATTCCATGGTACCAGGAAATTAATTCCAGGAAATGAATTCCCTGGTACCAGGAAATAAATTCCCGGGTGCCAGGAAATGAATTCCGTTACCACGAAAGAATTCCGTGGTACCACGAAATGAATTCCCAGGTCCCAGGAAATGAATTCCTTGATACCAGGAAATGAATTCCAGGAAATGAATTCCCTGGTACCAGGAAGTGAATTCCCTGGTACCAGGGAATGAATTCCTTGGTACCAGGAAATGAATTCCCTGGTACCAGCAAATGAATTCCTTGGTACCAGGAAATAAATTCCATGAAATGAATTCCCTGGAACCAGGAAAATAATTTCTTAGTACCAGGAAATGAATTCCCTTGTACCGGGGAATTTCCTTAGAACCAGGAAATGAATTCCCTGGTACCAGGAAATGATTTCCAGGAAACGAATTCTCTGGTACCAGGAAAAGAATTCCCTGGTACCAGGAAATGAATTCTCTGGTAACAGGAAATGAATAATTTCCTGTTACCAGGAAATGAATTCCAGGAAATAAATTCCCTGGTATCAGGATATTAATTCTCTGATAACAGGAAATGAATTCCCCAGTACCAGGAAATGAATTCCCCTGCTACCAGGAAATGAAATCCCTGGTACCAGGAAATGAATTCCAGGTACCAAAAATGAATCACAGGAAGTGAATTCCCTGGTACCAGGAAATAAATTTTTTGGTACCTGGAAATGAATTCCCTTGTACCAGGGAATTCATTTCCCGGTAATTTAATTCATTTCCTGGATTTCATTTCCTGGTACCAGGGAATTCATTTCCTGCTACCAGGGAATTAATTTCCTTGTAGCAGGGGAAGTCATTTCCTGGTAGCAGGGGAATTCATTTCCAAGTACCAGTGAATTCATTTCCTGGTACCAGGGAATTCATTACCTGGTAACAGGGAATTCATTTCCTGGTATCAATGAATTCCCTGGTACCAGGAAATGAATTCCCTGGTACTAGGAAATGAATTCCCTGGTACCAGAAAATGAATTAAAAGAAATGAATTCTCTGGTACCAGTAAATGAATTCCAGGAAATGAATTCTCTGGTACCAGCAAATGAATTCCCTGGTACCAGGAAATGAATTACAGGAAATGAATTCCCTAGTACCAGGAAATGAATTCCTTAGTACCAGGAAATGAATTCCCTGGTACCAGGAAATGAAATCCCTGGTACCACCCTGGTACAAAGAAATGATTTCCCTGGACCTAGGAAATGAATTCCATGGTACCAGGAAATGAATTCAAGGAAATGAATTCCGTGGTACCAGGAAATGAATTCCAGGAAATGAATTCCCTGGTACCAGGAAATGAACTCCAGGAAATGAATTCCCTGGTACCAGGAAATAAATTCCCAGGTGCCAGGAAATGAATTCTGTTACCACGAAAGAATTCCGTGGTACCACGAAATGAATTCCAAGGTCCCAGGAAATGAATTCTATGGTAGCAGGAAATTAATTCCAGGAAATGAATTCCCTGGTACCAGGAAGTGAATTCCCTGTTACCACCCTGGTACCAGGAAATGATTTCCCTGGACCTAGGAAATGAATTCCATGGTACAAGGAAATGAATTCCAGGAAATGAATTCCCTGGTACCAGGAAATGAATTCCAGGAAATGAATTCCCTGGTACCAGGAAATAAATTCCCGGGTGCCAGGAAATGAATTTCGTTACCACGAAAGAATTCCGTGGTACCACGAAATGAATTCCCAGGTCCTAGGAAATGAATTCCTTGATACCAGGAAATGAATTCCAGGAAATGAATTCCCTGGTACCAGGAAGTGAATTCCCTGGTACCAGGAAATGAATTCCTTGGTACCAGGAAGTGAATTCACTGGTACCAGCAAATGAATTCACTGGTACCAGCAAATGAATTCCTTGGTACCAGGAAATAAATTCCATGAAATGAATTCCATGGAACCAGGAAAATAATTTCTCAGTACCAGAAAATGAATTCCCTGGTACCAGGGAATTTCCCTAGAACCAGGAAATGAATTCCCTGGTACCAGGAAATGAATTCCAGGAAACAAATTCTCTGGTACCAGGGAAGGAATTCCCTGGTACCAGGATATTCATTACCTGGTACCTGGGAATTCATTTCCTGGTATCAATGAATTCCCTGGTACCAGGAAATGAATTCCCTGGTACTAGGAAATGAATTCCCTGGTAACAGGAAATAAATTCTAGGAAATGAATTCCTTGGTAACAGGAAATTAATTCCATGTTACCAGGAAATGAATTCCCATGCTACCAGGAAATGAAATCTCTGGTACCAGGAAATGAATTCCAGGAATTGAATTCCCTGGTACAATGAATTCCCTGGTACCAGGAAATGAATTCCAGGAAATGAATTCCCTGGTACCAGGAAATGAATTCCCTGGTTCCAGGAAATGAATTCCCTGGTACCAGGAAATGAATTCCCTGGTTTCAGGAAATGAATTCCTGGTACCAGGAAATGAATTCCAGACAATTAATTCTCTGGTACCAGGAAATGAATTCCAGACAATTAATTCTCTGGTACCAGGAAATGAATTCCCCGGTACCAGGAAATGAATTTCAGGAAATGAATTCCCCGGTACCGGGAAATGAATTCCCTGGTACCAGGGAATTAATTCCCCTGCTACCAGGAAATGAATTCCCTGGTACCATGAAATTAATTCCCTGGCACCAGGAAATGAATTCCAGGAAATTAATTCCCTTTATACCAGGAAATGAATTCTGTGGTACCAGGAGATGAATTTCAGGAAATGAATTCCAGTGAATGAATTCCCTGGTTCCAGGAAATAAATTCCCTGGTTCCAGGAAATGAATTACAGGAAATTAATTCTCTGGTTCCAGAAAATGAATTCCTAGTACCAGGAAATGAAATCCCTGGTACCAGGAAAAAAATTCCAGGAAATGATTTCCCTGGTACCGGGAAATGAATTCTGTGGTACCAGGGGATGGATTTCAGGAAATGAATTCCCTAGTACTAGGAAATGAATTCTTTGGTACCAGGAGATAAATTCGAGGAAGTGAATTCCCTGGTACCAGGTAATGAATTCTGTGGTACCAGGAGATGAATTCCAGGAAATTAATTCCCTTGTACCAGGAAATGAATTCCCTGGTACCAGGAGATGAATTCCAGGAAATGAATTTCAGGAAATGAATTCCCTGGTTCCAGAAAATGAATTCCCTGGTACCAGGAAATGAATTCCCCGGTACCAAGAAATGAATTCCAGGAAATTATTTTTCTGGTACATGGAAATGGATTACCTGGTACCAGGAAATGAATTCCCTGGTACCAGGGAATGAATTTCATGAAATGAATTCCCTGCTACCTGGAAATGAATTCCCTGGTACCAGGGAATTAATTCCCCTGCTACCAGGAAATGAATTCCCTGGTACCAGGATATTAATTCCCTGGTACCAGGAATTGAATTCCTGGAAATAAATTTCCTGGTACCAGGAAATGAATTCCCTCGTACCAAGAAATGAAATCCAGGAAATGAATTCCCTGGTACCAGGGAATTAATATTCTTGCTACCAGGAAATGAATACCCTGGCACCAGGAAATTAATTCCCTGGTACCAGGAAATGAATTCCAGGAAATGAATTTCCTGGTACCAGGAGATGAATTCCCTGGTACCAGGAAATGAATTCCCTGGTGCCAGGAAATGAATTCCCTGTTACCAGGAAAGAATTCCGTGGTACCACGAAATGAATTCCCAGGTAACAGGAAATGAATCCCTTGATACCAGGAAATGAATTGCAGGAAATTATTTCTCTGGTACCAGGAAGTGAATTCCCTGGTACCAGGAAATGAATTTCTTGGTACCTGGAAATGAATTCCCTGGTACCAGCAAATGAATTCCTTGGTACCAGGAAATGAATTCCAGGAAATGAATTCCCTGGAACCAAGAAAAAAAATTCCTAGTACCAGGAAATGAATTCCCTGGTACCAGGGAATTTCCCTAGGACCAGGAAATTAATTCCATGGTACCAGGAAATGAATTCCAGGAAATGAATTCTTTGGTACCAGGAAAAAAATTCCCTGGTACCAGGAAATGAATTCCCTGGTACCAGTAAATTAATTCTCTGGTAACAGGAAATGAATTCCCAAGTACAAGGAAATGAATTCCCTGGTACCAGGAAATAAATTTTTTGGTACCAGGAAATGAATTCCCTTGTACTAGGGAATTCATTTCCTGGTACTAGGAATTCCTTTCCTGGATTTCATTTCCTGGTACCAGGGAATTAATTTCCTGCTACCAGGGAATTAATTTCCTTGTAGCAGAGGAATTCATTTCCAAGTACCAGTGAATTAATTTCCTGGTACCAGGGAATTCATTTCCTGGGATTCATTACCTGGTACCAGGGAATTCATTTCCTGGTATCAATGAATTCCCTGGTACCAGGAAATTAATTCCCTGGTACTAGGAAATGAATTCCCTGGTACCAGGAAATAAATTCCAGGAAATGAATTCCTTGGTAACAGGAAATTAATTCCATGTTACCAGGAAATGAATTCCCCTGCTACCAGGAAATGAATTCTCTGGTACCAGGAAATGAATTCTCTGGTACCAGGAAATGAATTCCAGGAAATGAATTCCCTGGTAAAATGAATTTCCTGGTACCAGGAAATGAATTCCAGGAAATGAATTCCCTGGTACCAGGAAACAAATTCCCTGGTTCCAAGAAATGGATTCCCTGGTACCAGGAAATGAATTCCAGGAAATTAATTCTCTGTTACCAGGAAATGAATTCCCTGGTACCAGGAAATGAATTCCAGGAAATGAATTCCCTGGTACCGGGAAATGAATTCCCTGGTACCAGGGAATTAATTCCACTGCTACCAGGAAATGAATTCCCTGGTACCATGAAATTAATTCCCTGGCACCAAGAAATGAAATCCAGGAAATTAATTCTCTGATACCAGGAAATGAATTCTGTGGTACCAGGAGATGAATTTCAGGAAATGAATTCCAGTAAATGAATTCCCTGGTTCCAGGAAATAAATTCCCTGGTACCAGGAAATTAATTACAGGAAATTAATTCTCTGGTTCCAGGGAATGAATTCCCTAGTACCAGGGAATGAATTCCCTGGTACCAGGAAATGAATTCCAGGAAATTAATTCCCCGGTACCGGGAAATGAATTCCGTGGTACCAGGGGATGAATTCCAGGAAATGAATTGCCTGGTACTAGGAAATGAATTCCGTGGTACCAGGAGATGAATTCAAGGAAATAAATTTCCTGGTACCAGGTAATGAATTCCATGGTACCAGGAAATGAATTCCAGGAAGTGAATTCCTTGGTACCATCAAATGAATTCCGTGGTACCCGGAGATGAATTCCAGGAAATGAATTCCCTGGTACCAGGAAATGAATTCCATGGTACCAGGAGATAAATTCCCTGGTACCAGGAAATGAATTCCCTGGTACCAGTAAATTAATTCTCTGGTAACAGGAAATGAATTCCCAAGTACAAGGAAATGAATTCCCTGGTACCAGGAAATAATTTTTTTGGTACCAGGAAATGAATTCCCTTGTACTAGGGAATTCATTTCCTGGTACTAGGAATTCCTTTCCTGGATTTCATTTCCTGGTACCAGGAAATTAATTTCCTGCTACCAGGGAATTAATTTCCTTGTAGCAGAGGAATTCATTTCCAAGTACCAGTGAATTAATTTCCTGGTACCAGGGAATTCATTTCCTGGGATTCATTACCTGGTACCAGGGAATTCATTTCCTGGTATCAATGAATTCCCTGGTACCAGGAAATTAATTCCCTGGTACTAGGAAATGAATTCCCTGGTACCAGGAAATAAATTCCAGGAAATGAATTCCTTGGTAACAGGAAATTAATTCCATGTTACCAGGAAATGAATTCCCCTGCTACCAGGAAATGAATTCTCTGGTACCAGGAAATGAATTCTCTGGTACCAGGAAATGAATTCCAGGAAATGAATTCCCTGGTAAAATGAATTTCCTGGTACCAGGAAATGAATTCCAGGAAATGAATTCCCTGGTACCAGGAAACAAATTCCCTGGTTCCAAGAAATGGATTCCCTGGTACCAGGAAATGAATTCCAGGAAATTAATTCTCTGTTACCAGGAAATGAATTCCCTGGTACCAGGGAATTAATTCCACTGCTACCAGGAAATGAATTCCCTGGTACCGGGAAATGAATTCCCTGGTACCAGGGAATTAATTCCACTGCTACCAGGAAATGAATTCCCTGGTACCATGAAATTAATTCCCTGGCACCAAGAAATGAAATCCAGGAAATTAATTCTCTGATACCAGGAAATGAATTCTGTGGTACCAGGAGATGAATTTCAGGAAATGAATTCCAGTAAATGAATTCCCTGGTTCCAGGAAATAAATTCCCTGGTACCAGGAAATTAATTACAGGAAATTAATTCTCTGGTTCCAGGGAATGAATTCCCTAGTACCAGGGAATGAATTCCCTGGTACCAGGAAATGAATTCCAGGAAATTAATTCCCCGATACCGGGAAATGAATTCCGTGGTACCAGGGTATGAATTCCAGGAAATGAATTGCCTGGTACTAGGAAATGAATTCCGTGGTACCAGGGGATGAATTCAAGGAAATAAATTTCCTGGTACCAGGTAATGAATTCCATGGTACCAGGAAATGAATTCCAGGAAGTGAATTCCTTGGTACCATCAAATGAATTCCGTGGTACCCGGAGATGAATTCCAGGAAATGAATTCCCTGGTACCAGGAAATGAATTCCATGGTACCAGGAGATAAATTCCCTGGTACCAGGAAATGAATTCCCTGGTACCAGGAAATGAATTCCCTCGTACCAGGAAATGAATTCCAGGAAATTATTTTTCTGGTAAATGGAAATGAATTACCTGGTACCAGGAAATGAATTCCCTGGTACCAGGAGATGAATTCCATGAAATGAATTCCCTCGTACCGGGAAATGAATTCCCTGGTACCAGGGAACAAATTCCCCTGCTACCAAGAAAGGAATTCCCTGGTACCAGGAAATTAATTCCCTGGTACCAGGAAATGAATTCCAGGAAATGAATTTCCTGGTACCAGGAAATGAATTCCCTCATACCAAGAAATGAAATCCAGGAAATGTATTCCCTGGTGCCGGGAAATGAATTCCCTGGCACCAGGAAATGAATTCCCTGGTACCAGGAAATGAATTCCAGGAAATGAATTTCCTGGTACCAGGAGATGAATTCCGTGGTACCAGGAAATGAATTCCCTGGTCCCAGGAAATGAATTCCCTGGTACCAGGAAATGAATTCCAGGATATGAATTCCCTGGTACCAGGAAGTGAATTCCCTGGTACCAGGAAATGAATTCCTTGGTACCAGGAAATGAATTCCCTGGTACCAGAAAATGAATTGAAGGAAATGAATTCTCTGATACCAGGAAATGAATTCCCTGGTATCAGGGAATGAATTCCAGGAAATGAATTCCCTGGTACCAGGAAATGAATTCCCTGGTACCAGGAAATAAAATCCATGGTACCAAGAAATGAATTCCAGGAAATGAGTTCCCTGGTAAAATGAAATGAATTCCCTTGTACCGGGAAATGAATTCCCTGGTACCTCCTTGGTACCAGAAGATGAATTCCCTGGTACCAGGAAATGAATTCCATGGTACCAGGAAATGAATACCAGGAAATGATTTCCCTGGACCCAGGAAATGATTTCTCTGGTACCAGGAAATGAATTCCAGGAAATGAAATCCCTTGTACCAGGAAATGAATTCCAGGAAATTAATTCACTGATACCAGGAAGTGAATTCCCTGGTACCAGGAAATGAATTCCTTGGTACCAGGAAATGAATTCCCTGGTACCAGGAAATGAATTCCTTGGTACCAGGAAATGAATTCCAGGAAATGAATTCCCTGGAACCAGGAAAATTATTTTCTAGTACCAAGAAAAGAATTCCCTGGTACCAGGAAATTTCCCTAAAACCAGGAAATGGATTCCCTGGTACCAGGAAATTAATTCCAGGAAATGAATTCTCTGGTACTAGGAAATGAATTCCTTGGTACCAGGAAATGAATTCCAGGAAATTAATTCCCTTGGTACCAGGAAATTGATTCTCTGGTAACAGGAAATGGATTCCCCAGTACCAGGATCAGAATTCCCCTGCTACCAGGAAATGAAATCCCTGGTACCAGGAAATGAATTCCCTCTACCAAGAAATGAATTACAGGAAATGAATTCCCTGGTACCAGGAAATGAATTCCCTCTACCAAGAAATGAATTACAGGAAATGAATTCCCTGGTACCAGGAAATGAATTTTTTGTTACCAGGAAATGGATTTCCTTGTACCAGGGAATTCTTACCCTGGTACTAGGGATTCATTTCCTGGATTTCATTTCCTGGTACCAGGGAATTAATTTCCTGATACCAGGGAATTAATTTCATTTAGCAGGGGAATTCATTTCCTGGTAGCAGGGGAATTCATTTCCAGGTACCAGTGAATTCATTTCCTGGTACCAGGAAATTCAGTTCCTGGTAGTAGGGAATTCATTTCCTGGAATTCATTACCTACTACCAGGGAATTCATTTCCTGGTACCATTGAATTCATTTTCTGAACAGGAAATGAATTCCCTGGTACCAGGAAATGAATTCCTGTAAATGAATTCCCTGGTATCAGGAAATGAATTCCAGTAAATGAATTCCATGGTACCAGGAAATGACAGGAAATGAATTCCCTGGTTTCAGGAAATGAATTCCCTGGTACCAAGAAATGAATTCCCTGGTATCAGGAAATGATTTCTGTGGTACCAGGAAATGAATTCCCTGGTACAAGGAAATGAACTCCCTGGTACCAGGAAGTGAATTCCCTAGTAAAATTAACTCCCTGGTGCCAGGAAATGAATTCCAGGAAATGATTTCCCTGGTACCAAGACAGGAATTCCCTGGTACCAGGATTTGAGTTCCAGGAAATGAATTCCCTGGTACCAGAAAATTAATTCCCTAGTACCGAGAAATGAATTCCAAGAAATGAATATCCTGGTACAAAGAAATGAATTCTGGGTAATGAATTCCCTGGAACCAGGAAATGAATTCCCTGGTACCAGGAAATCAATTTTGTGGTACCAGGAAATGAATTCCCTGGTACCAGGAAATGAATTTTGTGGTATCAGGAAATAATTCCCTGGTACCAGGAAATGAATTCCCCTGCTACCAGGAAATGAATTCCCTGGTACCAGGTAAATGAATTCCCCTGCTACTAGGAAATAAATTCCCAGGTACCAGGGAATGAATACCCTGGTACCAGGATTTCATTTCCTGGTACCAAGAAATTCATTTCCTGGTACCAGGGAATTCATTTCCTGGCACCAAGGAATTCATTTCCTGGTACCAGGGATCTCATTTCCTGGTACCAGGGAAATCATTTCCTGGTATTCATTTCCTGTATTCCCTGGTACCAGGAAATTAATTTCCTGGTACCAGGAAATGAATTCCTTGGTACCAGGAAATGAATTCCCCTGCTACCAGGAAATGAATTCCTTGTTACCAGGAAAAGAATTCCCTGGTACCAGGAAATGAATTCCCCTCCTACCAGGATATGAATTCCCTGGTACCAGGAAATGAATTACCCTGCTACAAGGAAATAAATTCCCTGGTACCAGGAAATGAATCCCTGGTACATGGAATTAATTTCCAGGTACCGGGGAATTTATTTCCTGGTAGCAGGGGAATTCATATCCTAGTACCAAGTAATTCATTTCCTGAACCAGGGAATTCATTTCCTGGTACCAGGGAATTCATTTTCTGGTACCAGGGAATTCATTTCCTGGAATTCATTTCCTGGTACCAGGGAATTCATTTCCTGGTACCGGGGAATAAATTTCCTGGAATTCTTTTCCCGGTACCAGGAAATTCATTTCCTGGTACCAGGGAATTCATTTGCTGGTACCAAGGAATTCATTTCCTGGTACCAGGGAATTAATTTCCTGGAATTCATTTCCTGGTACCAGGGAACTCGTTTCCTGGTACCAGGGAATTCATTTCCTGGTACCAGGGAAGTCATTTCCTCATACCAGGAAATTAATTTCCTGGAATTCATTTGCTGGTACCAGGGAATTCTCTTTCTGGTACATCCTGGTACCAGGAAATTCATTTCCTGGTATATCCTGTTACCAGGGAATGCATTTCCTGGTACCAGGGAATTCATTTCCTGGTACCAGGGAATTCCTTTCTTGGTACCAGGGAATTCATTTCCTGGTACCAGGGAATTCATTTCCAGGTGCAAGGGAATTCATTTCCTGGTAGCAGGGTAATTCATTTTCTGGTACCAGGGAATTCATTTCCTGGTAGCCGGGAAATATATTTCCTAGTACCAGGGAATTCATTTCCTGGTACAAGGGAATTCATTTCCTTTTACCAGGGAATTAATTTTCTGGTACCAGAGAATTCATTTCCTGGACTTCATTACCTGGTACCAGGGATTTCATTTCCTGGTACCAGGAATTCATTTCCTGGAATCAGGGAATTCCTTTCCTGGTACTAGAAATTTTATTCCCTGGAATTCATTTCCTGGTACCAGGTAATGAATTCCCCTGCTACCAGGTAATGAATTCTCTGGTACCAGGAAATGAATTACCCTGCTACAAGGAAATGAATTCCCTGGTACCAGGAAATTAATTCCCTGGTACCAGGAAATGAATTCCCTGGTACTAGGATATGAATTCCAGGAAATGAATAACCTGGTACCAGAAAATTAATTCCCCTGCTACCAGGAAATGAATTCCCTGGTACCAGGAAAATTAATTCCCTAGTACCGAGAAATGAATTCCAAGAAATGAATATCCTGGTACCAGGAAATGAATACCAGGTAATGAATTTCCTGGAACCAGGAAATGAATTCCCTGGTACCAGGAAATGAATTCTGTGGTACCAGGAAATGAATTCCCTGGTACCATGAAATGAATTTTGTGGTATCAGGAAATAATTCCCTGGTACCAGAAAATAGATTCCCCTGCTACCAGGAAATGATTTCCCTTGCTACCAGGAAATGAATTCCCTGGTACCAGGTAAATGAATTCCCCTGCTACTAGGAATTAATTCCCTGGTACCAGGAAATGAATTCCCTGGTACCAGGAATTCATTTCCTGGAATACATTTCCTGGTACCAGGGAGTTTATTTCCTGGTATCAGGGGAATTCATTTCTTGGTACCAAGGAATTCATTTCCTGTTACCAGGGAATTCATTTCCTGGAACCAGGGAATTCATTTCCTGGTACCAGGGAATTCATTTCCTGGTACCAGGGAATTAATTTCCTGGTATTCATTTCATGTATTCCCTGGTACCAGGAAAATAATTCCCTGGTACCAGGAAATTAATTCCCTTGTACCAGGAAATGAATTCCTTGGTACCAGGGAATGAATTCCCCTGCTACCAGGAAATGAATTCCCTGTTACCAGGAAAAGAATTCCCTGGTACCAGGAAATTAATTCCCCTGCTACCAGGATATGAATTCCCTGGTACCAGGAAATGATATCCCCGTCTACTAGGAAATGAATTCCCTGGTACCGGGAAATGAATTCCCTGGTACATGGAATTCATTTCCTGGTACCAGGGAATTCATTTCCTGGTACCAGGGAATTTATTTCCTGGTAGCAGGGGAATAAATTTCCTAGTACCAATTAATTCATTTCCTGAACCAGGGAATTCATTTCCTGGTACCAGGGAATTCATTTCCTGGAATTCATTTCCTGGTACCAGGGAATTCATTCCTTGGTACCAGGAAATGAATTCCCCTGCTTCTAGGAAATGAATTCCCTGGTACCAGGAAATGAATTCCCTGGTACATCGAATTCATTTCCTGGTACCGGGAATTCATTTCCTGGTACCATGGAATTTATTTCCTGGTAGCAGGGGAATTCATTTCCTAGTACCAAGTAATTCATTTCCTGAACCAGGGAATTCATTTCCTGTTACACGGGAATTCTATTCCTGGTACCAGGGAATTTATTTCCTGGAATTCATTTCCTGGTACCAGGGAATTTATTTCCTGGTACCGGGGGAATTCATTTCCTGGAATTCATTCCCCGGTACCAGGAAATTCATTTCCTGGTACCAGGGAATTCATTTGCTGGTACCAAGGAATTCATTTCCTGGTACCAAGGAATTCATTTCCTGGTACCAGGGAATTAATTTCCTGGAATTCATTTCCTGGTACCAGGGAACTCGTTTCCTGGTACCAGGGAATTCATTTCCTGGTACCAGGGAAGTCATTTCCTCATACCAGAAAATTCATTTCCTGTAATTCATTTGCTGGTACCAGGGAATTCTCTTCCTGGTACATCCTGGTACCAGGGAATTCATTTCCTGGTATATCCTGTTACAGGGGGAATGCATTTCCTTCATTTCCTGGTACCAGGGAATTCCTCTCTTGGTACCAGGGGATTCATTTCCTGTTACCAGGGAATTCATTTCCAGGTGCAAGGGAATTCATTTCCTGGTAGCAGGGTAATTCATTTTCTGGTTCCATGGAATTCATTTCCTGGTAGCCAGGGAATTTATTTCCTAGTACCAGGGAATTCATTTCCTGGTACCAGGGAATTCACTTCCTTTTACCAGGGATTTCATTTTCTGGTATCAGAGAATTCATTTCCTGGACTTCATTACCTGGTACCAGGGATTTCATTTCCTGGTACCAGGAATTCATTTCCTGGTACCGGGGAATTCATTTCCCAGTACCAGAAATTTTCTTCCCTGGAATTCATTTCCTGGTACCAGGTAATGAATTCCCTGGTACCAGGAAATGACTTCTCTGGTACCAGGAAATGAATTCCCCTGCTTCCAGATAATGAATTCCCCTGCTTCCAGATAATCAATTCCCTGGTACCAAGAAATGAATTACCCTGCTACAAGGGAATGAATTCCCTGGTACCAGGAAATGAATTCCCTGGTACCAGGAAATGAATTCCCTGGTACCAGGAAATGAATTCCCTGGTACCAGGAAATGAATTCCTTGGTACCAGGAAATGAATTCCCTGGTACTAGGAAATGAATTCCTGGAAATGAATCACCTGGTACCAGAAAATGAATTCCCTATAACCAGGAAATGAATTCCCTGGTATCAGGAAATGAATTCCAGGAAATGAATTCCCTGGTACCATGAAATGAAATCCCTGTTACCAGGAAATGAATTCCCTGGTAAAAGGAAATGAATTCCATGGTACCAGGGAATGTACCAGGAAATGAGTTCCCTGGTACTAGCAAATAAATTCCCTGGTACCAGGAAATAAATTCCCTGGTACCAGGAAATGATATCCCTGATACCATGAAATGAATTCCCGGCTACCAGGAAATTAATTCCAGGAAATGAATTCCCTGGTAGCAGAAATGAATTCCCTATCACAAGGAAATGAATTCCCTGGTACCAGGGAATGAATTCCAAGAAATTAATTTCCAGGAATAAGGAAATGAATTCCCTGGTACCAGGAAATGATATCCCTGATACCATGAAATGAATTCCCTGGTACCAGGGAATGAATTCCAAGAAATGAATTCCCAGGTACCAGGAAAAAAATCCAGGAAATAAATTCCCTGGTACCAGGATATGAATTCCCTGGTACCAGGAAATGAATTCCCCTTCTACCAGGAAATGAATTCCCTGGTACCAGGAAATGAATTCCCTGGTACAAATGAATTCCCTGGTACCAGGAAAATAATTCCAGAAAATGTGTTCCCTGGTAACATGAAATGAATTCCCTGGTACCAGGAGATGAATTCCCTGGTACCAGGAGATGAATTCCCTGGTACCAGGAAAAGAATTCATGGTACCAGGAAATGAATACCATCAAATGAATTCCCTGGTACCAGGAAATTAATTCAAGAAAATGAATTCCCAGGTATCAGGAAATGAATTCCCTGGTGCTAAGAAATGAATTCCCTGGTACCAGGAAAAGAATTCCCTGGTAAAAGGAAATGAATTCCCTGGTACCAGGAACTGAATTCCAGGAAATGAATTCCCTGGTTCTAGGAAATGAATACCCTGGTACCAGCAAATGAATTCCCTGGTACCAGGAAATGAATTCCAGGAAATTATTTTTCTGGTACCAGAAAATGAATTCCCTGGTACCAGGAAATGAATTTCAGGACATGAATTCCCTGGTACTGGGAAATGAATTCCCTGGTACCAGGGAAATAATTCCCCACTGCCAGGAAATGAATTCCCTGGTACCAGGAAATTAATTCCCTGGTACCAGGAAATTAATTCCCTGGTACCAGGAAATGAATTCCAGGAAATAAATTCCTTGGTACCGGAGATGAATTCCCTGATAACAGGAAATGAATTCCCTGGTACCAGGAAATGAATTCCCAGGTACCAAGAAAAGAATTCCAGGAAATGAATTCCCTGGTACCTGGAAGTGAATTCCCTGGTACCAGGATATGATGTCCCTGATACCAGGAAAAGAATTTCCTGGTACCAGGAAATGAATTCAATGGTACCAGGAAATGAATTCCAGAAAATGAATTCCCTGGTACCAGGAAATGAATTCCATGAAATGAAATCCCTGTTACCAGGAAATGAATTCCCTGGTGAAAGGAAATGAATTCCAGGGTACCAGGGAATGTACCAGGAAATGAGTTCCCTGGTAACAGGAAATGAATTCCCTGGTACCAGGAAATAAATTCCCTGGTACCAGGAAATGAATTCCAGGATATGAATTCCCTGGTACCAGGAAATGAATTCCCTGGTACCAGGAAATGAATTCCCTGGTACCGGGAAATAAATTCCCTGGTACCAGGAAATGAATTTCCTGGTACCAAGAATGAATTCCAGGAAATGAATTTCCTGGTATAAGGAAATGAATTCCCTGGTACCAGGAAATGAATTCCCTGATACCATGAAATTAATTCCCTGATACCATGAAATGAATTCCCGGCTACCAGGAAATGAATTCCAGGAAATGAATTTCCTGGTATCAGTAAATGAATTCCCTTGTACCAGGAAATGAATTCCCTGGTACCTCCCTGGTACCAGAAGATGAACTCCCTGGTACCAAAAAATGAATTCCATGGTACCAGGGAATGAATACAGAAAATGATTTCCCTGGTACCAGGAAATGAATTCCAGGAAATGATTTCCCTGGTACCAGGATATGAATTCCAGGAAATGAATTTCCTGGTACCAGGAAGTGAATTCCCTGGTACCAGGAAATGAATTCCTTGGTACCAGGAAATGAATTCCCTGGTACCAGAAAATGAATTGAAGGAAATAAATTCTCTGGTACCAGGAAATGAATTCCATGGTATCAGGAAATGAATTCCAGGAAATGAATTCCCTGGTACCAGGAAATGAATTCCCTGGTACCAGGAAATGAATTCCCTGGTACCAGGAAATGAATTCCATGGTACCAAGAAATTAATTCCAGGAAATGAGTTCCCTGGTAAAATGAAATGAATTCCCTTGTACCAGGAAATGAATTCCCTGGTACCTCCTTGGTACCAGAAGATGAATTCCCTGGTACCAGGAAATGAATTCCATGGTACCAGGAAATGAATACCAGGAAATGATTTCCCTGGACCCAGGAAATGATTTCTCTGGTACCAGGAAATGAATTCCAGGAAATGAAATCCCTGGTACCAGGAAATGAATTCCAGGAAATGAATTCACTGATACCAGGAAGTGAATTCCCTGGTACCAGGAAATGAATTCCTTGGGACCAGGAAATGAATTCCTTGGTACCAGGAAATGAATTCCAGGAAATGAATTCCCTGGAACCAGGAAAATTATTTCCTAGTACCAAGAAAAGAATTCCCTGGTACCAGGGAATTTCCCAAGAACCAGGAAATGGATTCCCTGGTACCAGGATATTAATTCCAGGAAATGAATTCTCTGGTACTAGGAAATGAATTCCCTGGTACCAGGAAATGAATTCCAGGAAATTAATTCCCGGGTACCAGGAAATTAATTCTCTGGTAACAGGAAATGAATTCCCTCTACCAAGAAATGAATTACAGGAAATGAATTCCCTGGTACCAGGAAATGAATTTTTTGGTACCAGGAAATGAATTTCCTTGTACCAGGGAATTCTTACCCTGGTATTAGGGATTCATTTCCTGGATTTCATTTCTTGGTACCAGGGAATTCATTTCCTGATACCAGGGAATTAATTTCATTTAGAAGGGGAATTCATTTCCTGGTAGCAGGAGAATTCATTTCCAGGTACCAGTGAATTCATTTCCTGGTACCAGGAAATTCAGTTCCTGGTAGTAGGGAATTCATTTCCTAGAATTCATTACCTACTACCAGGGAATTCATTTACTGGTACCATTGAATTCATTTCCTGAACAGGAAATTAATTCCCTGGTACCAGGAAATGAATTCCAGTAAATGAATTCCCTGGTACCAGGAAATGAATTCCAGTAAATTAATTCCATGGTACCAGGAAATGACAGGAAATGAATTCCCTGGTACCAAGAAATGAATTTCCTGGTACCAGGAAATGATTTCTGTGGTACCAGGAAATAAATTCCCTGGTACCAGGAAATGAATTCCCTGGTACAAGGAAATGAATTCCCTGGTACCAGGAAGTGAATTCCCTAGTAAAATTAACTCCCTGGTACCAGGAAATAAATTCCAGGAAATGAATTCCCTGGTACCAAGGCAGGAATTCCCTGGTTCCAGGATTTGAATTCCAGGAAATGAATTCCCTGGTACCAAAAAATTAATTCCCTAGTACCGAGAAATGAATTCCAAGAAATGAATATCCAGGTACCAGGAAATGAATTCTGGGTAATGAATTCCCTGGAACCAGGAAATGAATTCCCTGGTACCAGGAAATCAATTTTGTGGTACCAGAAAAGGAATTCCCTGGTACCAGGAAATGAATTTTGTGGTATCAGGAAATAATCCCCTGGTACCAGGAAATGAATTCCCCTGCTACCAGGAAATGAATTACCTAGTACCAGGTAAATGAATTCCCCTGCTACTAGGAAATAAATTCCCTGGTACCAGGAAATGAATACCCTGGTACCAGGATTTCCTTTCCTGGTACCAAGGAATTCAGTTCCTGGTACCAGGGAATTCATTTCCTGGCACCAAGGAATTCATTTCCTGGTACCAGGGATCTCATTTCCTAGTACCAGGGAAATCATTTCCTTGTATTCATTTCCTGTATTCCCTGGTACAAGGAAATGAATTCCCTGGTACCAGGAAATGAATTCCTTGGTACCAGGAAATGAATTCCCCTGCTACCAGGAAATGAATTCCCTGTTTCCAGGAAAAGAATTCCCTGGTACCAGGAAATGAATTCCCCTCCTACCAGGATATGAATTCCCTTATACAAGGAAATGAATTCCCCTGCTACTAGGAAATGAATTCCCTGGTACCAGGAAATGAATTCCCTGGTACATGTAATTCATTTCCTGGTACCGGGGAATTCATTTCCTGGTACCAGAGAATTTATTTCCTGGTAGCAGGGGAATTCATTTCCTAGTACCAAGTAATTCATTTCCTGAACCAGGGAATTCATTTCCTGGTACCAGGGAATTCATTTCCTGGTACCAGGGAATTCATTTCCTGGAATTCATTTCCTGTTACCAGGGAATTCATTTCTTGGTACCTGGGAATTCATTTCCTGGAATTCTTTTCCCGGTACCAGGAAATTCATTTCCTGGTACCAGGAAATTCATTTCCTGGTACCAGGGAATTCTTTTGCTGGTACCAAGGAATTCATTTCCTGGTACCAGGGAATTAATTTCCTGGAATTCATTTCCTGGTACCAGGGAACTCGTTTCCTGGTACCAGGGAGTTCATTTCCTGGTACCAGGGAAGTCATTTCCTCATACCAGAAAATTCATTTCTTGGAATTCATTTGCTGGTACCAGGGAATTCTCTTCCTGGTACATCCTGGTACCAGGGAATTCATTTCCTGGTATATCCTGTTACCAGGGAATGCATTTCCTGGTACCAGGGAATTCATTTCCTGGTACCAGGGAATTCCTCTCTTGGTACCAGGGAATTCATTTCCTGGTACCAGGGAATTCATTTCCAGGTGCAAGGGAATTCATTTCCTGGTAGCAGGGTAATTCATTTTCTGGTACCAGGGAATTCATTTCCTGGTAGCCGGGAAATATATTTCCTAGTACCAGGGAATTCATTTCCTGGTACCAGGGAATTCATTTCCTTTTACCAGGGAATTCATTTTCTGGTACCAGAAAATTCATTTCCTGGACTTCATTACCTGGTACCAGGGATTTCCTTTCCTGGTACCAGGAATTCATTTCCTGGTACCAGGGAATTCCTTTCCCGGTACCAGAAATTTTATTCCTTGGAATTCATTTCCTGGTACCAGGTAATGAATTCCCTGGTACCAGGAAATGAATTCCCTGGTACCAAGTAATGAATTCCCCTGCTACAAGGAAATGAATTCCCTGGTACCAGGAAATGAATTCCCTGGTACCAGGAAATGAATTCCCTGGTACCAGGAAATGAATTCCCTGGTACCAGGAAATGAATTCCCTGGTACCAGGAAATGAATTCCCTGGTACCAGGAATTGAATTCCCTGGTACTAGGAAATGAATTCAAGGAAATGAATTACCTGGTACCAGAAAATTAATTCCCCTGCTACCAGGAAATGAATTCCCTGGTACCAGGAAAATTAATTCCCTAGTACCGAGAAATGAATTCCAAGAAATGAATATCCTGGTACCAGGAAATTAATTCCAGGTAATGAATTCCCTGGAACCAGGAAATGAATTCCCTGGTACCAGGAAATGAATTCTGTGGTACCAGGAAATGAATTCCCTGGTACAATGAAATGAATTTTGTGGTATCAAGAAATAATTCCCTGGTACCAGAAAGTAGATTCCCCTGCTACCAGGAAATGATTTCCCTTGCTACCAGGAAATGAATTCCCTGGTACCAGGTAAATGAATTCCCCTGCTACTAGGAATTAATTCCCTGGTACCAGGAAATGAATTCCCTGGTACCAGGAAATGAAATGAATTCCCTGGTACCAGGAATTAATTTCCTGGAATTCATTTCCTGGTACCAGGAAATTTATTTCCTGGTATCAGGGGAATTCATTTCTTGGTACCAAGGAATTCATTTCCTGTTGCCAGGGAATTCATTTCCTGGAACCAGGGAATTCATTTCCTGGTACCAGGGAATTCATTTCCTGGTACCAGGGAATTAATTTCCTGGTATTCATTTCCTGTATTCCCTTTTACCAGGAAATGAATTCCCTGGTACCAGGAAATGAATTCCAGGAAATTAATTCCCTGGTACCAGGAAATGAATTCCTTGGTACCAGGAAATGAATTCCCCTGCTACCAGGAAATGAATTTCCTGTTACCAGGAAAAGAATTCCCTGGTACCAGGAAATTAATTCCCCTCTTACCAGGATATAAATTCCATGGTACCAGCAAATGATATCCCCGTCTACTAGGAAATGAATTCCCTGGTACCTAGAAATGAATTCCCTGGTACATGGAATTCATTTCCTGGTACCAGGGAATTCATTTCCTGGTACCAGGGAATTTATTTCCTGGTAGCAGGGGAATGCATTTCCTAGTACCAATTAATTCATTTCCTGAACCAGGGAATTCATTTCCTGGTACCATGGAATTCATTTTCTATTACCAGGGAATTCGTTTCCTGGTACCAGGGAATTCATTTCCTGGAATTCATTTCCTGGTACCAGGGAATTCATTCCTTGGTACCAGGAAAGTAATTCCCCTGCTACTAGGAAATGAATTCCCTGGTACCAGGAAATGAATTCCCTGGTACATCGAATTCATTTCCTGGTACCGGGGAATTCATTTCCTGGTACCAGGGAATTTATTTCCTGGTAGCAGGGGAATTCATTTCCTAGTACCAAGTAATTCATTTCCTGAACCAGGGAATTCATTTTATTTCCTGGAATTCATTTCCTGGTACCAGGGAATTCATTTCCTGGTACCGGGGGAATTCATTTCCTGGAATTCATTCCCTGGTACCAGGAAATTCATTTCCTGGTACCAGGGAATTCATTTGCTGGTACCAAGGAATTCATTTCCTGGTACCAGGGAATTAATTTCCTGGAATATATTTCCTGGTACCAGGGAACTCGTTTCCTGGTACCAGGGAATTCATTTCCTGGTACCAGGGAAGTCATTTCCTCATACCAGAAAATTCATTTCCTGGAATTCATTTGCTGGTACCAGGGAATTCTCTTCCTGGTACATCCTGGTACCAGGGAATTCATTTCCTGGTATATCCTGTTACCAGGGAATGCATTTCCTTCATTTCCTGGTACCAGGGAATTCATTTCCAGGTGCAAGGGAATTCATTTCCTGGTAGCAGGGTAATTCATTTTCTGGTTCCAGGGAATTCATTTCCTGGTAGCCAGGGAATTTATTTCCTAGTACCAGGGAATTCATTTCCTGGTACCAGGTAATTAACTTCCTTTTACCAGGGATTTCATTTTCTGGTATCAGAGAATTCATTTCCTGGACTTCATTACCTGGTACCAGGGATTTCATTTCCTGGTACCAGGAATTCATTTCCTGGTACCGGGAAATTCATTTCCCGGTACCAGAAATTTTATTCCCTGGAATTCATTTCCTGGTACCAGGTAATAAATTCCCTGGTACCAGGAAATGAATTCCTGGTACCAGGAAATGAATTCCCCTGCTTCCAGATAATGAATTCCCTGGTACCAAGAAATGAATTACCCTGCTACAAGGAAATGAATTCCCTGGTACCAGGAAATGAATTCCCTGGTACCAGGAAATGAATTCCCTGGTACTAGGAAATGAATTCCAGGAAATGAATTACCTGGTACCAAAAAATTAATTCCCCTGCTACCAGGAAATGAATTCCCTGGTACCAGGAAAATTAATTCCCTAGTACCGAGAAATGAATTCCAAGAAATGAATATCCTGGTAACAGGAAATGAATTCCAGGTAATGAATTCCCTGGAACCAGGAAATGAATTCCCTGGTACCAGGAAATTAATTCTGTGGTACCAGGAAATGAATTCCCTGGTACCAGGATATGAATTTTGTGGTATCAGGAAATAATTCCCTGGTACCAGGAAATGAATTCCCCTGCTACCAGAAAATTATTTCCCTTGCTACCAGGAAATGAATTCCCTGGTACCAGGTAAATGAATTCCCCTGCTACTAGTAATTAATTCCCTGGTACCAGGAAGTGAATTCCCTGGTACCAGGAATTCATTTCCTGGAATTCATTTCCTGGAATTCATTTCCTGGTACCAGGGAATTAATTCCTAGTAGCAGGGGAATTCATTTACCTGGTACCAGGGAATTCATTTCCTGGTAGCAAGGGAAATAATTTTCTGGTAGCAGGGGAATTCATTTCCTGGTACCAGGGAATTATTTCCTGATACCACAAAATTCATATCCTGGTACCAGGGAATTCATTTCCTGGTACCACAGAATTAATTCCCTGGTACCAGGAAATGAATTCCCTGGTACCAGGAATTCATTTCCTGGAATTCATTTCCTGGTACCAGGGAATTTATTTCCTGGTAGAAGGGGAATTCATTTCTAGGTACCAAGGAATTAATTTCCTGGTACCAGGGAATTCATTTCCTGGCACCAGGGAATTCATTTCCTGGTACCAGGGAATTCATTTCCTGGTACCAGGGAATTAATTTCCTGGTATTCATTTCCTGTATTCCCTGGTACCAGGAAAAGAATTCCCTGGTACCCGGAAATGAATTCTTTGGTACCAGGAAATGAATTCCACTGCTACCAGGAAATAAATTCCTTGTTACCAGGAAAAGAATTCCCTGGTATCAGGAAATTAATTCCCCTGCTACCAGGATATGGATTCCCTGGTACCAGGAAATGATTTCCAGGTCTACTAGGAAATGAATTCCCTGGTACCAGGAAATGAATTCCCTGGTACATGGAATTCATTTCCTGGTACCAGTTAATTCATTTCCATGTACCAGGGAATTTATTTCCTGGTAGCAGGGGAATTCATTTCCTAGTACCAAGTAATTCATTTCCTCAACCAGGGAATTCATTTCCTGGTACCAGGGAATTAATTTCCTGGAATTCATTTCCCGGTACCAGGGAATTCCTTTCCTGGTACCAGGGAATTCATTTCCAGGTACCAGGGAAATAATTTACTGGTACCAGGAAATTAATTTCCTGATACCAGGGAATTCATTTCCTGGAATTCATTTCCCGGTACCAGGGAATTCATTTCCTGGTACCAGGGAATTCATTTGCTGGTACCAAGGAATTCATTTCCTGGTACCAGGGAATTTATCTCCTGGTACGAGGGAATTCATTTCCTGGTAGCAGTGAAATTCATTTCCTTTGTACCAGGGATTTCATTTCCTGGTACCAGGGGAATTCATTTCTTGGTAGCAGGGGAATTAATTTCTGGGTACCAGGAAATAAATTCCCTGGTACCAAGGAACCAGGAAATGAATTCCATGGTACCAGGAGATGAATTCCCTGTTACCAGGAAATGAATTTCCTGGTACCAGGAAATGCATTCCCTGGTACCAGGATTTGAATTCCGGGAAATGAATTCCCTGGTACCAGAGAAGGAATTCCATGGTACCAGGATATGAATTCCAGGAAAAGAATTCCTGGTACCAGGAGATGAATTCCAGGAAATGAATTCCCCGGTATAAGGAATTCATTTCCTGGAATTCCTGTCATGGTACAAGGGAATTCATTTCCTAGTTCATTTCCTGGTAGCAGGAAATTAATTTCCTGGTTCCAGGGATATCGTTTCCTGGAATTCATTACCTGGTACCTAGGAATTCATTTCCTGGTACCAGGGAATTCATTTCCTGTACTGGAAATGAATTTCTTGGTACCAGGAAATGAATTCCAGTAAATGAATTCCCTGGTACAAGGAAATGACAGGAAATGAATTTCCTGCTATCAGGAAATGGATTCCCTGTTACCAAGAAATGAATTCCCCTGCTACTAGAAAATGAATTCCCTGGTACCAGGGAATTCATTTCTAGGTTTTCAGGTATTCATTCCCTGGTACCAAGGAATAATTTCCTGGAACCAGGAAATTCATTTTCTGGTATTCATTTCCTGGTACCAGGAAATGAATTTCGGGAAATGAATTCCCTGGTACCAAGAAATGAATTCCCGGGTACCCGGAAATGAATTTCCCTGCTACCATGAAATGGATTCCCCTGATACCAAGGAATGAATTCCCTGGTACAGGGAAATGAATTTCCTGGTACCAGGAAATTAATTCCAGGAAATGAATTCCCTGGTATAAGGAATTCATTTCCTGGAATTCCTATCATGCTACAAGTGAATTCATTTCCTAGTTCATTTCCTTGTACCGGTGAATTTATATCCTGGTAGCAGGGAAATTCATTTCCTGGTACCAGGGAATTCATTCCTTGGTATCAGGGGAATCCATTTCATGGTAGCAGGGAAATTCATTTCCAGGTACCCGGGAATTCATTTCTTGGTACCAGGGAATTCATTTCCCGAAATTCATTTCCTGGTACCAGGAAATGAATACGAGAAAATGAATTTCCTGGTTCCAGGAAATTAATTCCTTGGTACCAGGAAATGAATACCTGAAAACCTAGAAATGAATTCCCTGGTACCAGGGAATTCATTTCCTAGTAGCAGGGGAATTCATTTCCTGGTACCAGGGAATCCATTTCCTGATAGCAGGAAATTCATTTCCTGTCATTTCCTTGTACCAGGGAAATCATTTACTGGAATTCATTTCCTGGTACCAAGAAATTCATTTCCAGTACAGGAAATGAATTCCCTGGTACCAGGAAATGAATTCCTAGGTACCAGGTAATGAATTCCAGGAAACGATATCCCTGGTACCAGGAAATTAATTTCCTGCTACCAGGAAATGAATTCCCTGGTACCAAAATTCCCTGGGACCTGGAAATGAATTCCCTGCTACCAGGAAATGAATTCCCGAGAACCAAGAAATGAATTCCCTGGTACCAGGAAATGAATTCCCTGGTACCAAGAAATGAATTCCCTGGTACCAAGAAATGAATTCCTTTGTACCAGGAAATGAATTCTGTGGTACCAGGAAATGAATTCCTTGGTACCAGGAAATGACCAGGTAATGAATTCCAGGAAAGAATGTCCTGGTACCAGGAAATGAAATCCTGGAAATGAATGTCCTGGTACCAGGAAATGAATTCCCTGGTACCAGGAGTTGAATTCCCTGGTACCAGGAAATGGATTCCCTGGTACCAAGAAATTAATTCCTTTGTACCAGGAAATGAATTCTGTGGTACCAGGAAATGAATTCCTTGGTACGAGGAAATGAATTCATGGGTACCAGGAAATGAATTCTCTGGTACCAGGATGAATTCCCAGGTACCAGGGAATGAAATTAATTCTCTGGTACCAGAAAATGAATTCCCTGGTATCAGGACTTGAATTACCTGGTACCAGGAAATGCATTCCAGAAAAAGAATTCCCTGGTACCAGGAGATGAATTCCAATGTACCAGGACCTGAATTCCAGGAAATGAATTCCCTGGTACCAGGAGATGAATTCCCTGGTACTGGGAAAATGAATTCCAAAAATGAATTCCATGGTATAGGGAAATGAATTCCCTGGTACCAGGAAATGAATTCTCTGGTACCAGAATGAATTCCCTGGTACCAGGGAATGAAATTGATTCTCTGGTACCAGGAAATTAATTCCATGGTACCAGAAAATGAATTCCATGGAACCAGGAAATGAATTCCAGGAAAAGAATTCCTGGTACCAGGAGATGAATTCCCTTGTACCAGGGAATGAATTCCAGGAAAAAAATTCTCTGGTACCAGGATAAGAATTCCCTGGTACCAGGAAATGCATTCCCTGGTACCAGGAATTGAATTCCTGGAAATGAATTCCCTGGTACCAGGAAATGAATTCCAGGAAATGAATTCATGGTAAGAAAAAATGAATTCCATGGTACCAGGAAGTGAATTCCCCTGCTACTAGGAAATGAATTCCCCTACTACTAGGAAGTGAATTCCCTGGTACCAGGAAAGGAATTCCATGGTACCAGGAAATGAATTCCAGGAAATGAATTCCCTGGTACCAGGAAATGAATTCCCCGGTACCAGGAAATGAATTCCCCTGCTACCATGAAACTAATTCCCTGGTACGGAAATGAATTCGCTGGTACCAGGAAATGAATTCCCTGGTACCAGGAAATGAATTCCAGGAAATTAATTCCCTGGTAATAGGAATTCATTTCCTGGTACCAGGGAATTCATTTCCTAGTACCAGGGAATTAATTTACTGGTACCAGGGAATTCATCTCCTGGTACAAGGGAATTCATTTCCTGGTAGCAGTGAAATTCATATCCTTTGTACCAGGAAATTCATTTCCTGTTAGCAGGGGAATTAATTTCTTGGTAGCAGGGGAATTAATTTCTGGGTACCGGGAAAGGAATTCCCTGGTACCAGGAAATGAATTCCATGGTACCAGGAAATGAATTCCGTGGTACCAGGAGATGAATTCCCTGTTACCAGGAAACGAATTTCCTGGTACCAGGAAATTAATTCCAGGAAATGAATTCCCTGGTATAAAGAATTCATTTCTTGGAATTCCTGTCATGGTACAAGGGAATTCATTTCCAAGTTCATTTCCTGGTACTGCGGAATTCATTTCCTGGTACCAAGAAATTCATTTCCAGTTCAGGAAATGAATTCCCTGGTACCAGGAAATGAATTCCCTGCTACCAGGAAATGAATTCCCTGGTACAGGAATGAATTCCCTGCTACCAGGAAATGAATTCCCGAGAACCAAGAAATGAATTCCCTGGTACCAGGAAATGAATTCCCTGGTACAAAGAAATGAATTCCCTGGTACCAAGAAATGAATTCCTTTGTACCAGGAAATGAATTCTGTGGTACCATGAAATGAATTCCTTGGTACCAGGAAATGACCAGGAAATGAATTCCAGGAAAGAATGTCCTGGTACCAGGGAATTCATTTCCTAGTAGCAGGGAATTCATTTCTTGGTACCAGGGAATCCATTTCCTGATAGCAGGGAATTCATTTCCTGTCATTTCCTGGTACCAGGGAATTCATTTACTGGAATTCATTTCCTGGTACCAAGAAATTCATTTCCAGTTCAGGATATGAATTCCCTGGTACCGGGAAATTAATTCCTAGGCACCAGGTAATGAATTCCAGGAAACGAATTCTCTGGTACCAGGAAATGAATTCCCTGCCACCAGGAAATGAATTCCCTTGTACCAGAATTCCCTTTGTACCCAGAAATGAATTCCCCTGCTACCCGGAAATGAATTCCCGAGAACCAAGAAATGAATTCCCTGGTACCAGGAAATGAATTCCCTGGTACCAAGAAATGAATTCCCTGGTACCAAGAAATGAATTCCTTGGTACGAGAAAATGAATTCACGGGTACCAGGAAATGAATTTTCTGGTACCAGGATGAATTCCCTGGTACCAGGGAATGAAATTAATTCTCTGGTACCAGGAAATGAATCCCCTGGTATCAGGACATGAATTACCTGGTACCAGGAAATGCATTCCAGAAAAAGAATTCCCTGGTACCAGGAGTTGAATTCCCTGGTACCAGGAAATGGATTCCCTGGTACCAAGAAATTAATTCCTTTGTACCAGGAAATGAATTCTGTGGTACCAGGAAATGAATTCCTTGGTACGAGGAAATGAATTCACGGGTACCAGGAAATGAATTCTCTGGTACCAGGATGAATTCCCAGGTACCAGGGAATGAAATTAATTCTCTGGTACCAGGAAATGAATTCCCTGGTATCAGGACTTGAATTACCTGGTACCAGGAAATGCATTCCAGAAAAAGAATTCCCTGGTACCAGGAGATGAATTCCAATGTACCAGGACCTGAATTCCAGGAAATGAATTCCCTGGTACCAGGAGATGAATTCCCTGGTACTGGGAAAATGAATTCCAAAAATGAATTCCATGGTATCAGGAAATGAATTCCCTGGTACCAGGAAATGAATTCTCTGGTACCAGAATGAATTCCCTGGTACCAGGGAATGAAATTGATTCTCTGGTACCAGGAAATGAATTCCATGGTACCAGAAAATGAATTCCATGGAACCAGGAAATGAATTCCAGGAAAAGAATTCCTGGTACCAGGAGATGAATTCCCTTGTACCAGGGAATGAATTCCAGGAAAAAAATTCTCTGGTACCAGGATAAGAATTCCCTGGTACCAGGAAATGCATTCCCTGGTACCAGGAATTGAATTCCTGGAAATGAATTCCCTGGTACCAGGAAATGAATTCCAGGAAATGAATTCATGGTAAGAAAAAATGAATTCCATAGTACCAGGAAGTGAATTCCCCTGCTACTAGGAAATGAATTCCCCTGCTACTAGGAAGTGAATTCCCTGGTACCAGGAAAGGAATTCCATGGTACCAGGAAATGAATTCCAGGAAATGAATTCCCTGGTACCAGGAAATGAATTCCCCGGTACCAGGATATGAATTCCCCTGCTACCATGAAACTAATTCCCTGGTACGGAAATGAATTCGCTGGTACCAGGAAATGAATTCCCTGGTACCAGGAAATGAATTCCAGGAAATTAATTCCCTGGTAATAGGAATTCATTTCCTGGTACCAGGGAATTCATTTCCTAGTACCAGGGAATTAATTTACTGGTACCAGGGAATTCATCTCCTGGTACAAGGGAATTCATTTCCTGGTAGCAGTGAAATTCATATCCTTTGTACCAGGAAATTCATTTCCTGTTAGCAGGGGAATTAATTTCTTGGTAGCAGGTGAATTAATTTCTGGGTACCAGGAAATGAATTCCCTGGTACCAGGAAATGAATTCCATGGTACCAGGAAATGAATTCCGTGGTACCAGGAGATGAATTCCCTCTTACCAGGAAACGAATTTCCTGGTACCAGGAAATGAATTCCAGGAAATGAATTCCCTGGTATAAGGAATTCATTTCTTGGAATTCCTGTCATGGTACAAGGGAATTCATTTCCAAGTTCATTTCCTGGTACTGTGGAATTCATTTCCTGGTACCAAGAAATTCATTTCCAGTTCAGGAAATGAATTCCCTGGTACCAGGAAATGAATTCCCTGCTACCAGGAAATGAATTCCCTGGTACAGGAATGAATTCCCTGCTACCAGGAAATGAATTCCCGAGAACCAAGAAATGAATTCCCTGGTACCAGGAAATGAATTCCCTGGTACAAAGAAATGAATTCCCTGGTACCAAGAAATGAATTCCTTTGTACCAGGAAATGAATTCTGTGGTACCATGAAATGAATTCCTTGGTACCAGGAAATGACCAGGAAATGAATTCCAGGAAAGAATGTCCTGGTACCAGGGAATTCATTTCCTAGTAGCAGGGAATTCATTTCTTGGTACCAGGGAATCCATTTCCTGATAGCAGGGAATTCATTTCCTGTCATTTCCTGGTACCAAGGAATTCATTTACTGGAATTCATTTCCTGGTACCAAGAAATTCATTTCCAGTTCAGGAAATGAATTCCCTGGTACCGGGAAATTAATTCCTAGGCACCAGGTAATGAATTCCAGGAAACGAATTCTCTGGTACCAGGAAATGAATTCCCTGCCACCAGGAAATGAATTCCCTTGTACCAGAATTCCCTTTGTACCCAGAAATGAATTCCCCTGCTACCCGGAAAAGAATTCCCGAGAACCAAGAAATGAATTCCCTGGTACCAGGAAATGAATTCCCTGGTACCAAGAAATGAATTCCCTGGTACCAAGAAATGAATTCCTTGATACGAGAAAATGAATTCACGGGTACCAGGAAATGAATTTTCTGGTACCAGGATGAATTCCCTGGTACCAGGGAATGAAATTAATTCTCTGGTACCAGGAAATGAATCCCCTGGTATCAGGACATGAATTACCTGGTACCAGGAAATGCATTCCGGAAAAAGAATTCCCTGGTAAGGGGAGTAATTCCATGGTACCAGGCAATGAATTTCAGGAAATGAATTCCCTGGTACCAGGAGATGAATTCCCTGGTACGGGGAAATGAATTCCAGGAAATGAATTCCTTGGTATCAGGAAATGAATTCCCTGGTACCAGGAAATAAATTCTCTGGTACCAGAATGAATTCCCTGGTACCAGGAAATGAATTCTCTGGTACCAGAATGAATTCCCTGGTACCAAGGAATAAAATTAATTCTCTGGTACCAAGAAATGAATTCCATGGTACCAGGAAATGAATTCCAGGAAAAGAAATTCCCTGGTACCAGGTTATGAATTCCCTGGTACCAGGAAATGAATTCCCTGGTACCAGGAAATGAATTCCCTGGTACCAGGAAAGGAATCCCCTGGTACCAGGAAATGAATTCCCTGGCACGAGGAAATGGATTCCAGGAAATAAATTCTCTGGTACTAGGATATGAATTCCCTGGTACCAGGAAATGCATTCCCTGGTACCAGGATTTGAATTCCAGGAAATGAAATCCATGGTACCAGGAAATGAATTCCAGGAAATGAATTCCTTGGTATTCGGAGATGAATTCCCTGGTACCAGGAAATGAATTCCCTGGTACCAGGAAATGAATTCCAAGGTACCAAAAAAGGAATTCCCTGGTACCAGGAAATGAGTTCCCTGGTACCAGGAAATGAATTCCCTTGTACCAGGAAATGAATTCCAGGAAATGAATCCCCTGGTACAAGGAAATGAATTCCCTGGTTCCAGGAAAAAAATATCAGGAAATGAATTCCATGGTACCAGGAAATGAATTCCGTGGTACCAGAAAATGCATACCCTGGTACCAGGAAATGAATTCCAGGAAATGAATTCCAGGAAATAAATTCCCTGGTACCAGGGAATGAATTCCATGGTACCAGGAAATGAATTACCGGTACCAGGAAATTAATTCCCCTGCTACCAGAAAATGAATTCCCTGGTACCAGGAAATAAATTCCCTGGTACCAGGAGAGGAATTCCCTGGTACCAGGAAATGTATTCCAGGAAATTAATTCCCTTTTACTAGGAATTCATTTTCTGGTACCAGGGAATTCATTTACTAGTACCAAGGAATTAATTTACTAGTACCAGGAATTCATCTCTTAGTATGAGGGAATTCATTTCCTGGTAGCAGTGAAATTAATTTCTTGGTACCAGGGAATTCATTTCCTGGTAGCAGGGGAATTCATTTTTTGGTAGCAGGGGAATTAATTTCTGGGTACCAGGGAATTCATTTCCTGGTAACAGGGAATTCATTCCCTGGAATTTATTTCCTGGTACCAGGAAATGAATTTCCTGTACCAGGGAATTCATTTCAGGTATCAGGACATGAATTACCTGGTACCTGGAAGTGAACTCCCTGGAACCAAAAATTAATTTCTTGGTACCAGGAAATGAATTCCCTGGTACCAGGGAATGAAATTAATTCTCTGGTACCAGGAAATGAATTCCCTTGTACCAGAAAATGAATTCTTTAGTACCAGGATGAATTTCCTGGTACCAGGGAATGAAATTAATTCTCTGGTACCAGGAAATGAATTTCCTAGTATCAGGACATGAATTACCTGGTACTAGGAAATGCATTCCAGGAAATGAACTCCCAAGTACCATGATATGAATTCCCTGGTACTAGGAAATGAATTCTGGGTACCAGGAAATGAATCACCCGGTACCAGGAAATTATTTCCCTAGTACCAGGAAATGATTTCCCCGGTACTGCGAAATGAATTCCAAGAGATGAATTCCATGGTATCAGGAAATGAATTCCCTGGTACCAGTAAATAAATTCCCTGGTACCAGGAAATGAATTCCATATCCTGGTACCAGGAAATTAATTCCCTGGTACCAGGAAATAAATTCTCTGGTACCAGAAAACTAATTCCCTGGTACCAGGAAATGATTTCCATTGTACCAAGAAATGAATTCCGAGGTATCAGGAGATGAATTCCCTGTTTCCATGAAACAAATTTCCTGATACCAGGAAATGAAATCCAGGAAATGAATTCCCTGGTATAAGGTATTCATTTCCTGGAATTTCTGTCATGGTACAAGGGAAATCATTTCCCAGTTCATTTCCTGGTACCGGGAAATTCATTTCCTGGTAGCAGGGAAATTCATTTCCTGGTACCAAGGAATTCATTCCTTGGTACCTGGGGAATCCATTTCATGGTAGCAGGGGAATTCATTTCTGGGTACCCGGGAATTCATGTCCTGGTACCAGGGAATTCATTTCCCAAAATTCATTTCCTGGTACCAGGAAATGAATTCCAGAAAATGAATTTCCTGGTTCCAGGAAATAAATTCCTTGGTACCAGGAAATGAATACCCGAGAACCAAGAAATGAATACTCTGGTACCAGGAAATGAATTCATTGGAACCAGGAAATTAATTTTCCGCTACCAGGCAATGATTTCCAGGAAATAATTTCTCTGGTACCAGGGAATCCATTCTCTGGTACCAGGGAATGGAAATTCATTTCCTAATAGCAGGGAATTCATTTCTTGGTACCAGGAAATCCATTTCCTGATAGCAGGGAATTCATTTCCTGTCATTTCCTGGTACCAGGGTATTCATTTACTGGAATTCATTTCCTGGTACCAAGAAATTCATTTCCAGTTCAGGAAATGAATTCCCTGGTACTGGGAAATTAATTCCTAGGTACCAGGTAATGAATTCCAGGAAACGAATTCTCTGGTACCAGGAAATGAATTCCCTGCCACCAGGAAATGAATTCCCTGGTACCAGAATTCCCTTTGTACCCAAAAATGAATTCCCCTGCTACCCGGAAATGAATTCCCGAGAACCAAGAAATGAATTCCCTGGTACCAGGAAATTAATTCCCTGGTACCAAGAAATGAATTCCCCGGTACCAAGAAATGAATTCCTTGGTACGAGAAAATGAATTCACGGGTACCAGGAAATGAATTCTCTGGTACCAGGATGAATTCCCTGGTACCAGGGAATAAAATTAATTCTCTGGTACCAGGAAATGAATCCCCTGGTATCGGGACATGAATTACCTGGTACCAGGAAATGCATTCCGGAAAAAGAATTCCCTGGTAAGGGGAGTAATTCCAAGGTACCAGGCAATGAATTTCAGGAAATTAATTCCCTGGTACCAAGAGATGAATTCCCTGGTACGGGGAAATTAATTCCAGGAAATGAATTCCTTGGTATCAGGAAATGAATTCCCTGGTACCAGGGAATAAATTCTCTGGTACCAGAATGAATTCTCTGGTACCAGGAAATGAATTCTCTGGTACAATAATGAATTCCCTGGTACCAAGGAATAAAATTAATTCTCTGGTACCAAGAAATGAATTCCATGGTACCAGGAAATGAATTCCAGGAAAAGAAACTTCCTGGTACCAGGTTATGAATTCCCTGGTACCAGGAAATGAATTCCCTGGTACCAGGGAATGAATTCCCTGGTACCAGGAAATGAAATCCAGGAAAGTAATCCCCTGGTACCTGGAAATGAATTCCCTGGTACTAGGATATGAATTCCCTGGTACCAGGAAATGCATTCCCTGGTACCAGGATTTGTATTCCAGGAAATGAATTCCATGGTACCAGGAAATGAATTCCAGGAAATGAATTCCCTGGTATTCGGGGATGAATTCCCTGGTACCAGGAAATCAATTACCTGGTACCAGGAAATGAATTCCCTGGTACCAGGATATGAATTCCCCGGTACCAAGAAAGGAATTCCCTGGAACCAGGAAATGAATTCCCTGGTACCAGGAAATGAATTCCCTTGTACCGGGAAATGACTTCCAGGAAATGAATCCCCTGGTACAAGGAAATGAATTCCCTGGTTCCAGGAAAAAAATATCAGGAAATGAATTCCATGGTACCAGGCAATGAATTCCCTGGTACCAGAAAATGCATACCCTGGTACCAGGAAATGAATTCCAGGAAATAAATTCCCTGGTACCAGGGAATGAATTCCATGGTACCAGGAAATGAATTACCGGTACCAGGAAATTAGTTCCCCTGCTACCAGAAAATGAATTCCCTGGTACCAGGAAATGAATTCCCTGGTACCAGGAAAGGAATTCCCTGGAACCAGGAAATGATTCCAGGAAATTAATTCCCTTTTACTAGGAATTCATTTCCTGGTACCAGGGAATTCATTTACTAGTACCAAGGAATTAATTTACTAGTACCAGGAATTCATCTCTTAGTATGAGGGAATTCATTTCCTGGTAGCAGTGAAATTAATTTCCTGGTACCAGGGAATTCATTTCCTGGTAGCAGGGGAATTAATTTCTTGGTAGCAGGGGAATTAATATCTGGGTACCAGGGAATTCATTTCCTGGTAACAGGGAATTCATTCCCTGGAATTTATTTCCTGGTACCAGGAAATGAATTTCCTGTACCAGGGAATTCATTTCCAGGTATCAGGACATGAATTACCTGGTACCTGGAAGTGAACTCCCTGGAACCAGGAATTAATTTTTTGCTACCAGGAAATGAATTCCCTGGTACCAGGAAATGAATTCCGTGGTACCAGGAGATGAATTCCCTGTTACCAGGAAACAAATTTCCTGGTACCAGGAAATGAATGCCAGGAAATGAATTCCCCGGTATAAAGAATTCATTTCCTGGAATTCCTGTCATGGTACAAAATTCATTTCCTAGTTCATTTCCTGGGACCGGGGAATTCATTTCCTGGTAGCGGGGAAATTCATTTCCTGGTACAAGGGAATTCATTCCTTGGTATCAGGGGAATCCATTTCATGGTAGCAGGGGAATTCATTTCTGGGTACCCGGGAATTCATTTCCTGGTACCAGGGAATTCATTTCCCAAAATTCATTTCCTGGTACCAGGAATTGGATTCCAGAAAAAGAATTTTCTGGTTCCAGGAAATGAATTCCTTGGTACCCAGAAATGAATACCCGAGAACCAAGAAATGAATTCCCTGGTACCAGGAAATGAATTCTCTGGTACCAGGAAATGAATTCTCCGCTACCAGGCAATGATTTCCAGGAAATGAATTCCTTGGTACCGTATCAGGGAATTCATTTCCTAGTAGCGGGGGAATTCATTTCCTGGTACCAGGGAATCCATTTCCTGATAGCAGGGAATTCATTTCCTGTCATTTCCTGTTACTAGGGAATTCATTTACTGGAATTCATTTCCTGGTACCAAAAAATTCATTTCCAGTTCAGGAAATGAATTCCTAGGTACCAGGTAATGAATGCCAGGAAACGAATTCCCTGGTACCAGGAAATGAATTCCCTGCCACCATTAAATGAATTCACTGGTACCAGAATTCCCTGGTACCCGGAAATGAATTCCCCTTCTACCAGGAAATGAATTCCCGAGAACCAAGAAATTAATTCCCTGGTACCAGGAAATGAATTCTCTGGTACCAGGAAATAAATTCCCTGGTACCAGAAAACGAATTCTTCAGTACCAGGATGAATTCCCTGGTACCAGGGAATGAAATTAATTCTCTGGTACCAGGAAATGAATTTCCTTGTATCAGGACATGAATTACCTGGTACTAGGAAATGCATTCCAGGAAATGAACTCCTAGGTACCATGATATGAATTCCCTGGTACTAGGAAATGAATACTGGGTACCAGGAAATGAATCACCTGGTACCAGGAAATTATTTCCCTGGTACCAGGAAATGAATTCCCTGGTACTGCAAAATGAATTCAAGGAGATGAATTCCATGGTATCAGGAAATGAATTCCCTGGTACCAGTAAATGAATTCCCTGGTACCAGGAAATGAATTCCATTTCCTGGTACCAGGAAATGAATTCCCTGGTAACAGGAAATAAATTTTCTGGTACCAGGAAATGAATTCCCTGGTACCAGGAAATGAATTCCATGGTACCAGGAAATTAATTCCGTGGTACCAAGAGATGAATTCCCTGTTACCGAGAAATGAATTTCCTGGTACCGGGAAATGAATTCCAGGAAATGAATTCACTGGTATAAGGAATTCATTTCCTGGAATTCCTGTCATGGTACAAGGGTATTCATTTCCCAGTTCCTTTCCTGGTACCGGGGAATTCATTTCCTGGTAGCAGGGAAATTCATTTCCTGGTACCAAGGAATTCATTCCTTGGTATTTGGGGAATCCATTTCATGGTAGCAGGAGAATTCATTTCCGGGTACCCAGGAATTCATTTTCTTGTACCAGGGAATTCATTTCCTAAAATTCATTTCCTGGTACCAGGGAATGAATTCCAGAAATTGAATTTCCTGGTTCCAGGAAATAAATTCCTTGGTACCAGGAAATGAATACCCGAGAACCAAGAAATGAATACTCTGGTACCAGGAAATGGATTCTCTGATACAAGGAAATTAATTCTCCACTACCAGGCAATGATTTCCATGAAATGAATTCCCTGGTACCAGGGAATTCATTTCCCAGTAGCAGGGGAATTCATTTCCTGGTACCAGGGAATCCATTTCCTGATAGCAGGGAATTCATTTCCTGTCATTTCCTGGTACCAGGGAATTTATTTACTGGAATTCATTTCCTGGTACCAAGAAATTCATTTCCAGTTCAGGAAATGAATTCCCTGGTACCAGGAAATGAATTCCTAGGTACCAGGTAATGAATTCCAGGAAACGAATTCCCTGGTACCAGGAAATGAATTCCCTGCCACCAGGAAATGAAATCCCTGGTACCAGAATTCCCTGGTACCCGGAAATGAAATGAATTCTCTGGTACCAGGATGAATTCCCTGGTACCAGGGAATGAAATTAATTATCTGGTACCAGGAAATGAATTCCCTGGTATCAGTAAATGAATTACCTGGTACCAGGAAATGAATTCCGGAAAAAGAATTCCCTGGTAAGGGGAGTAATTCCATGGTACCAGGAAATGAATTTCATGAAATGAATTCCCTGGTACCAGGATATGGATTCCCTGGTACTGGGAAAATAATTCCCTGGTACAAGGAAATGAATTCCCTGGTACGGGGAAATGAATTCCAGGAAATGAATTCCATGGTATCAGGAAATGAATTCCCTGGTACCAGGAAATGAATTCTCTGGTACCAGAATGAATTCCCTGGTACCAGGGGATGAAATTAATTCTCTGGTATTAGGAAATGAATTCCATGGTACCAGGAAATGAATTCCAGGAAAAGAATTCCCTGGTACCAGGATATGAATTACATGGTACCAGGAAATAAATTCCCTGGTACAAGGAAATGAATTCCATGGTACCAGGAAATGAATTCCCTGGTACCAGGAAATGAAATCCAGGAAAGGAATCCCCTAGTACCAGGAAATAAATTCCCTGGTACCAGGAAATTAATTCCAGCAAATAACTTCTTTGGTACCAGGATATGAATTCCCTGGTACCAGGAAATGCATTCCCTGGTACCAGGATTTGAATTCCCGGAAATGAATTCCATGGTACCAGGAAATGAATTCCAGGAAATTAATTCCCTGGTATCTGGAGATGAATTCCCTGGTGCCAGGAAATGAATTCCCTGGTACCAGGAAATTGATTCCCTGGTACCAGGAAATGAATTCCCTTGTACCAGGATATGAATTCCCCAGTACCAAGAAAAGAATTCCCTGGTACCAGGAAATGAATTCCCTGGTACCAGGAAATGAATTCCCTGGTACCAGGAAATGAATTCCCTTGTACCAGGAAATGAATTCCCTTGTACCAGGAAATGAATTCCAGGAAATGAATCCCCTGTACAAGGAAATGAATTCCCTGGTACCAGGGAAAAAATATCAGGAAATGAATTCCATGGTACCAGGAAATGAATTCCCTGGTACCAGAAAATTCCTACCCTGGTACCAGGGAATGAATTCCAGGAAAGGAATTCCCTGGTACCAGGAAATGAATCCCAGGAAATAAATTCCCTGGTACCAGGAAATAAATTCCCTGGTACCAGGAAATGAATTCCCTGGTACCAGGAAATGAATTCCAGGAAATAAATTCCCTGGTACCAGGAAATGAATTCCATGGTACCAGGAAATGAATTCCCCGGTACAAGGAAATGAATTCCCCTGCTACCAGGAAATGATTTCCCTGGTATCAGGAAATGAATTCCCTGGTACCAGGAAATAAATTCTAGGAAATTGATTCCCTTTTACTAGGAATTCATTTCCTTGTACCAGGGAATTCATTTACTAGTACCAGGGAATTAATTTACTGGTACCAGAAATTCATCTCTTAGTACGAGGGAATTCATTTCCTGGTAGCAGTGAAATTAATTTCCTGGTACCAGGGAATTCATTTCCTGGTAGCAGGGGAATTCATTTCTTGGTAGCAGGGGAATCAATTTCTGGGTACCAGGGAATTCATTTCCTGGTACCAGGGAATTCATTCCCTGGAATTTATTTCCTGGTACCAGGAAAGGAATTTCCTGTACCAGGGAATTCATTTCCAGGTATCAGGACATGAATTACCTGGTACCTGGAAGTGAACTCCCTGGAACCAGGAATTAATGTTTCAGTACCAGGAAATGAATTCCCTGGTACCAGTAAATGAATTCCGTGGTACCAGGAGATGAATTCCCTGTTACCAGAAAACGAATTTCCTGGTACCAGGAAATGAATTCCCTGGTATAAGGAATTCATTTCAAATGAATTCCAGGAAATGAATTCCCTGGTATAAAGAATTCATTTCCTGGAATTCCTGTCTCGGTACAGAGGAATTCATTTCCTAGTTCATTTCCTGGTACTGGGGAATTCATTTTCTGGTAGCAGGGAAATTCATTTCCTGGTACCAGGGAATTCATTCCTTGGTATCAGGAATTAATACCCGAGAACCAAGAAATGAATTTCCTGGTACCAGGAAATGAATTCCCTGCCACCATTAAATGAATTCCCTGGTACCAGAATTCCCTGGTACCCGGAAATGAATTCCCCTGCTACCAGGAAATGAATTCCCGAGAACCAAGAAATGAATTCACTGGTACCAGGAAATGAATTCCCTGGTACCAAGAAATGAATTCCCTGGTACCAAAAAATTAATTCATTTGTAACTGGAAATGAATTCTATGGTACCAGGAAATAAGTTCCTTGGTACCAAGAAATGACCAGGAAATGAATTCCAGGAAAGAATTCCCTGGTACCAGGAATGAATTCCCTGGTACCAGGAAATGGATTCCCTGGTACCAAGAAATGAATTCCTTTGTACCAGGAAATGAATTCTGTGGTACCAAGAAATGAATTCCTTGGTACGAGGAGATGAATTCATGGGTACCAGGAAATGAATTCTCTGGTACCAGGATGAATTCCCTGGTACCAGGGAATGATATTAATTCTCTGGTACCAAGAAATGAATTCCCTGGTATCAGGACATGAATTACCTGGTACCAGGAAATGCATTCCAGAAAAAGAATTCCCTGGTACCAGGAGATGAATTCCATGGTACCAAAAAATGAGTTTCAGGAAATGAATTCCCTGGTACCAGGAGATGAATTCCCTGGTACTGGGAAAATAATTCCCTGGTACAAGGAAATGAATTCCCTGGTACGGCGAAATGAATTCCAGGAAATGAATTCCATGGTATCAGGAAATAAATTCCCTAGTACCAGGAAATGAATTCCATGGTACCAGGAAATTAATTCCAGGAAAAGAATTTCCTGGTACCAGGATTTGAATTCCCTGGTACCAGGAAATGAATTCCCTGGTACCAGGAAATGAATTCCCTGGTACCAGGAAATGAAATCCAGGAAAGGAATCCCCTGGTACCAGGAAATGAATTCCCTTGTATGGCGAAATGCATTCCAGGAAATGAATTCCATGGTATCAGGAAATAAATTCCTTAGTACCAGGAAATGAATTCCATGGTACCAGGAAATGAATTCCAGGAAAAGAATTCCCTGGTACCAGGATATGAATTCCCTGGTACCAGGAAATGAATTCCCTGGTACCAGGAAATGAATTCCCTGATACCAGGAAATGAAATCCAGGAAAGGAATCCCCTGGTACCAGGAAAATAATTCCTTGGTCCAGGAAATGAATTCCCCGGTACCAGAAAATGAATTCCCCTGCTACCAGGAAATGAATTCCCTGGTACGGAAATGAATTCCCTGGTACCAGGAAATGAATTCCCTGTTACCAGGAAAGGAATTCCCTGGTACCAGGAAATGAATTCCAGGTAATTAATTCCCTTTTACTAGGAATTCATTTCCTGGTACCTGGGAATTCATTTACTAGTACCAGGGAATTAATTTACTGGTACCAGGAATTCATCTCTTAGAATGAGGGAATTAATTTCCTGGTAGCAGTGAAATTCATTTCCTGGTACCAGGGAATTCATTTCCTGGTAGCAGGGGAATTAATTTCTTGGCAGCAGGGGAAATAATTTCTGGGTACCAGGGAATTCATTTACTGGTACCAGGGAATTCATTACCTGGAATTTATTTCCTGGTATCAGAAAATGAATTTCCTGTACCAGGGAATTCATTTCCAGGTATCAGGACATGAATTACCTTGTACCTGGAAGTGAGCTCCCTGGAACCAGGAATTAATTTTTTGGTAACAAGAAATGAATTCCCTGGTACCAGGGAATGAAATTAATTCTCTGGTACCAGGAAATGAATTCCCTGGTACCAGAAAATGAATTCTTTAGTACCTGGATGAATCCCCTGGTACCAGGAAATGAATTCCCTGGTACCAGGAAATGAATTCCCTGGTACCAGGCAATGAATTTCAGGAAATAAATTCTCTGGTACCAGGATATGAATTCCCTGGTACCAGGAAATGCATTCCCTGGTACTAGGATTTGGATTCCAGGAAATGATTTCCATGGTACCAGGAAATGAATTCCAGGAAATGAATTCCCTGGTATTCGGAGATGAATTCCCTGGTACCAGGAAATGAATTCCCTGGTACCAGGAAATGAGTTCCCGGGTACCAGGAAATGAATTCCCTGGTACCAGGAAATGAATTCCCTGGTACCAGGAAATGAATTCCATTGTACCAAGAAATAAATTCCAGGAAATGAATCCCCTGGTACAAGGAAATGAATTCCCTGGTACAAGGAAAAAATATCAGGAAATGAATTCCATGGTACCAGGAAATGAATTCCCTGGTAACAGATAATTCATACCCGGGTACCAAGAAATGAATTCCAGGAAAAGAATTCCTGGTACGAGGAAATGAATTCCAGGAAATTAATTCCCTGGTACCAGGAAATGAATTCCAGGAAAAAAATTCCCTGGTACCAGGAAATGAATTCCATGGTACCAGGAAATGAATTCCCCGGTACCAGGAAAGGAATTCCCCTGCTACCAGGAAATGAATTCCCTGGTACGGAAATGAATTCCCTGGTACCAGGAAATGAATTCCAGGAAATGAATCCCCTGTACAAGGAAATGAATTCCCTGGTACCAGGGAAAAAATATCAGGAAATGAATTCCATGGTACCAGGAAATGAATTCCCTGGTACCAGAAAATTCCTACCCTGGTACCAGGGAATGAATTCCAGGAAAGGAATTCCCTGGTACCAGGAAATGAATCCCAGGAAATAAATTCCCTGGTATCAGGAAATAAATTCCCTGGTACCAGGAAATGAATTCCCTGGTACCAGGAAATGAATTCCAGGAAATAAATTCCCTGGTACCAGGAAATGAATTCCATGGTACCAGGAAATGAATTCCCCGGTACAAGGAAATGAATTCCCCTGCTACCAGGAAATGATTTCCCTGGTATTAGGAAATGAATTCCCTGGTACCAGGAAAGGAATTCCCTGGTACCAGGAAATAAATTCTAGGAAATTAATTCCCTTTTACTAGAAATTCATTTCCTTGTACCAGGGAATTCATTTACTAGTACCAGGGAATTAATTTACTGGTACCAGAAATTCATCTCTTAGTACGAGGGAATTCATTTCCTGGTAGCAGTGAAATTAATTTCCTGGTACCAGGGAATTCATTTCCTGGTAGCAGGGGAATTCATTTCTTGGTAGCAGGGGAATCAATTTCTGGGTACCAGGGAATTCATTTCCTGGTACCAGGGAATTCATTCCCTGGAATTTATTTCCTGGTACCAGGAAAGGAATTTCCTGTACCAGGGAATTCATTTCCAGGTATCAGGACATGAATTACCTGGTACCTGGAAGTGAACTCCCTGGAACCAGGAATTAATGTTTCAGTACCAGGAAATGAATTCCCTGGTACCAGTAAATGAATTCCGTGGTACCAGGAGATGAATTCCCTGTTACCAGAAAACGAATTTCCTGGTACCAGGAAATGAATTCCCTGGTATAAGGAATTCATTTCAAATGAAATCCAGGAAATGAATTCCCTGGTATAAAGAATTCATTTCCTGGAATTCCTGTCTCGGTACAGAGGAATTCATTTCCTAGTTCATTTCCTGGTACTGGGGAATTCATTTCCTGGTAGCAGGGAAATTCATTTCCTGGTACCAGGGAATTCATTCCTTGGTATCAGGAAATGAATACCCGAGAACCAAGAAATGAATTTCCTGGTACCAGGAAATGAATTCCCTGCCACCATTAAATGAATTCCCTGGTACCAGAATTCCCTGGTACCCGGAAATGAATTCCCCTGCTACCAGGAAATGAATTCCCGAGAACCAAGAAATGAATTCACTGGTACCAGGAAATGAATTCCCTGGTACCAAGAAATGAATTCCCTGGTACCAAAAAATTAATTCATTTGTAACTGGAAATGAATTCTATGGTACCAGGAAATAAGTTCCTTGGTACCAAGAAATGACCAGGAAATGAATTCCAGGAAAGAATTCCCTGGTACCAGGAATGAATTCCCTGGTACCAGGAAATGGATTCCCTGGTACCAAGAAATGAATTCCTTTGTACCAGGAAATGAATTCTGTGGTACCAAGAAATGAATTCCTTGGTACGAGGAGATGAATTCATGGGTACCAGGAAATGAATTCTCTGGTACCAGGATGAATTCCCTGGTACCAGGGAATGATATTAATTCTCTGGTACCAAGAAATGAATTCCCTGGTATCAGGACATGAATTACCTGGTACCAGGAAATGCATTCCAGAAAAAGAATTCCCTGGTACCAGGAGATGAATTCCATGGTACCAGAAAATGAGTTTCAGGAAATGAATTCCCTGGTACCAGGAGATGAATTCCCTGGTACTGGGAAAATAATTCCCTGGTACAAGGAAATGAATTCCCTGGTACGGCGAAATGAATTCCAGGAAATGAATTCCATGGTATCAGGAAATAAATTCCCTAGTACCAGGAAATGAATTCCATGGTACCAGGAAATAAATTCCAGGAAAAGAATTTCCTGGTACCAGGATTTGAATTCCCTGGTACCAGGAAATGAATTCCCTGGTACCAGGAAATGAATTCCCTGGTACCAGGAAATGAAATCCAGGAAAGGAATCCCCTGGTACCAGGAAATGAATTCCCTTGTATGGCGAAATGCATTCCAGGAAATGAATTCCATGGTATCAGGAAATAAATTCCTTAGTACCAGGAAATGAATTCCATGGTACCAGGAAATGAATTCCAGGAAAAGAATTCCCTGGTACCAGGATATGAATTCCCTGGTACCAGGAAATGAATTCCCTGGTACCAGGAAATGAATTCCCTGATACCAGGAAATGAAATCCAGGAAAGGAATCCCCTGGTACCAGGAAAATAATTCCTTGGTCCAGGAAATGAATTCCCCGGTACCAGAAAATGAATTCCCCTGCTACCAGGAAATGAATTCCCTGGTACGGAAATGAATTCCCTGGTACCAGGAAATGAATTCCCTGTTACCAGGAAAGGAATTCCCTGGTACCAGGAAATGAATTCCAGGTAATTAATTCCCTTTTACTAGGAATTCATTTCCTGGTACCTGGGAATTCATTTACTAGTACCAGGGAATTAATTTACTGGTACCAGGAATTCATCTCTTAGAATGAGGGAATTAATTTCCTGGTAGCAGTGAAATTCATTTCCTGGTACCAGGGAATTCATTTCCTGGTAGCAGGGGAATTAATTTCTTGGCAGCAGGGGAAATAATTTCTGGGTACCAGGGAATTCATTTACTGGTACCAGGGAATTCATTACCTGGAATTTATTTCCTGGTATCAGAAAATGAATTTCCTGTACCAGGGAATTCATTTCCAGGTATCAGGACATGAATTACCTTGTACCTGGAAGTGAGCTCCCTGGAACCAGGAATTAATTTTTTGGTAACAAGAAATGAATTCCCTGGTACCAGGGAATGAAATTAATTCTCTGGTACCAGGAAATGAATTCCCTGGTACCAGAAAATGAATTCTTTAGTACCTGGATGAATCCCCTGGTACCAGGAAATAAATTCCCTGGTACCAGGAAATGAATTCCCTGGTACCAGGCAATGAATTTCAGGAAATAAATTCTCTGGTACCAGGATATGAATTCCCTGGTACCAGGAAATGCATTCCCTGGTACTAGGATTTGGATTCCAGGAAATGATTTCCATGGTACCAGGAAATGAATTCCAGGAAATGAATTCCCTGGTATTCGGAGATGAATTCCCTGGTACCAGGAAATGAATTCCCTGGTACCAGGAAATGAGTTCCCGGGTACCAGGAAATGAATTCCCTGGTACCAGGAAATGAATTCCCTGGTACCAGGAAATGAATTCCATTGTACCAAGAAATAAATTCCAGGAAATGAATCCCCTGGTACAAGGAAATGAATTCCCTGGTACAAGGAAAAAATATCAGGAAATGAATTCCATGGTACCAGGAAATGAATTCCCTGGTAACAGATAATTCATACCCGGGTACCAGGAAATGAATTCCAGGAAAAGAATTCCTGGTACGAGGAAATGAATTCCAGGAAATTAATTCCCTGGTACCAGGAAATGAATTCCAGGAAAAAAATTCCCTGGTACCAGGAAATGAATTCCATGGTACCAGGAAATGAATTCCCCGGTACCAGGAAAGGAATTCCCCTGCTACCAGGAAATGAATTCCCTGGTACGGAAATGAATTCCCTGGTACCAGGAAATGAATTCCCTGGTACCAGGAAAGTAATTCCCTGGTACCAGGTAATGAATTCCAGGAGATTAATTCCTTTTTACTAGGAATTCATTTCCTGGTACCAGGGAATTCATTTACTTGTACCAGGGGATTATTTTACTGGTACCAGAAATTCATATCTTAGTACGAGGGAATTAATTTCCTGGAAGCAGTGAAATTCATTTCCTGGTACCAGGGGAATTCATTTCTTGGTAGCAGGGGAATTAATTTCTGGGTACCAGGGAATCAATTTCCTGGTACCAGGGAAATTCATTTCCTGGTACCAGGGAATTCATTCCTTGGTATCAAGAGATGAATACCCGAGAACCAAGAAATGAATTTCCTGGTACCAGGAAATGAATTCCCTGCCACCATTAAATGAATTCCCTGGTACCAGAATTCCCTGGTACCCGGAAATGCATTCCCCTGCTACCAGGAAATGAATTCCCGAGAACCAAGAAATGAATTCCCTGGTACCAGGAAATGAATTCCCCGGTACCAAGAAATGAATTCCCTGGTACCAAGAAATTAATTCCTTTGTACCAGGAAATAAATTCTATGGTACCAGGAAATAAGTTCTTGGGTACTAGGAAATGACCAGGAAATGAATTCCAGGAAAGAATGTCCTGGTACCAGGAAATAAAATCCTGGAAATGAATGTCCTGGTACCAGGAAATGAATTCCCTGGTACCAGGAAATGAATTCCCTGGTACCAGGAAATGGATTCCCTGGTACCAAGAAATGTATTCCTTTGTACCAGGAAATGAATTCTGTGGTACCAGGAAATGAATTCCTTGGTATGAGGAAATGAATTCATGGGTACCAGGAAATGAATTCTCTGGTACCAGGATGAATTCCCTGGTACCAGGAATGAAATTATTTCTCTGGTACCAGGAAATGAATTCCCTGGTATCAGCACAGGAATTACCTGGTACCAGGAAATGCATTCCAGAAAAAGAATTCCCTGGTACCAGGAGATGAATTCCATGGTACCAAAAAATGAATTTCAGGAAATGAATTCCCTGGTACCAGGAGATGAATTCCCTGGTACCGGGAAAATAGTTCCCTGGTACAAGGAAATGAATTCCCTGGTATGGGGAAATGAATTCCAGGAAATGAATTCCATGGTATCAGGAAATGAATTCCCTAGTACCAGGAAATGAATTCCATGGTACCAGGAATTGAATTCTAGGAAAAGAATTCCCTGGTACCAGGATATGAATTCCTGGTACCAGGAAATGAATTCCCTGGTACCAGGAAATGAATTCCCTGGTACCAAGAAATGAATCCCCTGGTACCAGGAAATGAAATCCAGGAAAGGAATCCCCTATTACCAGGAAATGAATTCCCTGGTACCAGGAAATGAATTCCAGGAAATAAATTCTCTGGTACCAGGGAATGAATTCCCTTATACCAGGAAATGAATTCCAGTAAATAAATCCCCTGGTACAAGGAAATGAATTCCCTGGTACCAGGAAATGAATTCCCCGGTACCAGGAAAGGAATTCCCCTGCTACCAGGAAATGAATTCCCTGGTACGGAAATGAATTCCCTGGTACCAGGAAATGAATTCCCTGGTACCAGGAAAGTAATTCCCTGGTACCAGGTAATGAATTCCAGGAGATTAATTCCTTTTTACTAGGAATTCATTTCCTGGTACCAGGGAATTCATTTACTTGTACCAGGGGATTATTTTACTGGTACCAGAAATTCATATCTTAGTACGAGGGAATTAATTTCCTGGAAGCAGTGAAATTCATTTCCTGGTACCAGGGGAATTCATTTCTTGGTAGCAGGGGAATTAATTTCTGGGTACCAGGGAATCAATTTCCTGGTACCAGGGAAATTCATTTCCTGGTACCAGGGAATTCATTCCTTGGTATCAAGAGATGAATACCCGAGAACCAAGAAATGAATTTCCTGGTACCAGGAAATGAATTCCCTGCCACCATTAAATGAATTCCCTGGTACCAGAATTCCCTGGTACCCGGAAATGCATTCCCCTGCTACCAGGAAATGAATTCCCGAGAACCAAGAAATGAATTCCCTGGTACCAGGAAATGAATTCCCCGGTACCAAGAAATGAATTCCCTGGTACCAAGAAATTAATTCCTTTGTACCAGGAAATAAATTCTATGGTACCAGGAAATAAGTTCTTGGGTACTAGGAAATGACCAGGAAATGAATTCCAGGAAAGAATGTCCTGGTACCAGGAAATAAAATCCTGGAAATGAATGTCCTGGTACCAGGAAATGAATTCCCTGGTACCAGGAAATGAATTCCCTGGTACCAGGAAATGGATTCCCTGGTACCAAGAAATGTATTCCTTTGTACCAGGAAATGAATTCTGTGGTACCAGGAAATGAATTCCTTGGTATGAGGAAATGAATTCATGGGTACCAGGAAATGAATTCTCTGGTACCAGGATGAATTCCCTGGTACCAGGAATGAAATTATTTCTCTGGTACCAGGAAATGAATTCCCTGGTATCAGCACAGGAATTACCTGGTACCAGGAAATGCATTCCAGAAAAAGAATTCCCTGGTACCAGGAGATGAATTCCATGGTACCAAAAAATGAATTTCAGGAAATGAATTCCCTGGTACCAGGAGATGAATTCCCTGGTACCGGGAAAATAGTTCCCTGGTACAAGGAAATGAATTCCCTGGTATGGGGAAATGAATTCCAGGAAATGAATTCCATGGTATCAGGAAATGAATTCCCTAGTACCAGGAAATGAATTCCATGGTACCAGGAATTGAATTCTAGGAAAAGAATTCCCTGGTACCAGGATATGAATTCCTGGTACCAGGAAATGAATTCCCTGGTACCAGGAAATGAATTCCCTGGTACCAAGAAATGAATCCCCTGGTACCAGGAAATGAAATCCAGGAAAGGAATCCCCTATTACCAGGAAATGAATTCCCTGGTACCAGGAAATGAATTCCAGGAAATAAATTCTCTGGTACCAGGGAATGAATTCCCTTATACCAGGAAATGAATTCCAGTAAATAAATCCCCTGGTACAAGGAAATGAATTCCCTGGTACCAGGAAAAAAATATCAGGAAATGAATTCCATGGTACCAGGAAATGAATTCCCTGGTACCAGAAAATGCATACCCGGGTACCAGGAAATGAATTCCAGGGAAGGAATTCCCTGGTACCAGGAAATGAATTCCAAGAAATGAATTCCCTTGTACCAGGACATGAATTCCCTGGTACCAGAAAATGCATACCCTGGTACCAGGAAATGAATTCAAGGAAATAAATTCCCTGGTACCAGGAAATGAATTCCATTGTACCAGGAAATGAATTCCCCGGTACCAGGAAATGAATTCCCTGGTACGGAAATGAATTCCCTGATACCAGGAAATTAATTCCCTGTTACCAGGAAAGGAATTCCATGGTACCAGGAAATGAATCCCAGGAAATTAATTCCCTTTTACCAAGAATTCATTTCCTGGTACCTGGGAATTCATTTACTAGTACCAGGGAAATAATTTACTGGTACCAGGAATTCATCTCTTAGTATGAGGAAATTCATTTCCTGGTAGCAGTGAAATTCATTTCCTTGTACCAGGGAATTCATTTCCTGGTAGCAGGGGAATTAATTTCTTGGTAGCAGGGGAATTAATTTTCGGGGTACCAGGGAATTCATATACTGGTACCAGGGAATTCATTCTCTGGAATTTATTTCCTGGTACCAGGAAATGAATTTCCTGTACCAGGGAATTCATTTCCAGGTATCAGGACATGAATTACCTGGTACCTGGAATTGAACTCCCTGGAACCAGGAATTAGTTTTTTGATAACAAGAAATGAATTTCTTGGTACCAGGGAATGAAATTAATTCTCTGGTACCAGGAAATGAATTCCCTGGTACCAGAAAATGAATTCTTTAGTACCAGGATGTATCCCCATGTACCAGGAAATGAATTCCCTGGTACCAGGAAATGAATTCCCTGGTACCAGGAAATGAATTCCCTGGTACCAGGAAATGAATTTCAGGAAATAAATTCTCTGGTACCAGGATATGAATTCCTTGGTACCAGGAAATGCATTCCCTGGTACTAGGATTTGAATTCCAGGAAATGAATTCCATGGTACCAAGAAATGAATTCCAGGAAATTAATTCCCGGGTATTCGGAGATGAATTCCCTGGTACCATGAAATTAATTCCCTGGTACCAGGAAATGAGTTCCCTGGTACCAGGAAATGAATTCCCTGGTACCAGGATATGAATTCCCCGGTACCAAGAAATGAATTCCTTGGTACCAGAAGAAGAATTCCCTGGTACCAGGAAATGAATTCCAGGAAATGAATCCCCTGGTACAAGGAAATGAATTCCCTGGTACCAGGAAAAAAAATATCAGGAAATGAATTCCATGTTACCAGGAAATGAATTCCCTGGTACCAGATAATGCATACCCTGGTACCAGGAAATGAATTCCAGGAAAGGGATCCCTGGTACCAGGAAATGAATTCCAGGAAATGAATTCCCAGGTACCAGGAAATGAATTCCAGTAAAAAAATTCCCTGGTACCAGGAAATTAATTCCATGGTACCAGGAAATGAATTCCCCGGTACCAGGAAATGAATTCCCCTGCTACCAGGAAATGAATTCCCTGGTACGGAAATGAATTCCCTGGTACCAGGAAAGGAATTCCCTGGTACCAGGAAAGGAATTCCCTGGTACCAGGAAATGAATTCCAGGAAAATAATCCCCTTTTACTTAGAATTAATTTCCTGGTACCGGGTTAATTCATTTACTAGTACCAGGGAATTATTTTACTGGTACCAGAAATTCATCTCTTAGTACGAGGGAATTCATTTCCTGGTAGCAGTGAAATTCATTTCCTTGTAGCAGGAGAATTCATTTCTTGGTAGCAGGGGAATTTATTTCTGGGTACCAGGGAATTCATTTCCTGGTACCAGGGAATTCATTTCCTGGTACCAGGGAATTCATTCCCTGGAATTTATTTCCTCTTCCAGGAAATGAATTTCCTGTACCAGGGAATTCATTTCCAGGTATCAGGAATTAATTTTTGGTACCAGAAAATGAATTCCCTGGTACCAGGGAATGAATTCTTTAGTACCAGGATGAATTCCCTGGTACCAGGGAATGAAATTAATTCTCTGGTACCAAGAAATTAATTTCCTAGTATCAGGACATGAATTACCTGGTACCAGGAAATGAATTCCCTGGTACCAGGAAAGGAATTCCATGGTACCAGGAAATTAATTCCCTGGTACCAAGAAATGACTTCCCTGGTACCAGGAAATGAATTCCCTGGTCACTGGGACCAGGAAATGAATTACCTGGTAGTAATTACCTGGTACCAGGAAATTAATTCTATGGTACCAGGGAATGTATTCCAAATAATGAATTCCCTGGTACCAGGAGATGAATTCCATGGTACCAGGAAATGAATTCCAGAAAATGAATTCAATGGTACCAGGAGATGAATTCCCTGGTACCAGGAAAATAATTCCCTGGTACCAAAAATGAATTCCCTGGTACCAGGAAATGAATTCCAGGAAATGAATTCCATGGTATTGAAGATATCAATTCCCTGGTACCAGGAAATGAATTCTCCGGTGAATTCCCTGGTACCAGGGAATGAAATAAATTCTATGGTACCAGGAAATGAATTCGATGGTACCAGAAAATGAATTCCAGGAAAAGAATTTCTTGGTACCAGGAGATGAATTCCGTGGTACCAAGAAATGAATTCCCCGGTACCAGGAAATTAATTCCCTGGTACCAGGAAATGAAATCCAGGAAAGGTATCCCCTGGTACCAGGGAATGAATTCCCTGGCATGAGAAAATGAATTCCAGGAAATAAATTCTCTGGTACCAGGATATGAATTCTCTGGTACCAGGAAATGCATTCCCTGGTGCCAGGATTTGAATTCCAGGATATGAATTCCCTGGTACCAGGAAATTAATTCCCTGGTACCAGGAAATGAATTCCCTGGTACCAGGAAATGATTTCCAGGAAATGAATTCCCCTGCTACTAGGAGATGAATCCCCCTACTACTAGGAAATGAATTCCCTGGTACCAGGAAATGAATTCCTTGGTACCAGTAAAGGAATTCCATGGTACCGGGAAATGAATTCCAGGAAATAAATTCCCTGGTATCAGGATATAAATTCCCTGGTACCGGGAAATGAATTCCCTGGTACCAGGAAATGAATCTCCTGGTACCAGGAGATGAATTCCCTGTAACCAAGAAATGAATTCCCTGGTACCAGGAAATGAATTCTCTGGTACCAGGAAATGAATTCCCTTGTACCAGGAAATGAATTCCAGGAAATGAATCCCCTGGTTCCAGGAAATGAATTCCTTGGTACCAGAAAATGAATATCAGGAAATGAATTCCATGGTACCATGAAATGAATTCTCTGGTATTGGGAAATGCATACCCTGGTACAAGGAAATGCATACCCTGGTACCAGGAAAATAATTCCAGGAAATTAATTCTCTGGTATCAGGAAATGAATTCCAGGAAATAAAATCCCTGGTACCAGGAAATGAATTACATGGTACCAGGAAATTAATTCCCCGGTACCAGGAAATGAATTCCCCTGCTACCAGGCAATGAATTCCCTGGTACGGAAATGAATTCCCTGGTACCAGGAAATGAATTCCAGGAAATTATTTCCCTGGTACTAGGAATTCATTTCCTGGTACCAGGGAATTCATTTACTAGTACCAGGGAATTAGTTTATTGGTACCAGGGAATTCATTTCCTGGTATGAGGGAATTCATATCCTGGTAGCAGTGAAATTCATATCCTGGTACCAGGGAATTCATTTCCTGGTAGCAGGGGAATTCATTTCTTGGTAGCAGGGAATTAAATCTGGGTAACAGAGAATTCATTTCCTGGTACCAGGGAATTCATTCCCTGGAATTCATTTCCTGGTACCAGGGAATGAATTTCCTGTACCAGGTAATTCATTTCCAGGTATCAGGACATGAATTACCTGGTACCTGGAAATGAACTCCCTGGTATCAGGAAATCAATTCCCTGGTATCAGGACCTGAATTACCTGGCACCAGGAAATGAATTCCCTGGAACAAGGAAATAAATTCCCTGGTACCAGGAAATGACTTCCCTGGTACCAGGAAATGAATTCCCTGGAAACAAGAAGTGAATTCCCTGGTACCAGGAAATGAATTCCAGGAAATGAATCCCCTGGTACCAGGAAATGAAATCCCTGTACCAGGAAATGAATTCCCCGGCTATCAGGAAATGAATTCCAAGGTACCAGGAAATGAATTCCCTGGTATCAAGAAATTAATTCCCTGGTATCAGGAAATTAATTCCCTGGTACCAAGAAATTAATTCCAGGATATGAATTCTCTGGTACCAAGAGATGAATTCCCTGGTACCAGGAAATGAATTACCTTGTACCAGGAAATTAATTCCCTGGTACCAGGAAATGAATTCCCTGGTACCAGGAAATGAATTCCCTGGTACCAGGAAATGAATTCCAGAAAATGAATTCCCAGGTACCAGTAAATAAATTCCTTGGTACAAGGAAATGAATTCCAGGAAATGAATTCCCTGGTACCAGGAAATGAATTCCCAGGTACCTGGAAATGAACTCCTGGTACCAGGAAATTAATTCCCTGGTATCAGGACATTGATTACCTGGTACCAGGAAATGAATTCCCGGAAATGAATTCCTTGGTACAAAGAAAATGAATTCCATGGTACAAGAAAATAAATTCCCTGGTACCAAGAAATTAATTCCCTGGTACCAGGAAATGAATTCCCCAGCTATCAGGAAATAAATTCCATGGTACCAGGAAATGAATTCCCTGGTACCAGGAAATTAATTCCAGGAAATGAATTCTCTTGTACCAGGAAATTAATTCCAGGAAATTAATTCCCTGGATCCAGGAAATGAATTCCCTGGTACCAGGAAATGAATTCCCTGGTACCAGGAAATGAATTCCAGGAAATTAATTCCCTGGTACCAGGAAATGACTTCCCTGGTACCAGGAAATGAATTCCCTGGTCACTGGGACCAGGAAATGAATTACTTGGTATGAATTACCTCGTAAAAGGAAATTAATTCTATGGTACCAGGAAATTATTTCCAGGAAATGAATTCCCTGGTGTCAGGAAATGAATTCCTTGGTACCAGTAAATAAATTCCTCAGTATCAGGAAATGAATTCCAGGAAATGAATATCCTGGTACCAGGAATTGAATTTCCTAGTACCAGGAATTCAATTCCAAGGTACCAGGAAATGAATTCCAGGAAATGTATTTCCTGTACCAGGATATGAATTCCCTCGTACCAGGAAATGAATTCCTTGATACTTGGAAATGAATTCCAGGAAATGAATTCTCTGGTACCAGGAAATAAATTCCCTGGTACCAGAAAATGAATTCACGAGAAGAAAGAAAGGAATTCCCTGGTACCAGGAAATGAATTTCATGAAATGAATTCCTGGTACCAGGAAATGAATTCCCTGTCACCAAGAAATTAATTCCAGGAAATGAATTATCTGGTACCAGGAAATGAATTTCCTGTTTCCAGGAAATGAATTCACTGGTACCAGGAAATGAATTCCCTTGTACCAGGAAATGAATTCCGGGAAATGAATCCCCAGGTACCAGGAAATGCCCGGAAATGAATATCAGGAATTGAATTCCCCGGTACCAGGAAATGAATTCCCTGGTACCAGGAAATGCATTCCCTGGTACCAGGAAATGAATTCCAGGAAATAAATTCCCTGGTACCAGGAAATAAATTCCAGGAAATTAATTCCCTGGTATTAGGAAATGAATTCCAGGAAATAATTTCCTTGGTACCAGGAAATGAAATCCTTGGTACATGGAAACGAATTCCCCAGTACCAGGAAATGAATTTCCCTGCTACCAGGAAATGAATTCCCTGGTACCAGGGAATTCATTTCATGGTACCAGGGAATTTATTTCCTGGTAGCAGTGGAATTTATTTCCTGGTACCAGGGAATTCATTTCCTGGTAGCAGGGAAATTCATTTCTTGGTAGCAGGGGAATTAATTTCTGGGTACCAGGGAATTCATTTCCTGGTACCAGGGAATTCATTCCCTGGAATTTATTTCCTGGTACCAGGAAATGAATTATGAATTCCCTGGTTCCAGGAAATGAATTCTCTGGTACCAGGTAATGAATTCCTGAGAACCACGAAATGAATTCCCTGGTACCAGGAAATGAATTCCCTGGTACCAGGCAATGAATTTCAGGAAATGAATCCCATGGTACCAGGAAATGGATTCGCTGGTACCAGATGAATTCCCTGGTACCAGGAAATGAACTCCCTGGTACTAGGAAATGAATTCCCTGGTACCAGGAAATGAATTCCTTGGTACCAGGAAATGAATTCCTTGGTACGAGGAAATGAATTCCCTGGTACCAGGAAATGAAATCCAGGAAATGAATTCTCTGGTACCAGGAAAGGAATTCCCTGGTACTAGGAAATGAATTCCAGGAAATTAATTCCCTGGTACCAGGAAATGACTTCCCCGGTACCAGTAAATTAATTCTCTGGTCACTGGGACCAGGAAATGAATTACCTGGAATGAATTACCTGGTACCAGGAAATGAATTCTATGGTACCAGGAAATGAATTCCAGGAAATGAATTCCCTAGTATCAGGAAATGAATTCCCTGGTACCAGTAAATGAATTCCTGGTACCAAGATATGAATTCCCTGGTACCAGTAAATAAATTCCCTAGTACCAGGAAATGAAATCCAGGAAAGATATATCCTGGTACCAGGAAATGAATTTCCTAGTACCAGGAAATGAATTCCATGGTACCAGGAAATGATTTCCAGGAATCGAATTCCCTGGTACCAGGATATGAATTTTCTGGTACCAGGAAATTAATTCCCTGGTACCAGGAATTGAATTCCAGGAAATTAATCCCCTGGTACCAGGCAATAAATTCCCTGGTACCAGGAAATGAATTCCAGGAAATGAATTATTTCGTTCCATGAAATGAATTCCCTGCTACCAGGAAATGAATTCCCTATTACCAGGAAATAAATTCCAGAAAATTAATTCCAGGAAATGAATTCCCTGGTACCTGGAAAGGAATTCCCCAGTACCAGAAAATGAATTCCCGTACTACCAGGAAATGAATTCCTTGAATATGAATACCCTGGTACCAGAAAATGAATTCCCTTGTACCAGGAAATTAACGGGTACCAGGAAATGAATTCCCTGGTACCAGGAAATGAATTCCAGGAAATGAATTCCCTGGTACCAAGAAATAGGAAATGAATTCCCTGCTACCAGGAAATGAATTCCTCTGCTACTAGGGATGGAATTCAGGAAATAATTCCCTCGTACCAGGAAATGAATTCCATGATACCAAGAAATGAATTCCCTGGAACCAGAAAATGAATTCCCTGCTATCAGGAAATTAATTCCAGGAAATAAATTACTTGGTACAAGAAAATGAATTCCCCGGTACCAGGAAATGAATTACAGGAAATGAATTCCCTGGTACCAGGATTTCATTTCCTGGAATTCATTTCCTGATACAAGGGAATTCATTTCCTGATACAAGGGAATTCATTTCCTTGTACCAGAGAATTCACTTCTTGGTAGCAGGAAATTCATTTCTTGGTACCAGGAAATTCATCTGGTCCCAGGGCATTTATTTCCTGGAATTCATTTCCTGTTACCAGGGAATTTATTTCCTGATACCAGAGAATTCATTTCCTGGAATTCATTTCCTGGAAAAAGGGAATTCATTTCCTGGTAGCAGGGAATTCATTTCCTGGTACCAGGGAATTCATTTCCTGGTAGCTGGTACCTGGTACCAAAGAATTCGGGATACCAGGGAATTCATTTCCTGGTACCAAGGAATTCATTTCCTGATACCAGGGAATTCATCTACTGGTACTAGGGAATTCATTTCCTGGTACCAGGGAATTCATTTCCTAGTAACTGGGAATTCATTTCATGGTACCAGGGAATGCCTTTCTGAGTACCAGGGAATTCCTTTCCAGGTTCCTGGTACCAGGGAATTCATTTCCTGGTACCCGGTAATTCATTTTCTGGTACCAGGGAATTCATCTCCTAGTACCAGGAAATTTCAGGTACCAGGGAATTCATTTCCTAGTACCAGGGAATTCATTTCCTGGAATTCATTTCCTGGTATAAGGGAATTCATTTCCTGGTACCATGGAGTTCATTTCCTGGTACCAGGGAATTCATTTCCTGTAATTTATTTCCTGGTACCGGGGAATTCATTTTCTGGTACCAAGTAATTTATATCTGGAATTCATTTCCTGATAGCAGGGAATTCATTTCCTGGTACCAGTGAATTCATTTTTTGGTACCAGGGAATTCATTTCCTGGTACAGGGGAATTCATTTCCTGCTACCAGGAAATGAATTCCCTGGTACCAGGAAATGAATTCCAGGAAATGAATTCCCTGGTACCAAGAAATAGGAAATGAATTCCCTGCTACCAGGAAATGAATTCCTCTGCTACTAGGGATGGAATTCAGGAAATAATTCCCTCGTACCAGGAAATGAATTCCATGATACCAAGAAATGAATTCCCTGGAACCAGAAAATGAATTCCCTGCTATCAGGAAATTAATTCCAGGGAATAAATTACTTGGTACAAGAAAATGAATTCCCCGGTACCAGGAAATGAATTACAGGAAATGAATTACCTGGTACCAGGAAATGAATTCCCTGGTACCAGGAAATGAATTCCCTTATACCAGGAAATGAATTCCAGGAAATGAATCCCCTGGTACCAGGAAATAAATTCCCTGGTACCAGGGAATGAATTCCAGGAAATGAATTATCTTGTACCAGGAAATGAATTCCCTGGTACCAGGATATGCATTCCCTGGTATCAGGATTAGAATTCCAGGAAATGAAATACTTGGTACCAGGAAATGAATTCCAGGAAATTAATTCCCTTGTACCAGGAAACGAATTCCATGGTACCAAGAAATGAATTCCCCAGTACCAGGAAATGAAATCCCCTGCTACCTGGAAATTAATTCCCTGGACCCAGGAAATGAATTCCATGAAATGAAATCTCTTGTATCAGGAATTCATTTCCTGGTATTCATTTCCTAGTACCAGGGAATTCCTTTCCTAGTTCATTATGTATGTTGCATAAGATTTTTCACAACTCTGACCATCCTTTACATTCAGATCTCCCTGGACAATTCTATCCTGTTCGTAATACTAGGCAGGCAGTTAATTCTAATAGCCAGGCCTTCTCCATCACGAGGCTCAATACTACGCAGTACTCTAGAAGTTTTATTCCAGCTGTGACCAAGTTGTGGAATGATCTTCCTAATCGGGTGGTTGAATCAGTAGAACTTCAAAAGTTCAAAGTTGGAGCAAATGCTTTTTTGTTGACCAGGCAGACATAGTCTTTTTATAGTTTATTTATGACATATTTGTTTTTGATGTTGTTGATAGTTTATTATATGACTTGTCTGTTTTGACGTTGTTTCTTATTCTAGAATAATTTCTTGTTAATTTGTTCTCTTCATTTATTTATTTCCTTATTTCCTTTCCTCACTGAGCTATTTTTCCCTGTTGGAGCCCCTGGGCTTATAGCATCTTGCTTTTCCAACTAGGGTTGTAGCTTGGATAGTAATAATAATAATAATAATAGTACCAGGGAATTAATTTACTGGTAACAGGGAATTCGTTTCCTGGTACCAGGAATTCATTTTCTGGTAGCAGGGGAATTCATTTCCTGGTAGCAGGGGAATTCATTGCCAGGCACCAGGGAATTCATTTCCTGGTACCAGGGAATTCATTTCCTGGAATTCATTTCCTGGTACTAGGAAATTATTTCCTGGTACTAGGATATTATTTCTTGGTACCAGGGAATTCATTTCCTAGTACAGGAAATGAATTCCCTGGAACCGGGAAATGAAGTACAGGAAATGAATTCCCTGGTACCGGGAAATGAATTCCAGGAAATGAATTCCCTGGTACCAGGAAATGAATTCCCTGGTACCAGGGAATGAATTCCCCAGTACCAGAAAATGAATTCCCCTACTACCAGGAAATGAATTCCTTGAATATGAATACCCTGGTACCAGAAAATGAATTCCCTTGTACCAGGAAATTAACGGGTACCAGGAAGTTAATTCCCTTGTACCAGGATTTCATATCCTGGAATTCATTTCCTGATACCAGGGAATTCATTTCCTTGTACCAGAGAATTCATTTCTTGGTAGCAGGAAATTCATTTCTTGGTACCAGGAAATTCATCTCCTGGTACCAGGGCATTCATTTCCTGGAATTCATTTCCTGTTACCGGGGAATTCATTTCCTGATACCAGAGAATTCATTTCCTGGAATTCATTTCCTGGTAAAAGGGAATTCATTTCCTGGTAGCAGGGGAATTCATTTCCTGGTACCAGGGAATCCATTTCCTGGTACCTGGTACCAAGGAATTCGGGATACCAGGGAATTCATTTCCTGGTACCAAGGAATTCATCATCTACTGGTACTAGGGAATTCATTTCCTGGTACCAGGGAATTCATTTCTTAGTAACTGGGAATTCATTTCATGGTACCAGGGAATGCCTTTCTGAGTACCAGGGAATTCATTTCCAGGTTCCTGGTACCAGGGAATTCATTTCCTGTTACCCGGTAATTCATTTTCTGGTACCAGGGACTTCATTTTCTGGTACCAGGGAATTCATCTCCTAGTACCAGGAAATTCCAGGTTCCAGGGAATTCATTTCCTAGTACCAGGGAATTCATTTCCTGGAATTCATATCCTGGTATAAGGGAATTCATTTCCTGGTACCAGGGAATTCATTTCCTGGTACCAGGGAATTCATTTCCTGTAATTCATTTCCTGGTACCGGGGAATTCATTTTCTGGTACCAAGTAATTTATATCCTGGAATTCACTTCCTGATAGCAGGGAATTCATTTCCTGGTATCAGTGAATTCATTTTTTGGTACCAGGGAATTCATTTCCTGGTACAGGGAATTCATTTCCTGCTACCAGGAAATGAATTCCCTGGTACCAGGAAATGAATTCCAGGAAATGAATCCCCTGGTACCAAGAAATAGGAAATGAATTCCCTGCTACCAGGAAATGAATTCCTCTGCTACTAGGGATGGAATTCAGGAAACAATTCCCTGGTACCAGGAAATGAATTCCATGATACCAGGAAATGAATTCCCTGGTACCAGAAAATGAATTCCCTGCTATCAGGAAATTAATTCCAGGAAATAAATTACTTGGTACCAGAAAATGAATTCCCCGGTACCAGGAAATGAATTACAGGAAATGAATTCCCTGGTACCAGGAAATGAATTCCCTGGTACCAGGAAATGAATTTCCTTATACCAGGAAATGAATTCCAGGAAATGAATTCCATGGTACCAGGAAAGGAAGTCCCTGGTACCTGGAATTTCCTGGTACCAGGAGATGAATTCCCTGGTACCAGGAAATGAAGTCCCTGGTACCAGAAAATGAATTCCCAGGTACCAGGGAAATGAATTCCCTGGTACCAGGAACCTGGAAATGAATTCCCTGGTACCAGAAAATGAATTCCCGGGTACCGGGACCTGAATTCCCCAGCTACCAGGAAATTTATTCCATGGTTATAGGAATTGAATTCTGCAAAAAGAATACCTGGTGACGGAAAATGAATTCCCTTTACCAGGGAATGAATTCACTGGTACCAGGAAATGAATTCCCTGCTATCAGGAAATAAATTCCAGGAAATAAATTATTTGGTACGAGAAAATTAATTCCCCGGTACCAAGAAATGAATTACAGGAAATGAATTCCCTGGTACCAGGAATTGCTGGAATTCAATTCCTGGAATTCATTTCCTGGTACCAGATATTTCATTTCCTGGTACCAAGGAATTCATTTCCTGGTACCAAGGAATTCGTTTCCTGGTACCAGGGAATTCATTTCCTGGTAACAGGGAATTCATTTCCTAGTATCAGGAAATTCATTTCCTGGTACTAGGGAATTCATTTCCTAGAAGCAGTGGAATTCATTTCCTGGTACCAGGGAATTCATTTCCTGGTATCATGGAATTCATTTCCTGGTACCAGGAAATTCATTTTCTGGTACCAGGGAATTCATTTCCTAGTACCAAGGAAGTCATTTCCTGGTACCAGGGAATTCATTTCCTGGTACCACTGAGTTCATTTCCTGGTAGCAGGGGAATTAATTTCCAGGTATCAGGGAATTCATTTCCTGGAATTCATTTATTGGTAACATGAATTTCCTGGTACCTGGGAATTCATTTCCTGGTACCAGGAAATTAATTCCCGAGTACCAAAAAATGAATTCTAGGAAATGAATTCTCTGGTACCAGAAAATGAATTCCCTGGTATTAAGAAATGAATTCCCTGGTACCAGGAAATGAATTCTTTGGTACCAGGAAATGAATTCTGTGGTACCAGGAAATTAATTCCCTGGTACCATGAAATGAATTCCAAGAAATGAATATCCTGGTACCAGGAATTGAATTCCAGGAAATGAATTTCCTGTTACCAGGAAATGAATTCTGTGGTACCAAGAAATGAATTCCCTGATACCGTACCAGGAAATGAATTCTGTGGTGCCAGGAAATAATTCACTGGGACCAGGAAATGAATTCCCCTGCTACCAGAAGATGAATTCCCCTGATACCAAGATATGAATTCCTTGGTACCAGGATATGAATTCCCCTGCTACCTGGAAATGAATTCCCTGGTACCAGGAAATGAATTCCCTGGTACCAGGAAAGGAATTCCAGGAAATTAATTCCTGGTACAAGGAAATAAATACTTGGTACCAGGAAATGAATTCCTGGTATCAGGGAATTCATTTCCTGGTAACAGGAATTCATTTCCTGGAATTCATTCACTGGTACCGGTGAATTCATTTCCTGGTACCAGGGAAATTATTACCTGGTAGCAGGGGACTTCATTTCTTGGTACCAAGGAATTCATTTCCTGGTACCAGGAAATTAATTCTCCAGTACCAGGAAATGAATTCCCAGGAACAAGGAAATGAATTCCAGGAAATAAATTCCCTGGTACCGGGAGATAAATTCCCTGGTATCGGGAGATGAATTCCCTGGTACCAGGAATTCATTTCCTTGAATTCATTTTCTGGTACCAGGGAATTCAATTCCTAGTACCAGGGAATTCCTTTCCTGGTACCAGGGAATTCATTTCCCGGTACCACAGAATTCATTTCCTGGTACCACGGAATTCATTTCCTGGTAGCAGGGGAATTAATTTCCAGGTACCAGGGAATTCATTTCCTGGAATTCATTTATTGGTAACATGAATTTCCTGGTACCCGGGAATTCATTTCCTGGTACCAGGAAATGAATTCCTGAGTACCAAGAAACGAATTCCCTGGTACCAAGAAATGAATTCCAGGAAATGAATTCTCTGGTACCAGGAAATGAATTCCTTAGTACTAAGAAATGAATTCCCTGGTACCAGGAAATGAATTCTGTGGTTCCAGGAAATGAATTCTGTGGTACCAGGAAATGAATTCACTAGTACCAGGAAATGAATTCTAAGAAATGAATATCCTGGTACCAGGAAATGAATTCCAGGAAATGAATTTCCTGGTACCAGGAAATGAATTCTGTGGTACCAAGAAATAAATTCCCTGATAGCAGGAAATGAATTCCCTGGTACCAGGAAATTAATTCTGTGGTGCCAGGAAATAATTCCCTGGTACCAGGATATAAATTCCCCTGCTACCATGAGATAAATTCTTCTGATACCAGGAAATGAATTCCTTGGTACCAGAAAATGAATTCCCCTGCTACCTGGAAATGAATTCCCTGACCCAGGAAAGGAATTCCAGGAAATTAATTCCTGGTACAAGGAAATAAATTCTTTGTACCAGAAAATGAATTACTGGTACCAGTGAATTCATTTCCTGGTACCAGGAATTCATTTCCTGGAATTCATTCACTGGTACCGGGGAATTCATTTCCTGGTACCAGGGAATTTATTACCTGGTAGCAGAGGAATTCATTTCCTGGTACCAAAGAATTATTTTCTGGTACCAGGGAATTCATTTCCTGGTTTTCATTTCCTGTTACTAGGAAATTCATTTTTTGGTACCAGGGAATTCTTTTCCTGGTACCAGAGAATTTATTTCCTGGAATTCATTTCCTGGTACCAGGGAATTCATTTCCTGGTGCCATGGAATTCATTTGCTGGTACCAAGGAATTCATTTCCTGGTACCAGGGAAGTCATTTCTTGGTACTCGGGAATTAATTCCCCTGCTACCAAGAAATGAATTCCCGTTACCAGGAAATGAATTCCCTGGTACCCAGATATGAATTTCACTGCTACTAGGAAATGAATTCCCTCGTACCAGGAAATTAATTCCCTGGTACCACTAAACTAATTCCCTGGTACTAGGAAATGAATTCTCTGGTACCAGGAAATGAATTCATAGTACCAGGGAATTAATTTCCTGGAATTCATTTCCTGGTACCAGGGAATTCATTTCCTGGTGCCATGGAATTTATTTGCTGGTACCAAGGAATTCATTTCCTGGTACCAGAGAATTCAATTCCTGTAATTCATTTCTTGGTACCAGGATATTCATTTCCTGGTACCAGGGAAGTCATTTCCTGGTACCAGAAGATTCATTTCCTAGAATTCATTACCTGGTACCAGGGAATTCATTTCCTGATACCAGGGAATTCCTCTCCTGGTACCAGGGAATTAATTTCCTAGTACCAGGGAATTCATTTCCAGGTACTAGGGAATTAATTTTCTGCCTGGTACCAGGGAATTTATTTCCTGGTACCCGGGAATTCATTTCTCTTACCAGAGAATTCATTTCCTGGTAGCAGGGTAATTCATTTCCTGGTACCAAGGAATTCATTTCCTAGTAGCTGGGGAATTCATTTCCTGGTAGCAGGGGAATTTTTTTCTTGGTACCCAAGAATTCATTTTCTGGTACCAGGGAATTCTCTTCTGAATTCTTTTCCTGGTACCAAGGATTTTATTTCCTGAAATTCACTTACTTGTCCCAGGAAATGAATTCCCTGGTACCAGGAAATTAATTCCCTGGTACCAAGAAAGGAATTCCCTGGTACCACAAAATGAATTCCCCTGCTACCAGGAAATTCCCCTGCTACCAGGAAATTCCCCTGCTACCAGGAAATGAATTCCATGGTACCAGGAAATAAATTACTCTGCTACCAGGAAATGAATTCCCTGGCACCAGGAAATGAATTGTCTGGAATTCCCTGGTACCGGGAAATGAATTCCCTTGTACCAGGAAATGAATTCCCGGAAATGAATTCCCAGGAAGTGAATTCCCTTGTACCAGAAAATGAAGTCCTTAGTACCAGGAAATGAATACCCTGGTACCAGGAAATGAATTCCCTGGTACCAGGAAATTAATTCCCTGGTACCAGGAAATGAATTCCCGGAAATGAATTCCCGGAAATGAATTCCCAGGAAGTGAATTCCCTGGTACCAGGAAAGGAAGTCCCTGGTACCAGGAAATGAATACCCTGGTACCAGGAAATGAATTGCCTGGTACCAGGAAATTAACTCCCTGGTTCCAGGAAATAAATTCCGGGAAATGAATTCCCTGGTACCAAGAAATGAATTCCCTGGTACCTGGTACCAAGAAATGAATACCTGGAAATGAATTCCCTGGTAACAGGAAATGAATTCCCTGGTACCAGGAAATGAATTATCTTGTACCAGGAAATGAATTCCCTGGTACCAGGAAATAAATTCCATGGTACCAGGAAATGAATTCCAGGATATGAATTCCAGGAAATGAATTCCCTGGTACCAGGAGATGAATTCCCTGGTACCAAGAAATGAATTTCCTAGTACGAGGAAATTAATTCCCTGGTACTATGAATTGAAATCCCTGGTACCAGGAAATGAATTCCCTGGTACCAGGAAATGAGTTCCCTGGTACCAGGAAATGAATTCCAGGAAATGACTTCTCCGGTACCAGGAAATTAATTCCCTGGTACCCGGAAATGAATTCCCTAGTACCAGAAAATGAATTCCCTGGTACCTGGAAACGAATTCCCTGGCACCAGGATATGAAATCCAGGAAATGAATTCCCTGGCACCAGGAATTCTTTCCTTGAATTCATTTTCTGGTTCCAGGGAATTCATTTCCTAGTACCAGGGAATTCAATTCCTGGTACCAGGGAATTCATATTTCCTGATACCAGGAAATGGATTCCCTAGTACCAGGAAATGATTCCTGGTACCAGGAAATGAATTTTGTGGTACCAGGAAATTAATTCCCTGGTACCAAGAAATTAATTCCCTGGAACCAGGAAATGAATTCCCTGGTACCAGGAAATTAATTCTTTGGTACCAGGAAATAATTCCCTGGCACCAGGAAAAGAATTCCCCTGCTACCAGGAAATGAATTCCCTGGTACTAGGAAATGGATTTCCCTGCCACTAGGAAATGAATTCCCTGGTACCAGGAAATGAATTACCTGATTCAAAGAAATAAATTTTTTGGTACCAGTAAATGAATTCCCTGGGACCAGTACCAGGAAATGAATTCCCTGGTACCAGGAAATGAATTCCAGGAAATGAATTCCTGGGTACCAGGAAGTGAATTCCCTGGTACCAGGAAATGAAGTCCCTGGTACCAGGAAATGAATACCCTGGTACCAGGAAGGGAATTCCCTGGTACCAGGAAATTAATTCCCTGGTACCAGGAAATGAATTCTTGGAAATGAATTTCCTGGTACAAGAAAATGAATTCCCTGGTACCAGGAAATGAATTCCCTGGTACCATGAAATGAATTCCCTGGTACCAGGAAATGAATTCCCTGGTAACAGGGAATGAATTCCCTGGTATCAGGAAATGGAAATGAAATCCCTGGTACCAGGAAATGAATTCCATGGTACCAAAAAAATGAATTCCAGGAAATGAATTCCAGGAAATGAATTCCCTGGTACCAGGAGATGTATTCTCTGGACCAGGAAATGAATTCCCTAGTAGCAGGTAATTAATTCCCTGGTACTAGGAAATGAATTCCCTGGTACCAGGAAATGAATTCCCTGGTACCAGGAAATGAATTCCCTGGTACCAGGAATTTAATTCCAGGAAAAGAATTCTCCAGTACAAGGAAATGAATTCCCTGGTACCCGGAAAGGAATTCCCCGGAACCAGGAAATGAATTTCCCTGCTACAGGATTTGAATTCCCTGGTACCAGTAAATGAATGAATTCTCTGGTACCAGAAAATGAATTCCCTGGTACCAGGAAATGAATTCCCTGGTACCAGGAAGTGAAATCCAGGAAATGAATTCCCTTGTACCAGGAATTTATTTTCTGGTACCAGGGAATTCATTTCCTGGTACCACAGAATTCATTTACTGGTACCAGGGAATTCATTTCTTAGTACCAGAGAATTCATTTCCTGGTACCAGGGAATTCATTTCCTGGTACCAGAGAATTCTTTTCCTGGTACAAGGGAATTCATATCTTGGTAGTCAGTAATTCATTTCCTGGTACCACAGAATTCATTTACTGGTACCAGGGAATTCATTTCTTAGTACCAGAGAATTCATTTCCTGGTACCAGGGAATTCATTTCTTAGTACCAGAGAATTCATTTCCTGGTACAAGGGAATTCATATCTTGGTAGTCAGTAATTCATTTCCTGGAATGCATTTCCTGGTACCAGGAAATGAATTCCCTGGTACCATGAAATGAATTCCAGGAAATGAATTACCCAGAAATTAATTCCCCTGCTACCAGGAAATGAATTCCCTGGTACAGGAAATGAATTCTCTAGTACCAGGAAATGAATTCCCTGGTACCAGAAAATGAATTCCTGGTACCAGGGAAGTCATTTCCTGGAATTCATTTCCTGGTACCAGGGAAGTCATTCCCTGGAATTCCTTTCCTGGTACCAGGGAATTCATTTCCTGGTACGAGGGTATTCATTTCCTGGTACAAGGGAATTCATTTCCTGGTACCAGAAAATTCATTTTGTTGAATTCATTTCTTGGTACTAGGGAAATCATTCCCTGGTACCAGGGAATTCAATTTCTGCCTGGTACCAGGGAAGTCATTTCCTGGTTCCTGGTACCAGGGAATTCATTTCCTGGTACCAGGGAATTCATTTCCAGGTATAAGGGAATTTATTTCCTGGTAGCAGGGTAATTCATATCCTGGTACCAGGGAATTTATTTTCTGGTAGCTGGGAAATTCATTTCCTTGTACCAGGGAATTCATTTTCTGGTACCAGGGATTTCATTTCCTGGTACCGGGGAATTCATTTCCTGGTACCAGGATTTTATTTCCTGGAATTCATTTCCTGGTACCAGGAAATGAATCCCTAATACCAGGAAATGAATTCCCCTGCTACCAGGAAATGAATTCCCCTGCTACCAGGAAATGAATTCCCTGGTACCAGGAAATGAATTCCAGGATATGTATTCCCGGGTACCAGGAAGTGAATTCCCTGGTACCAGGAAATGAAGTCCCTGGTACCAGGAAATGGATACCCTGGTACCAGGAAGGGATTTACCTGGTACCAGGAAATTAATTCCCTGGTACCAGGAAATGAATTCTTGGAAATGAATTTCCTGGTACAAGAAAATGAATTCCCTGGTACCAGGAAATGAATTCCCTGGTACCAGGAAATGAATTCCCTGGTAACAGGGAATGAATTCCCTGGTATCAGGAAATGGATATGAATTCCCTGGTACCAGGAAAGGAATTCCATGGTACCAAAAAATAAATTCCAGGAAATGAATTAAAGGAAATGAATTCCCTGGTACCAGGATATGAATTCTCTGGACCAGGAAATGAATTCCCTAGTAGCGGGTAATTAATTCCCTGGTACTAGGAAATGAATTCCCTGGTACCAGGAAATGAATTCCCTGGTACCAGGAAATGAATTCCCTGGTACCAGGAATTTGATTCCAGGAGATGAATTCTCCAGTACAAGGAAATGAATTCCCTGGTACCCGGAAATGAATTCCCAGGAACCAGGAAATGAATTTCCCTGCTACAGGATTTGGATTCCCTGGTACCAGTAAATGAATGAATTCCCTGGTACCAGAAAATGAATTCCCTGGTACCAGGAAATGAATTCCCTGGTACCAGGAAATGAAATCCAGGAAATGAATTCCCTGGTACCAGGAATTTTTTTTTCTGGTACCAGGGAATTATTTTGCTGGTACCACAGAATTCATTTACTGGTACCAGGGAATTCATTTCTTAGTACCAGAGAATTCATTTCCTGGTACCAGGGAATTCATTTCCTGGTACCAGAGAATTCTTTTCCTGAAATTCATTTCCTGGTACAAGGGAATTCATTTCTTGGTAGTCAGTAATTCCTTTTCTGGAATGCATTTCCTGGTACCAGGAAATGAATTCCCTGGTACCATGAAATGAATTCCAGGAAATGAATTACCCAGAAATTAATTCCCCTGCTACCAGGAAATGAATTCCCTGGTACAGGAAATGAATTCCCTGGTACCAGGAAATGAATTCCCTGGTACAAGGGAAGTCATTTCCTGGAATTCATTTCCTGGTACCAGGGAATTCATTTCCTGGTACGAGGGAATTCATTTCCTGGTACAAGGGAATTCATTTCCTGGTACCAGAAAATTCATTTTCTTGAATTCATTTTTTGTTACTAGGGAATTCATTCCCTGGTACCAGGGAATTCAATTTCTGCCTGGTACCAGGGAAGTCATTTCCTGGTACCAGAAAATTCATTTCCTGGTACCAGGGACCAGGGAATTCATTTCCTGGTACCAGGGAATTCATTTCCAGGTATAAGGGAATTCATTTCCTGGTAGCAGGGTAATTCATATCCTGGTACCAGGGAATTTATTTCCTGGTAGCAGGGGAATTCATTCCCTTGTACCAGGGAATTCATTTCCTGGTACCAGGGATTTCATTTCCTGGTACCGGGGAATTCATTTCCTGGTACCAGGGATTTTATTTCCTGGAATTCATTTCCTGGTACCAGGAAATGAATCCCTAATACCAGGAAATGAATTCCCCTGCTACCAGGAAATGAATTCCCCTGCTACCAGGAAATGAATTCCCCTGCTACCAGGAAATGAATTCCCCTGCTACCAGGAAATGAATTCCCTGGTACCAGGAAATGAATTCTTTGGTATGAATTTTCTGGTACCAGGAAATGAATTCCCTCATACCAAGATATGAATTCCCAAAAGGAAATGAATTCCAGGAAATGAAGTCATTGGTACCAAGAAGTGAATTCCCTGGTACCAGGAAATAAAGTCCCTGGTAACAGGAAATTAATTCCCTGGTACAAAGAAATGAATTCCTTGTGAATTCCCTGGTACCAGGAAATAATTCCCTGGTACCAGGAAATGAATTCCCTAGTACCAGGAATTGAATTCCCTGGTACCAGGAAATGAATTCCCTGGTACCAAGAAATGAATTCCCTGGTACCAGGAAATAAATTCCAGGAAATGAATTCCTTGGTAACAGGAAATTGATTCCATGTTACCAGCAAATGAATTCCCCTGCTACCAGGAAATGAATTCTCTGGTACCATGAAATGAATTCCAGGAAATAAATTCCCTGTTACCAGTAAATGAATTCCCTGGTACCGGGAAATGAATTCCAGGAAATGAATTCCCTGGTACCAGGAAATGATTTTCCTGGTTCCAGGAAATGAATTACCTGGTACCAGGAAATGAATTCCCTGGTACCAAAAAATGAATTCCCTGGTACCAGGAAATGAATTCCCTGGTACCGGGAAATGAATTCCCTGGTACCAGGGAATTAATTCCTCTGCTACCAGGAAATTAATTCCCTGGCACCAGGAAATTATTTCCCCGGTAACAGGAAATGAATTCAACGTACCTAGAAATGAATTCCAGGAAATTAATTCCCTGGTACCAGGAAATGAATTCCAGGAAATGAATTCCCTGGTACCAGGAAATGAATTACCTGATACCATGAAATGAAATTCCTGTTACCAGGAAATGAATTCCCTGGTAAAAGGAAATGAATTCCATGGTACCAGGGAATGTACCAGGAAATGAGTTCCCTGGTACCAGGAAATGTATTCCCTGGTACCAGGAAATAAATTCCCTGGTACCAGGACATGAATTTCCTGGAACCAGGAAATGAATTCCAAGAAATGAATTTCCTAGTATAAGGAAATGAATTCCCTGGTAACAGGAAATTAATTCCCTGGTACCAGGAAATGAATTCCAGGAAATAAATTCCCTGGTACCAGGAGATGAATTCCATGGTACCAGGAAATAAATACCCTGGTACCAGGAAATGAATTCCCTGGTACCAAGAAATGAATTCCAGGAAATGAATTCCCTGGTACCGGGAAATGAATTCCCTGGTACCAGGGAATTAATTCCCCTGTTACCAGGAAATAAATTCCCAGGCACCAGGAAATTAATTCCCTGGTACCAGAAAACGAATTCTAGGAAATGAATTTTCTGGTACCAGGAGATGAATTTCCTGGTATCAGGAAATATCAGGAAATGAATTTCCTGGTACCAGGAAATGAATCCAATGGTACCAGGAAATGAATTCCAGGAAATTAATTCCCTGGTACCAGGAAATGAATTCCATGAAATTAATTCCCTGGTACCAGGAAATGAATTCCCTGGTACCATGAAATGAAATCCTGTTACCAGGAAATGAATTCCCTGGTAAAAGAAAATGAATTCCATGGAACCAGGGAATGTACCAGGAAATGAGTTCCCTGGAAATAAATTCCCTGGTACCAGGAACCAGGAAATGAATTCCAAGAAATGAATTTCCTGGTATAAGGAAATGAATTCCCTGGTACCACGAAATTAATTTCCTGGTACCAGTAAATGAATTCCAGGAAATGACTTCCCTGGTACCAGGAATTCATTTTCTGGCACCAGGGAATTCATTTCCTGGTACCAGGGAATTCATTTCCTGTACCAGGGAATTCATTTCCTGGTAGCAGGGGAATTAATTTCTGGGTACTTCATTTCCTGGAATTCATTTAATGGTACCAGGGAATTCATTTCCTGGTACCAGGAAATGCATTCCAGGAAATGAATTACTGACTACCAAGAAATGATTTCCCTTGTACCAGGAAATGAATTTAAGGAAATGAATTCCCTGGTACTAAGAAATGAATTCCCTGGTACCAGTAAATGAATTCTGTTACCCAGAAATGAATTCCCAGAAATGAATATCCTTGTACCAGGAAATTAATCCCAGGATATGAATTCCCTGGTACAGGGAAATGAATTCCCTGGTACCAGGAAATGAATTTTGTGGTACCAGGAAATGAATTCCCTGGTAAAAGAAAATGAATTCCCTGGTACCAGGAAATGAATTCCCTGGTACCAGGAAATGAATTCCCCTGCTACCAGGAAATGAATTTCCCCTGCTATCAGGAAATGATTTCCCTTGTACCGGGAAATGAATTCCCTGGTACCAGGAAATAAATTCCCTGGTATCGGGCAGGATTTGGATTCCCTGGTACCAGGGAATGAATACCTTAGTACCAGGAAATAAATTCCCTGGTACCAGCAGAGGAATTCCCTGGTACCAGGAAATGAATTCCCTGGTAGTAGGAAATGAATTCCCTGGTACCAAGATGTACCAGGAAATGAATTCCCTGGTACCAGGATGCACCAAGAAGTTAATTCCCTGGTACCAGGAAATGAATTCCTGGAAATAAATTTTCTGGTACCAGGATTGGAATTCCCTGGTACCAGGAAATGAATTCCCTGGTACCAGGAAATGAATTCCCTGGTACCAAGATGTACCAGGAAATGAATTCCCTGGTACCAGGAAATAAATTCCAGGAAATGAATTCCTTGGTAACAGGAAATCAATTCCATGTTACCAGCAAATGAATTCCCCTGCTACCTGGAAATGAATTCTCTGGTACCATGAAATGAATTCCAGGAAATAAATTCCCTGTTACCAGTAAATGAATTCCCTGGTACCAGGAAATGAATTCCAGGAAATGGATTCCCTGGTACCAGGAAATGAATTCCAGGAAATGGATTCCCTGGTACCAGGAAATGAATTACCTGGTACCAGGAAATAAATTTCCTGGTACCAAAAAATGAATTCCCTGGTACCAAGAAATGAATTCTTGGAAATTAATTCCAGGAAATGAATTCCCTGGTACTGAGAAATGAATTCCCTGGTACCAGGGAATTAATTCCTCTGCTACCAGGAAATGAATTCCCTGGCACCAGGAAATTATTTCCCTGGTACCAAGAAAATTACCTGGTACCAGGAAATGAATTCAACGTACCTGGAAATGAATTTACAGGAAATTAATTCCCTGGTACCAGGAAATGAATTCCAGGAAATGAATTCCCTGGTACCAGGAAATGAATTACCTGGTACCATGAAATGAAATTCCTGTTACCAGGAAATGAATTCCCTGGTAAAAGGAAATGAATTCCATGGTACCAGGGAATGTACCAGGAAATGAGTTCCCTGGTACCAGGTAATGTATTCCCTGGTACCAGGAAATAAATTCCCTGGTACCAGGAAATGAATTTCCTAGAACTAGGAAATGAATTCCAAGAAATGAATTTCCTGGTATAAGGAAATGAATTTCCTGGTAACAGGAAATGAATTCCCTGGTACCAGGAAATGAATTCCAGGAAATAAATTCCCTGGTACCAGGAGATGAATTCCCTGGTACCAGGAAATAAAAACCCTGGTACCAGGAAATGAATTCCCTGGTACCAAGAAATGAATTCCAGGAAATGAATTCCCTGGTACCGGGAAATGAATTCTCTGGTACCAGGGAATTAATTCCCCTGTTACCAGGAAATAAAATCCCTGGCACCAGGAAATTAATTCCCTGGTACCAGGAAACGAATTCCAAGAAATAAATTTCCTGGTACCAGGAGATGAATTTTCTGGTACAAGGAAATATCAGGAAAAGAATTTTCTGGTACCAGGAAATGAATCCAATGGTACCAGGAAATGAATTCCAGGAAATTAATTCCCCGTTACCAGGAAATGAATTCCAAGAAAAATAATTCCCTGGTACCAGGAAATGAATTCCCTGGTACCATGAAATGAAATAACTGTTACCAGGAAATGAATTCCCTGGTAAAATGAAATTAATTCCATGGAACCAGGGAATGTACCAGGAAATGAGTTCCCTGGAATTAAATTCCCTGGTACCAGGAACCAGGAAATGAATTTCAAGAAATGAATTTCCTGGTATAAGGAAATGAATTCCCTGGTACCACTAAATGAATTCCCTGGTACCAGGAAATCAATTCCCTGATACCATGAAATAAATTCCCGGCTACCAGGAAATGAATTCCAGGCAATGAATTATCTGGTACCAGGAAATTAATTCCAGGAAATGAATTCCCTGGTACCAGAAATGAATTCCCAATTACCAGGAAATGAATTCCCTAGTACCAGGAATTGAATTCCCTAGTACCAAGAAATGAATTCCCTGGTACCAAGAAATGAATTCCCTGGTACCAGGAAATCAATTCCAGGAAATGAATTCTTTGGTAACAGGAAATTAATTCCATGTTACCAGCAAATGAATTCCCCTGCTACCAGGAAATGAATTCTCTGGTACCATGAAATGAATTCCAGGAAATGAATTCCCTGTTACCAGTAAATGAATTCCCTGGTACCTGGAAATGAGTCCCAGGAAATGAATTCCCTTTTACTAGGAAATGAATTTCCTGGTTCCAGGAAATGAATTACCTGGTACCAGGGAATGAATTTCCTGGTACCGAAAAATGAATTCCCTGGTACCAGGAAATGAATTCCAGGAAATTAATTCCCTGGTACCAGGGAATTCATTCCTCTGCTACCAGGAAATGAATTCCCTGGCACCAGGAAATTATTTCCCAGGTACCAGGAAAATTTTCTGATACCAGGAAATGAATTCAACGTACCAGGAAATGAATTCCAGAAAATTAATTCCTTGGTACCACAAAATGAATTCCAGGAAAATAATTCCCTGGTACCAGGAAATGAATTCCCTGGTACCATGAAATGAAATTCCTGTTACCAGGAAATGAATTCCCTGGTAAAAGGAAATGAATTCCATGGTACCAGGGAATGTACCAATAAATGAGTTCCCTGGTACCAGGAAATGTATTCCCTGGTACCAGGAAATAAATTCCCTGGTACCAGGAAATGTATTTCCTGGAACCAGGAAATGAATTCCAAGAAATTAATTTCCTGGTATAAGGAAATGAATTCCCTGGTAACAGGAAATGAATATCCGGTACCAGGAAATAAATACCCTGGTACCAGGAAATGAATTCCCTGGTACCAAGAAATGAATTCCAGGAAATGAATTCCCTGGTACCGGGAAATGAATTCCCTGGTACCAGGGAATTAATTCCCCTGCTACCAGGAAATAAATTCCCTGGCACCAGGAAATTAATTCCCTGGTACCAGGAAATGAATTCCAGGAAATAAATTTCCTGGTACCAGGAGATGAATTTCCTGGTACCAGGAAATATCACGAAATGAATTTCCTGGTACCAAGAAATGAATCCAATGGTACCAGGAAATGAATTCCAGGAAATTAATTCCCTGGTACCAGGAAATGGATTCCATGAAATTAATTCCCTGGTCCCAGGAAATGAATTCCCTGGTACCATGAAATGAAATCCCTGTTACCAGGAAAGGCATTCCCTGGTAAAAGGAAATGAATACCATGGTACCAGGGAATGTACCAGGAAATGAGTTCCCTGGAAATAAATTCCCTGGTACCAGGAACCAGGAAATTAATTCAAAGAAATGAATTTACTGGTATAAGGAAATGAATTCCCTATCACCACGAAATGAATTCCCTGGTACCAGGAAATCAATTCCCTGATACCGTGAAATGAATTCCCAGCTACCAGGAAATGAATTCCAGGAAATGAATTATCTGGTACCAGGAAATTAATTCCAGGAAATGAATTCCCTGGTACCAGAAAGGAATTCCCAATTACCAGGAAATGAATTCCCTGGTTCTAGGAAATGAATTCCCTGGTTCCAGGAAATGAATATCTCTGCTACCAGGAAATTAATTCCCTGGTACCAGGAAATGAATTCCCTATAACCAGGAAATGAATTCCCTGGTACCAGGGAAAGAATTCCAGGAAATGAATTCCAGGAAATGAATTTCCTGGTACCTTGAAATGAAATCCCTGTTACCAGGAAATGAATTCCCTGGTAAAAGGAAATGAATTCCTTGGTACCAGGGAATGTACCAAGAAATGAGTTAACTGGTGCCAGGAAATGAATTCCCTGGTACCAGAAAATAAATTCTCTGGTACCAGGAAATGAATTCCCTGGTACCAGGAAATGAATTCCGTGGTACCAGGATATGAATTCAAGGAAATGAATTCCCTGGTACCAGGTAATGAATTTCGTGGTACCAGGAAATGAATTTCAGGAAGTGAATTCCCTGGTACCATCAAATGAATTCTGTGGTACCAGATGAATTCCAGGAAATGAATTCCCTGGTACCAGGAAATGAATTCCGTGGTACCAGATGATGAATTTCAGGAAATGAATTCCCTGGTACCAGGAAATGAATTCTGTGGTACCAGGAGATGAATTCCAGGAAATGAATTCCAGGAAAAAATTCCCTGGTTCCAGGAAATGAATTCCCTGGTACCAGGAAATGAATTCCAGGAAATTATTTCTCTGGTACCAGTAATTGAATTCCCTGGTACCAGGAAATGAAATTAATTCTCTGGTACCAGGAAATGAATTCCCTGGAATCAGGACATGAATTAACTGGTACCAGGAAAGGCATCCCAGAAAATGAATTCCCTGGTACCAGGAAATGGATTCCCTGGTACCAAGAAATGAATTCCAGGAAATGATTTCCCTGGTACCGGGAAATGAATTCCCTTGTACCAGGGAATTAATTCCCTTGCTACCAGGAAATGAATTCCCTGGCACCAGGAAAATAATTCCCTGGTACCAGGAAATGAATTCCAGGAAATAAATATCCTGGTACCAGGAGATGAATTCCCTGGTACCAGGAAATGTCAGGAAATAAATTCCCTGGTACCAGGAACCAGGAAATGAATTCCAAGAAATGAATTTCCTGGTATAAGGAATTGAATTACCTGTTACCACGAAATGAATTCCCTGGTAACAGGAAATCAATGCCCAGATACCATGAAATGAATTCCCGATAACCAGTAAATGAATTCCGAGAAATTAATTACCTGGTACCAGGAAATTGATTCCAGGAAATGAATTCCCTGGTACCAGAAATGAATTCCCAATTACCAGGAAATGAATTTCCTGGTTCCAGGAAATGAATTCCCTGGTTTTGGGAAATGAATATTTCTGCTACCAGGAAATGAATTCCCTGGTACCAGGAAATGAATTCCCTATAACTAGTAAATAAATTCCCTGGTAGCAGGGAATGAATTCCAGGAAAAGAATTTCAGGAAATAAATTCCCTGGTACCATGAAATGAAATCCGTTGCCAGGAAATGAATTCCCTGGTAAAAAGAAATGAATTCCATGGTACCAGGGAATGTACCAAGAAATGAGTTAACTGGTACTAGGAAATTTAATTCCCTGGTACCAAGAAATGAATTCCAAGAAATGAATATCCTGGTATAAGGAAATGAATTCCCTGGTACCAGGAAATGAATTTCCTGGTACCAGGAAATTAATTCCCTGATACCAAGAAATGAATTCCCTGGTAAAAGGACATGAATTCCATGGTACCAGGGAATGTACCAGGAAATGAGTTCCTTGGTACCAGGGAATGAATTCCCTGGTACCAGGAAATAAATTCCCTGGTACCAGGAACCAGGAAATGAATTCCAACAAATGAATTTCCTGGTATAAGGAAATGAATTCCCTGGTACCACGAAATGAATTCCCTGGTACCAGGAAATCAATGCCCTGATACCATGAAATGAATTCCCGGCTACCAGGAAATGAATTCCAGGAAATGAATTACCTGGTACAAGGAAATCAATTCCAGGAAATGAATTCCCTGGTACCAGAAATGAATTCCCAAATACCAGGAAATGAATTCCCTGGTTCCAGGAAATGAATTCCCTGGTTCCAGGAAATGAATATCTCTGCTACCAGGAAATGAATTCCCTGGTACCAGGAAATGAATTCCCTATAACCAGGAAATGAATTCCCTGGTATCAGGGAATGAATTCCAGGAAACGAATTCCAGAAAAAGAATTCCCTGGTACCATGAAATGAAATCCCTGTTACCAGGAAATGAATTCCCTGGTAGGAGGAAATGAATTCCATGATACCAGGGAATGTACCAAGAAATGAGTTAACTGGTACCAGGAAATGAATTCCCTGGTACCAGGAAATAAATTCCAAGAAATGAATTTCCTGGTATAAGGAAATGAATTCCCGGCAACCAGAAAATGAATTACCATGTACCAGGAAATTAATTCCAAGATATGAATTCCCTGGTACCGGGAATGAATTCCCAATTACCAGGAAATGAATTCCCCGGTTCCAGGAAATGAATATATCTGCTACCAAGAAATTAATTCCCTATAACCAGGAAATGAATTCCTAGGAACCAGGGAATGAATTCCAGGAAATGAATTCCAGGAAATGAATTCCCTGGTATCAAGAAAGGAATTCCCTGAGCCCAAAAAAAGAATTCCCTGGTACCTTTAAATGAATTCCAGGAAATGAATTACCTGCTACCAGGAAATGAATTCCTTGGTACCAAGAAATGAATTCCTGGTACCAGGAAATGAATTCCAGGGAATTAGTTCCTTGGTAACATGAAATGAATTCCATTGTACAAGGAAATGAATTCCCTGGTACCTCCCAGGTACCAGGAAATGAATCCCAGGAAATGAATTCCCTGGTACCAGGAGAAGAATTCCCTGGTACCAGGAAATAAATTCCATTGTTTCAGGAAATGAATACCAGGAAATGAATTTCCTGGTACCAGGAAATGAATTCCAGGAAATGAATTCCCAGGTACCAGGACACGAAGTCCAGGAAATGAAATCCCTGGTACCAGGAGAAGAATTCTCTGGTAAAAGGAATTGAATTCCCTGGTACCAGGAAATGAATTCCAGGATATGAATTCCCTGGTTCCAGGAAATGAGTTCCCTGGTACAAGGAAATCAATTCCATGAAATAAATTCCCTGGTACCAGGAGATGAATTCCCTGGTACCAGGAAATAAATTCCTGGTACCAGGAAATTAATTCCCTGGTACCAAGAAATGAATTCCAGGAAATGAATTCCGTGGTACCCGGGAATTAATTCCCCTGCTACCAGGAAATGAATTCCCTGGCACCAGAAAATTATTTCACTGGTACTTAGAAAATTTCCTGGTACCAGGAAATGAATTCAATGGTACCAGGAAATGAATTCCAGGAAATTAATTCCCTGGTACCAGGTAATGAATTCCAGGAAATGAATTCCCTGGTACCAGGAAACGAATTCCCTGGTACCATGAAATGAAATCCCTGTTACCAGGAAATGAATTTCCTGGTAAAATGAAATGAATTCCATGGTACCAGGGAAAGTACCAGGAAATGAGTTCCCTGCTACCATGAAATGTATTCCCTGGTACCAGGAAATAAATTCCCTGGTATTAGGAAATGAATTCCCTGGTACCAGGAAATGAATTCCCCTGCTACAAGGAAATGAATTCCCTGGTACCAGGAAATTAATTCCCTGGTACCAGGAAATGAATTCCAGGAAATAAATTCCCTGGTACCAAGAGATGAATTCCCTGGTACCAGGAAATAAATTCCCTGGTACCAGGAAATGAATTCCCTGGTACCATGAAATGAATTCCAGGAAATGATTTCCCTGGTACCGGGAAATAAATTCCCTGGTACCAGGGAATTAATTCCCCTGCTACCAGGAAATGAATTCCCTGGCACCAGGAAAATAATTCCCTGTTACCAAAAAATGAATTCCAGGAAATAAATATCCTGGTACCAGGAGATGAACTCCCTGGTACCAGGAAATGTCAGGAAATGAATTTCCTGGTACCAGGAAATTAATCCAATGGTACCAGGAAATGAATTCCAGGAAATTAATTCCCTGGTACCAGGAAATGAATTCCAGGAAATGAATTCCTTGGTACCAGGAAATGAATTCCCTGGTACCATGAAATGAAATCCCTGTTACCAGGAAATGAATTCCCTGGTAAAAGGAAATGAATTCCATGGTACCAGGAAATATACCAGGAAATGAATTCCCTGGTACCCGGTACCAGGAAATGAATTCCAAGAAATGAATTTCCTGGTATAAGGAAATGAATTACCTGGTACCACGAAATGAATTCCCTTGTAACAGGAAATCAATGCCCTGGTACCATGAAATGAATTCCCGATAACCAGGAAATGAATTCCGAGAAATGAATTACCTGGTACCAGGAAATTGATTCCAGGAAATGAATTCCCTGGTACCAGAAATGAATTCCCAATTACCAGGAAATGAATTCCCTGGTTCCAGGGAATGAATTCTCTGGTTCTGGGAAATGAATATTTCTGCTACCAGGAAATTAATTCCCTGGTACCAGGAAATGAATTCCCTATAACTAGTAAATGAATTCCCTGGTACCAGGGAATGAATTCCAGGAAATAAATTCCCTGGTACCATGAAATGAAATCCCTGTTACCAGGAAATAAATTCCCTGGTAAAAGGAAAGGAATTCCATGGTACCAGGGAATGTACCAAGAAAAGAGTTAACTGGTACCAGGAAATGAATTTCCTGGTACCAAGAAATGAATTCCAAGAAATGAATTTCCTGGTATAAGGAAATGAATTCCCTGGTACCGGGAAATTAATTTCCTGGTACCAGGAAATTAATTCCCTGATACCATGAAATGAATTCCCTGGTAAAAGGAAATGAATTCCATGGTACCAGGGAATGTACAGGGAAATGAGTTCCCTGGTACCAGGGAATGAATTCCCTGGTACCAGGAAATAAATTCCCTGGTACCAGGAACCAGGAAATGAATTACAACAAATTTATTTCCTGGTATAAGGAAATGAATTCCCTGGTACCACGAAATGAATTCCCTGGTACCAGGAAATCAATGCCCTGATACCATGAAATGAATTCCCGGCTTCCAGGAAATGAATTACATGGTACCAGGAAATTAATTCCAGGAAATGAATTCCCTGGTACCAGGAATGAATTCCCAATTACCAGGAAATGAATTCCCTGGTTCCAGGAAATGAATTCCCTGGTTCCAGGAAATGAATTCCCTGGTTCCAGGAAATGAATATCTCTGCTACCAGGAAATGAATTCCCTGGTACCAGGAAATGAATTCCCTATAACCAGGAATTGAATTCTGTGGTACTAGGGAATGAATTCTAGGAAATGAATTCCAGGAAATGAATTCCCTGTTACCATGAAATGAAATCCCTGTTACCAGGAAATTAATTCCCTGGTAAGAGGAAATGAATTCCATGATACCAGGGAATGTACCAAGAAATGAGTTAACCGGTACCAGGAAATGAATTCCCTGGTACCAGGAAATAAATTCCAAGAAATGAATTTCCTGGTATAAGGAAATGAATTCCTGGCTACCAGGAAATGAATTACCTGGTACCAGGAAATTAATTCCAAGAAATGAATTCCCTGGTACCAGAAATGAATTCCCAATTACCAGGAAATGAATTTCCCGGTTCCAGGAAATGAATATATCTGCTACCAGGAAATGAATTCCCTAAAACCAGGAAATGAATTCCAGGAAATAAATTCCAGGAAATGAATTCCCTGGTATCAAGAAAGGAATTCCCTGGGCCCAAAAAATGAATTCCCCGGTACCAGTAAATGAATTCCAGGAAATGAATTCCCTGCTACCAGGAAATGAATTCCCTGGTACCAAGAAATGAATTCCCTGGTACCAGGAAAAGAGTTCCAGGAAATGAGTTCCCTGGTAACATGAAATAAATTCCATTGTACCAGGAAATGAATACTAGGAAATGAATTTCCTGGTACCAGGAAATGAATTCCAGGAAATGAATTCCCAGGTACCAAGAAACGAATTCCAGGAAATGAATTCCCTGGTACCAGGAGAAAAATTCTCTGGTAAAAGGAAATGAATTCCCTGGTACCATGAAATGAATTCCAGGATATGAATTCCCTGGTTCCAGGAAATGAGTTCCCTGGTACCAGGAAATGAATTCCCTGGTACCAGGAAATGAATTCCAGGAAATTATTTCTCTGGTACCAGGAAATGAATTCCCTGGTACCAGGAAATGAATTCCAGTATATGAATTGCCTGGTTCCAGGAAATGAGTTCCCTGGTACAAGGAAATCAATTCCATGAAATAAATTCCCTGGTATCAGGAGATGAATTCCCTGGTACCAGGAAATAAATTCCTGGTACCAGGAAATGAATTCCCTGCTACCAAGAAATGAATTCCAGGAAATGAATTCCGTGGTACCCGGGAATTAATTCCTTGCTACCAGGAAATGAATTCCCTGGCACCAGAAAATTATTTCACTGGTACTTAGAAAATTTCCTGGTACCAGGAAAATTCCCTGGTACCAGGAAATGAATTCAATGGTACCAGGAAATGAATTCCAGGAAATTAATTCCCTGGTACCAGGTAATGAATTCCAGGAAATGAATTCCCTGGTACCAGGAAATGAATTCCCTGGTACCATGAAATGAAATCCCTATTACCAGGAAATGAATTCCTTGGTAAAAGGAAATGAATTCCATGGTACCAGGGAATGTACCAGGAAATGAGTTCCCTGCTACCAGGAAATGTATTCCCTGGTACCAGGAAATAAATTCCCTGGTATTAGGAAATGAATTCCCTGGTACCAGGAAATGAATTCCCCTGCTACAAGGAAATGAATTCCCTGGTACCAGGAGATGAATTCCCTGGTACCAGAAAATAAATTCCCTGGTACCAGGAAATGAATTCCCTGGTACCAAGAAATGAATTCCAGGAAATGATTTCCCTGGTACCGGGAAATGAATTCCCTGGTACCAGGGAATTAATTCCCCTGCTACCAGGAAATGAATTCCCTGGCACCAGGAAAATAATTCCCTGGTACCAGGAAATGAATTCCAGGGAATAAATATCCTGGTACCAGGAAATGAATTCCCTGGTACCATGAAATGAAATCCCTGTTACCAGGAAATGAATTCCTGGTAAAAGGAAATGAATTCCATGGTACCAGGGAATGTACCAGGAAATGAATTCCCTGGTACCAGGGAATGAATATCCTGGTACCAGGAAATAAATTTTAGGAAATTAATTCCCTGGTACCAGGAAATGAATTCCAGGAAATGAATTCCCTGGTACCAGGAAATGAAATCCCTGGTACCATGAAATGAAATCCCTGTTACCAGGAAATGAATTCCCTGGTGAAAGGAAATGAATTCCATGGTACCAGGGAATGTACCAGGAAATGAATTCCCTGGTACTAGGGAATGAATATCCTGGTACCAGGAAATAAATTCCCTGGTACCTGGTACCAGGGAATGAATTCCAAGAAATGAATTTCCTGGTATAAGGAAATGAATTACCTGGTACCATTAAATGAATTCCCTGGTAACAGGAAATCAATGCCCTGATACCATGAAATGAATTCCCGATAACCAGGAAATGAATTTCGGGAAATGAATTACCTGGTTCCAGGAAATTGATTCCAGGAAATGAATTCCCTGGTACCAGAAATGAATTCCCAATTACCGGGAAATGAATTCCCTGGTTCCAGGGAATGAATTCTCTGGTTCTGGGAAATGAATATTTCTGATACTAGGAAATTAATTCCCTGGTACCAGGAAATGAATTCCCTATAACCAGTAAATGAATTCCCTGGTACCAGGGAATGAATTCCAGGAAATGAATTCCAGGAAATAAATTCCCTGGTACCATGAAATGAAATCCCTGTTACCTGGAAATTAATTCCCTGGTAAAAGGAAATGAATTCCATGGTACCAGGGAATGTACCAGGAAATGAGTTAACTGGTACCAGGAAATGAATTTCCTGGTACCAAGAAATGTATTCCAAGAAATGAATTTCCTGGTATAAGGAAATGAATTCCCTGGTACCGGGAAATGAATTTCCTGGTACCAGGAAATTAATTCCCTGATACCATGAAATGAATTCCCTGGTAAAACGGAAATGAATTCCATGGTACCAGGGAATGTACAGGGAAACGAGTTACCTGGTACCAGGGAATGAATTCCCTGGTACCAGGAAATAAATTCCCTGGTACCAGGAACCAGGAAATGAATTACAACAAATGAATTTCCTGGTATAAGGAAATGAATTCCCTGGTACCATGAAATGAATTCCCTGGTACCAGGAAATCAATGCCCTGATACCATGAAATGAATTCCCGGCTACCAGGAAATGAATTCCAGTAAATGAATTACATGGTACCAGTAAATTAATTCCAGGAAATGAATTCCCTGGTACCAGAAATGAATTCCCAATTACCAGGAAATGAATTCCCTGGTTCCAGGAAATGAATTCCCTGGTTCCAGGAAATGAATATCTCTGCTACCAGGAAATGAATTCCCTGGTACCAGGAAATTAATTCCCTATAACCAGGAATTGAATTCTCTGGTACCAGGGAATGAATTCCAGGAAATGAATTCCAGGAAATGAATTCCCTGGTACCATGAAATGAAATCCGTTACCAGGAAATGATTTCCCGGGTAAGAGGAAATGAATTCCATGATACCAGGGAATGTACCAAGAAATGAGTTAACTGGTACCAGGAAATGAATTCAGTGGTACCAGGAAATAATTCCAAGAAATGAATTTCCTGGTATAAGGAAATGAATTCCCGGCTACCAGGAAATGAATTACCTGGTACCAGGAAATTAATTCCAAGAAATGAATTCCCTGGTACCAGAAATGAATTCCCAATTACCAGGAAATGAATTCCCCGGTTCCAGGAAATGAATATATCAGCTACCAGGAAATGAATTCCCTATAACCAGGAAATGAATTTCTTGGAACCAGGGAATGAATTCCAGGAAATGAATTCCAGGAAATGAATTCCCTGGTATCAAGAAAGGAATTCCCTGGGCCAAAAAATGAATTCCCTGGTACCAGTAAATGAATTCCAGGAAATGAATTCCCTGCTACCAGGAAATGAATTCCCTGGTACCAAGAAAGAATTCCCTGGTACCAGGAAATGAATTCCAGGAAATGAGTTCCCGGTAACATGAAATGAATTCCATTGTACAAGGAAATGAATTCCCTGGTACCTCCCAGGTACCAGGAAATGAATCCCAGGAAAAGAATTCCCTGGTACCAGGAGAAAAATTCCCTGGTACCAGGAAATAAATTCCATTGTACCAGGAAATGAATACTAGGAAATGAATTTCCTGGTACCAGGAAATGAATTCCAGGAAATGAATTCCCAGGTACCAGGAAACGAATTCCAGGAAATGAATTCCCTGGTACCAGGAGAAAAATTCTCTGGTAAAAGGAAATGAATTCCCTGGTACCATGAAATTAATTCCAGGATATGAATTCCCTGGTTCCAGGAAATGAGTTCCCTGGTACCAGGAAATGAATTCCAGGAAATTATTTCTCTGGTACCAGGATATGAATTCCCTGGTATCAGGAGAAGAATTCTCTGGTAAAAGGAAATGAATTCCCTGGTACCAGGAAATGAATTCCAGGATATGAATTCCCTGGTTCCAGGAAATGAGTTCCCTGGTACCAGGAAATCAATTCCATGAAATAAATTCCCTAGTACCAGGAGATGAATTCCCTGGTACCAGGAAATAAATTCCTGGTACCAGGAAATGAATTCCCTGGTACCAAGAAATGAATTCCAGGAAAAGAATTCCGTGGTACCCGGGAATTAATTCCCCTGCTACCAGGAAATGAATTCCCTGGCACCAGAAAATTATTTCACTGGTACTTAGAAAATTTCCTGGTACCAGGAAAATTTCCTGGTACCAGGAAATGAATTCAATGGTACCAGGAAATGAATTCCAGGAAATTAATTCCCTGGTACCAGGTAATGAATTCCAGGAAATGAATTCCCTGGTACCAGGAAATGAATTCCCTGGTACCATGAAATGAAATCCCGGTTACCAGGAAAGGAATTCCCTGGTAAAAGGAAATGAATTCCATGGTACCAGGGAATGTACCAGGAGATGAATTCCCTGCTACCAGGAAATGATTCCCTGGTACCAGGAAATAAATTCCCTGGTATTAGGAAATGAATTCCCTGGTACCAGGAAATGAATTCCCCTGCTACAAGGAAAAGAATTCCCTGGTACCAGGAAATTAATTCCCTGGTACCAGGAAATTAATTCCCTGGTAGGAAATAAATTCCCTGGTACCAGGAGAATGAATTCCCTGGTACCAGGAAATGAATTCCTGGTACCAGGAAATGAATTCCCTGGTACCAGGAAATGAATTCCAGGAAATGAATTCCCTTATACCTGGAAATGAATTCCCTGGTACCAGGGAATGAATTCCCTGCTACCAGGAAATAAATTCCCTGGTACCAGGAAATGAATTCCCTGGTACCAGGAAATGAATTCCAGAAATGAAATTTCTGGTACCAGGAGATGAACTCCCTGGTACCAGGAAATGTCAGGAAATGAATTTCCTGGTACCAGGAAATGAATTCCCTGGTACCAGGAAATGAATTCCAGGAAATTAATTCCCTGTACCAGGAAATGAATTCCAGGAAATGAATTCCCTGGTACCAGGAAATGAATCCCTGGTACCAGGAAATGAATCCCTGTTACCAGGAAATTAATTCCCTGGTACCAGGAAATGAATTCCATGGTACCAGGAAATGAATTCCCTGGTACCAGGAAATGAATTCCCTGTACCAGGGAATTTTCCCTGGTACCAGGAAATGATATTCCATGGTACCTGGTACCAGGAAATGAATTCCAAGAAATGAATTTCCTGGTATAGGAAATGAATTACCTGGTACCAAGAAATGAATTCCCTGGTAACAGGAAATCAATGCCCTGATACCATGAAATGAATTTCCGATAACCAGGAAATGAATTCTGGAAATGAATTACCTGGTTCCAGGAAATTGATTCCAGGAAATGAATTCCCTGGTACCAGAAATGAATTCCCAATTACCGGGAAATGAATTCCCTGGTTCCAGGGAATGAATTCTCTGGTTCTGTGAAATGATATTTCTGCTACCAGGAAATTAATTCCCTGGTACCAGGAAATGAATTCCCTATAACCAGTAAATGAATTCCCTGGTACCAGGGAATGAATTCCAGGAAATGAATTCACGGAAATAAATTCCCTGGTACCATGAAATTAAATCCCTGTTACCAGGAAATGAATTTCCTGGTAAAAGGAAATGAATTCCATGGTACCAGGGAATGTACCAAGAAATGAGTTAACTGGTACCAGGAAATGAATTTCCTGGTACCAAGAAATGAATTCCAAGAAATGAATTTCCTGGTATAAGGAAATGAATTCCCTGGTACCGGGAAATGAAATTTCCTGGTACCAGGAAATTAATTCCCTGATACCATGAAATGAATTCCCTGGTAAAAGGAAATGAATTCCATGGTACCAGGGAATGTACAGGAAATGAGTTACCTGGTACCAGGAAATAAATTCCCTGGTACCAGGAACCAGGAAATGAATTACAACAAATGAATTTACTGGTATAAGGAAATGAATTCCCTGGTACCACGAAATGAATTCCCTGGTACCAGGAAATCAATGCCCTGATACCATGAAATGAATTCCCGGCTACCAGGAAATGAATTCCAGGAAATGAATTACATGGTACCAGGAAAAATTAATTCCAGGAAATGAATTCCCTGGTACCAGAAATGAATTCCCAATTACCAGGAAATGAATTCCCTGGTTCCAAGAAATGAATTCCCTGGTTCCAGGAAATGAATATCTCTGCTACCAGGAAATGAATTCCCTGGTACCAGGAAATGAATTCCCTATAACCAGGAATTGAATTCTCTGGTACCAGGGAATGAATTCCAGGAAATGAATTCCAGGAAATTATTTCCCTGGTACCATGAAATGAAATCCCTGTTACCAGGAAATGAATTCCCGGGTAAGAGGAAATGAATTCCATGATACCAGGGAATGTACCAAGAAATGAGTTAACTGGTACCAGGAAATGAATTCCCTGGTACCAGGAAATAAATTCCAAGAAATGAATTTCCTGGTATAAGGAAATGAATTCCCGGCTACCAGGAAATGAATTACCTGGTACCAGGAAATTAATTCCAAGAAATGAATTCCCTGGTACCAGAAATGAATTCCCAATTACCAGGAAATGAATTCCCCGGTTCCATGAAATGAATATATCTGCTACCAGGAAATGAATTCCCTATAACCAGGAAATGAATTCCTTGGAACCAGGGAATGAATTCCAGGAAATGAATTCCAGGAAATGAATTCCCTGGTATCAAGAAAGGAATTCCCTGGGCCCAAAAAATGAATTCCCTGGTACCAGTAAATGAATTCCAGGAAATGACCTCCCTGCTACCAGGAAATGAATTCCCTGGTACCAAGAAATGAATTCCCTGGTACCAGGAAATGAATTCCAGGAAATGAGTTCCCTGGTAACATGAAATGAATTCCATTGTACAAGGAAATGAATTCCCTGGTACCTCCCAGGTACCAGGAAATGAATCCCAAGAAAAGAATTCCCTGGTACCAGGAGAAGAATTCCCTGGTACCAGGAAATAAATTCCATTGTACCAGGAAATGAATACTAGGAAATGAATTTACTGGTACCAAGAAATGAATTCCAGGGAATGAATTCCCAGGTACCAGGAAACGAATTCAGGAAATGAATTCCCTGGTACCAGGAGAAAAATTCTCAGGTAAAAGGAAATGAATTCCCTGGTACCATGAAATGAATTCCAGGATATGAATTCCATGGTTTCAGGAAATGAGTTCCCTGGTACCAGGAAATGAATTCCCTGGTACCAGGAAATGAATTCCAGGAAATTATTTCTCTGGTACCAGGAAATGAATGCCCTGGTACCAGGAAATGAAATTCAGGAAATAAATTCCCTGGTACCAGTAAATGAATTCCCTGGTACCAGGAAATGAATTCCCTGGTACCAGGAAATGAATTCCCTTGTACCAGGAAATGAATTCCAAGAAATGAATTTCGTGGTATAAGGAAATGAATTCCCTGGTACCAGGAAATGAATTTCCTGGTACAAGAAATTAATTCCCCTGCTACCAGGAAATGAATTCCCTGGTACCAGGAAATTAATTCCCTGGTACTAGGAAATGAATTCCAGGAAATAAATTCCTTGGTACCAGGAGATGAATTCCCTGGTACCAGGAAATGAATTCCCTGGTACCAGGAAATGAATTCCCCGATACCAAGAAATGAATTCCAGGAAATGAATTCCGGGTACCTGGAAGTGAATTCCCTGGTACCAGGATATGATGTCCCTGGTACCAGGAAATGAATTTCCTGGTACCAGGAATTGAATTCAATGGTACCAGGAAATGAATTCCAGGAAATTATTTCCCTGGTACCAGGAAATGAATTCCATGAAATGAAATCCCTGTTACCAGGAAATTAATTCCCTGGTAAAAGGAAATGAATTCCATGGTACCAGGGAATGTACCAGGAAATGAGTTCCCTGGTACCAGGAAATGAATTCCTTGGTACCAGGAAATAAATTCCCAGGTACCAGGAAATGAATTCCAGGAAATGAATTCCCTGGTACCAGGAAATGAGTCCCCTGGTACCAGGAAATGAATTCCCTGGCACTGAGAAATAAATCCCCTGGTACCAAGAAATGAATATCCTGGTACCAGGAAAATAATTCCTAGAAATGAATTTCCTGGTATAATGGAATGAATTCTCTGGTACCAGGAAATGAATTCCTAGAAATGAATTTCCTGGTATAAGGGAATGAATTCCCTGGTACCAGGAAATGAATTCCCTGGTACCAGGATATGAATTCCCTGGTACTGGGAAATAAATTCCCTGGTACCAGGGAATTAATTCCCTGATACCATGAAATGAACTCCCGGCTACCAGGAAATGAATTCCAGGAAATGAATTACCTGGGACCAGGAAATGAATTCCCTGGTACCAGAAATGAATTCCCAATTACCAGGAAATGAATTCCCTGGTTCCAGGAAATGAATTCCTCTGCTACCAGGAAATGAATTCCCTGGTACCAGGAAATGAATATCTTATAACCAGGAAATGAATTCTCTGGTACAAGGGATTGAATTCCAGGGAATAAAGTCCAGGAAATGAATTTCCTGGTATCAGGAAATGAATTCCTTGGTACCAAGAAATGAATTCCCTGGTACCAGAAAAAAAATTCGAGGAAATGAATCCTCTGGTACCAGAAAATGAATTCCAGGAAATGAATTCTCTGGTACCAGGAAATGCATTCCCTGGTACCAGGAAATGAATTCCAGGAAATGAATTCCCTAGTACCAGGAAATGAATTCCCTGGTACCAGGAAATGAAATCCCTGGTACCAGGAAATGAATTCCAGGAAATGAGTTCCCTGTTAACATGAAATGAATACCCTTGTACCAGGAAATGAATTCCCTGGTACCTCCCTGGTACCAGGAAATGATTTCCCTGGACCTAGGAAATGAATTCCATGGTACCAGGAAATGAATTCCAGGAAATGAATTCCCTGGTACCAGGAAATGAATTCCCTGGTGCCAGGAAATGAATTTCCTGTTACCAGGAAAGAATTACACAATTTCTATATATGTTTTAGACATACTTTCATCATATAAAAATTTCAAGTCATTTGATCAAAAACTTTTGGATTTATGAGCAAAAATCATGATTTAAAAAAATATTTAGGTACATTTTTCCCCACTAGTATAATACCAATTGTATTGAAACCTATACCACAAAAACTACTCCAATAACCGAATAATTCTGTCAGACAGAATTTTAATTTTCCTTTCTGCTTTTTTTAATGAATTTTTATTTTTTTCCTCGTCTAGACGGAAAATAATCGTGAAAAAAAAATGTAAAACGAAAATCAAAATTTTGTCTGACAGAATTGTGCGATTTTTATTCTTCTTTTCAACAATATCTTTTTCTCTAATATCGAACAACAAATAAGTGAGAAAAATGTACCTAAGTGGGAATAAGTATGTTTTTGAGTTATGAGCTCCCAAAGATTTGCAGCAAGCTTTTGCTTCTTTTCTAAAAGAAATCAAGATAATATTATTATGATAACATATATTGTTCATTCATACATAAATGCACCCTAAAGGAGGTATTTGAACCCTCAGTTTACTATTCCTATGTTATGAGTTGCCTGCGATCTGTAATTGTTGCCAGTGTATTAGTTAGCAGGTTTCAGCTTTGTACTCTTATCCAGGTTTCCCTCTTTCTTGGTTCTTTTTTCTTGTTCTCCACTTACTTTTTGTTCTTTCTATCACCTTATGTAACATTGGCATTGCTATAAAATTACAGAGGACATTGTGAAAGCACAATCAACATACGAACTTCAAGTAAATAAACAAATGCATTATAATTTCTATATGCCTTTGGAAACTTTGTGATTTTTTCGTAGCTGGTAGTTTTCATTCACCTAACCTCTACCAATGCCTTTCATATCTGCCAGAGGTACGAGATTTCGAAACATGAGAGAGAGAGAGAGAGAGAGAGAGAGAGAGAGAGAGAGAGAGAGAGAGAGAGTTGAACATTGTTATTATAGTATTTGTATAAATGGGAGTTTTAAATAATTCGAGAGAGAGAGAGAGAGAGAGAGAGAGAGAGAGAGAGAGAGTAAAAGTATTTGTATAAATGGCAGTGGTAAATAATTCGAGAGAGAGAGAGAGAGAGAGAGAGAGAGAGAGAGAGAGAGAGAGAGAGAGAGAGAGAGAGAGAGAGAGAGAGAGAGAACTGCGCACCTGTCAAACTCAGTCATACAGACGACGCCATAAGGATGACGTCATCATTTAAAGACTGCTATATTTTTATTGTTTGGAAAAATGATTGACTACAACCTTAGGTAACATTGGCCTAGCTATAATGTTCCCGAAGGCCTTGTTTAAACACAATGTACATACGAACTTCAAGTAAACAAACGCATACATTATAACTTCTATACATCTTTGGCAACTTTGGCTTCTGTTATTGTGAGAGTAGATTTCGTTCATCTACACTCTACCAATGCCTTCTATTTCTGCCAGACGTACGATAGCTCGAAATATAAATGAAAAATCGCTATATATATGCAAAATTAACACACAAAGACGATTTTGTCAAACTCAGTCATGCACACGACACAGTAAGGGTGACGTCATCATTTAAAAACCTCTATAACTTTGTTATTTGTAAAAATAATTGGCTGAAACTTCTAAGGAGTATGTACGACATGTTTACGCATATATAGAAGCAATAAAACGATTTTCGATTTCTGAAAGTTATTATGTCAATACCCCATGGGGGACGGTCCCCTTAAAGTGTGTATGAGTGTATAAGTGTGTATAAGTGTATGAGTGTGTATAGTGTATAAGTGTGTATTAGTGTGTATAATGTATAAGTGTGTTTAGTGTATAAGTGTGTATAGTGTATAAGTGTGTATAGTGTATAGTCTATAAGTGTATAAGTGTGTATAGGGTATTAGTGTGTATAGGGTATTAGTGTGTATAGTTTTTAGTGTATAAGTGTATAAGTGTGTATAGTGAATAAGTGTCTATAGTGTATTAGTGTGTATAGTTTATAGTTTATAAGTGTATAGGTGTGTATAGTGTATAAGTGTATAATTGTATAAGTGTATAAGTGTGTATAGTGTATAAGTATGCATAGTGTATAAGTGTATGAGTGTATAAGTGTGTAGAGTGTATATTGCATAAGTGTATAAGTGTGTTTAGTGTATAGTGTATAAGTGTATAAGTGAAGAGTGTGTATAATGTCTAAGTGTGTATAGTGTATAAGTGTATAAGTGTATAAGTTTGTATAGTGTATGAGTGTATAAGAGTGTATAGTGTATAAGTGTATATATTGTATAGTGTATAAGTATATAAGTGTTTAAGCGTGTATAGTGTATTATTGTGTATAGTGTATAGTGTATAAGTGTTTATGTGTGTATAGTGTATAAGTGTATATAGTGTATAGTGTATAAGTGTATAGTGTATATGTGTATAAGTGTGTATAGTGTATAAGTGTATGAGTGTGTAAGTATGTATAGTGTATAAGTATGTATAGTGTATAGTTTATAAGCATATAAGTGTATAAGTGTATAAGTGTGTATAGTGTATAAGTGTATATAGTGTATAAGTGTGTATAGTGTATAAGTGTGTATATTGTATAGTGTATAAGTATATAAGTGTGTATAGTGTATTATTCTGTATAGTGTATAGTGTATAAGTGTATATGTGTGTATAGTGTATAAGTGTATATAGTGTATAGTGTTTAAGTGTATAAGTGTGTATAGTGTATAAGTGTATAAGTGTGTAAGTGTGTATAGTGTATAAGTATGAATAGTGTATAGTTTATAAGCGTATAAGTGTATAAGTGTATAAGTGTGTATAGTGTATAAGTGTATATAGTGTATAAGTGTGTATAGTGTATAGTGTATAAGTGTGTATAATGTATAGTGTATAAATGTGTATAGTGTATAGTGTTTAAGTGTGTATAGTGTATAGTGTATAAGTGTGTATAAGTTTATAAGTGTGTATAGTGTTTAAGTGTACATAGTGTATAGTGTATAACTGTGTATAGTGTATAGTGTATAATTGTATACATGTGTATAGTGTATAGTGTATAAGTGTGTATACTGTATAGTGTATAAGTGTATAAGTGTGTAAACTGTATAAGTGTGTATAGTGTATAGTGTATAAGTGTGTATAGTGTATACTGTATAAGTGTATAATTGTGTATAGTGTAAAGTGTATAATGTATTAGTGTATAAGTGTGAATAGTGTATAGTGTATAAGTGTGTAGTGTATAGCGTATAGGTGCATATGTGTATAAGGGTGTATAGTGTATAGAGTATAAGTGTATTAATGTATAAGTTTGTATAGTGTATAAGTGTGTATAGTTTGTATAGTGTATAAGTATGTATATTGTATAATATATAAGTGTGTATAGTGTATAAGTGTATAATTGTGTATAGTGTATAAGTGTGTTTAGTGTCAAGTGTGTATTGTGTATAGTTTATAAGTGTGTATAGTGTATGGTGTATAGTGTATAAGTCTGTATAGTGTTTAGGATATAAGTGTATATAGTGTATAAGTGTGTATAGTGTATAAGTGTGTATATTGTATAAGAGTATATAGTGTATGAGTGTGTATTAGTGTGTTTAGTGTATAGTGTATAAGTGTAGAAGTGTGTATAGTGTATAAGTGTGTATAGTGTATAAGTGTACAAGTATATATTGTGTATAGTGTATAAGTGTGTATAGTGTATAGTGTATAAGTGTATAAGTGCATATGTGTATAAGTTTGTATAGTGTATAAGTGTGTATTGTGTATAGTGTATAAGTGTGTATACTCTTAAGTGTGTAGTGCATAAGTGTGTACTGTGTATAATTGTGTATAGTGTATAGTGTATAAGTGTGTATATGTGTATATAAGTTTGTATAGTGTATAATTGTGTATAGTATATAGTCTATAAGTGTGTATAGTGTATAGTGTATAAGTGAGTATAGTGTATAGTGTATGAGTGTATAAGTGTAAATAGTTGATAAGTGTGTATAGTATTTAGTGTATAAGTGTATAAATGTATTTTAATTGTATAAGTGTATGAGTGGGTATAGTGAATAAGTGTGTTTAATGTATAATGTATAAGTGTGTATAAGTATATAAGTGTGTATAGTGTATAAGTGTGTATACTGTATAGTGTATGATTGTATAAGTGTGTAATATGTATAATTGTGTATAGAGTATAGTGTATAAGTGTGTATAGTGTATACTGTATAAGTGTATAATTGTGTATAGTGTAAAGAGCATAATGTATAAGTGTGTATAGTGTATAGTGTATAAGTGTATAAGTGTGTATAGTGTATAAATGTGTATAATGTATAGTGGATAAGTGTATAAGTGTATAAGTGTGTATAGTGTATAGAGTATAAGTGTATTAATGTATAAGTTATTATAGTGTATAAGTGTGTATAGTGTGTGTAGTGTATAATTGTGTATATTGTATAGTCTATAAGTGTTTATAGTGTATAAGTGTATAAGTGTGTATAGTGTAAAAGTGTGTATAGTGTCAGGTGTGTATAAGTGTGTATAGTGTATAGTTTATAAGTGTGTATAGTGTATAGTGTATAGAGTATAGTGTATAAGTGTGTATAGTGTTTTGTGTATAAGTGTATATAGTGTAAAAGTGTATATAGTTTATAACTGTATATAGTGTATAAGTGTATATAGTGTATAAGTGTGTATTAGTGTATATAGTGTATGAGTGTACAAGTGTGTATAGTGTATTAGTGTGTATAGTGTATAAGTGTATGAGTGTATAGTGTGTATAGTGTATAAGTGTGTATAGTGTATAGTGTATAATTGTATAAGTGCATCAGTGTATAAGTGTGTATAGTGTATAAGTGTTAGAGTGTATAGTGTGTATAGTGTATAAGAGTGTATAGTGTATAGTGGATAAGTGTATAAGAGTATAAGTGTGTATAGTTTATAAGTGTGTATAATGTATAGTGTAGAGTGTATAAGTGTATAAGTCAGTATAGTGTATAGAGTATAAGTGTATTAATGTATTAGTTTTTATAGTGTATAAGTGTGTATAGTGTGTATATTGTATAAGTATGTATATTGTATAGTGTATAAGTGTGTATAGTGTATAAGTGTATAAGGGTGTATAGTGTAAAAGTGTGTATAGTGTCAAGTGTGTATAAATGTGTATAAGTGTATAGTTTAAAAGTGTGTATAGTGTATAGTGTATAGAGTATAGTGTATAAGTGTGTATAGTGTTTTGTGTATACGTGTATATAGTGTATAACTGTATATAGTGTATAAGTGGATATAGTGTATAAGTGTGTATTAGTGTATAGAGTGTATAGTGTAGTAGTGTGTATAGTGTATAAGTGTGTAGAGTGTATGAGTGTATAGTGTGTATAGTGTATAATTGTGTATAGTGTATAAGTGTGTATAGTGTATAGTGTATAAGTGTGTATACTGTATTAGTGTGTATAGTGGATAAGTGTTCATAGTGGAAAAGTGTGTATAGTGTATAATTGTGCATAGTGTATAGTGTATAAGTGTGTATATGTGTATATAAGTGTGTATAGTGTATAATTGTGTATAGTGTATAGTGTATAAGTGTGTATATGTGTATATAAGTGTGTATAGTGTATAATTGTGTATAGTGTATAGTGTGTAATTGTGTATAGTGTATAGTGTATAAGTTTATACAGTGTATAAGTGTGTATAGTGTATAGTGTATAAGTGTATAAGTGTGTATAATCTATAAGTGTGTATAGTGTATAGTGTATAAGTGTATAAGTGTAAAAGTGTGTAAAGTGTATAGTGTATATAGTGTATAAGTGTATAAGTGTGTATAGTTTATAAGTGTGTATAAGTGTATAGGTGTATTAGTGTGTATAGTGCATAATTGTGTATAGTGTATAGTCTACAAGTTACAGTGTATAAGTTTGTATAGTGTATAAGTGTGTATAGTGTATATTGTATAATTGTATAAGTGTATAAGCATTTATAGTGTATGGTGTATAAGTGTGTATAGTGTATATTGTATAAGTGTATAAGTGTGTATAGTGAATGGGTGTGTATATTATATAGTGTATAAGTGTGTATAGTGTATAGTGTATAGTGAATAAGTGTGTATAGTGTATAGTGTTTACGTGTATGAGTGTTTATAGTGTATAAGTTTGTATAGTGTATGAGTGTGTATAGTGTATAAGTGTTTATAATGTGTATAGTGTATATGTGTATAGTGTATAGTGTATAGTGTATAATTGTATAAGTGTATAAGTGTGTATTAGTGTATATAGTGTATATTGTATAAGTGTATAAGTGTGTATATGTGTGTATGAGTGTATAAGTGTGTATAAGTGTATGATTGTGTATAGTGTATAAGTGTGTATAAGTGTATGATTGTGTATAGTGTATAAGTGTGTATTAGTGTGTATAATGTATAAGTGTGTTTAGTGTATAAGTGTGTATAGTGTATAAGTGTGTATAGTGTATAGTCTATAAGGGTATAAGTGTGTATAGGGTATTAGTGTTTATAGGGTATTAGTTTGTAAAGTTTCTAGTGTATAAGTGTATAAGTGTGTATAGTGAGTAAGTTTCTATAGTGTATTAGTGTGTATAGTTTATAGTGTATAAGTGTATAGGTGAGTATAGTGTATTAGTGTATAAGTTTATAAGTGTGTGTAAGTGTATAAGTGTATAAATGTATAAGTGTATAAGTTTATAAGTGTGTATAGTGTATAAGTATGCATAGTGTATAAGTATGTATAGTTTATAAGCGTGTATAGTGTATAAGTGTATGAGTGTGCATAGTTAATAAGTGTGTGTTTTGCATAAGTGTGTATAGTGTATAGTGTATAAGTGTATGAGTGTATAAGTGTGTATAGTGTATATTGCATAAGTGTATAAGTGTGTTTAGTGTATAGTGTATAAGTGTATAAGTGTAGAGTGTGTATAATGTCTAAGTGTGTATAGTGTATAAGTGTATAAGTGTATAAGTTTGTATAGTGTATGAGTGTATAAGTGTGTATAGTGTATAAGTGTGTATATTGTATAGTGTATAAGTATATAAGTGTATAAGTGTGTATAGTGTATTATTGTGTATAGTGTATAGTATATAAGTGTATATGTGTGTATAGTGTATAAGTGTATATAGTGTATAGTCTGTAAGTGTATAGTGTATAAGTGTATAAGTGTGTATATTGTATAAGTGTATAAGTGTGTAAGTGTGTATATTGTATAAGTATGTATAGTGTATAGTTTATAAGTGTATAAGTGTACAAGTGTATAAGTGTGTAAAGTGTATAAGTGGATATAAGTGTGTATAGTGTATTGTGTATGAGTGTGTATAGTGTATAGTGTATAAATGTGTATAGTGTATAGTGTTTAAGTGTGTATAGTGTATAGTGTATAATTGTGTATAGTGTATAGTGTATAAGTTTGTATAAGTGTATAAGTGTGTATATTGTTTAAGTTTACATAGTGTATAGTGTATAAGTGTGTATTGTGTTTAGTGTATAATTGTATAAGTGTGTATAGTGTATAGTGTATAAGTGTGTATACTGTATACTGTATAGTGTATAAGTGTATAAGTGTATAAGTGTGTATAGTGTATAGTGTATAAGTGTGTATAGTGTATACTGTATAAGTGTATAATTGTGTATAGTGTAAAATGTATAATGTATTAGTGTATAAGTTTGAATAGTGTATAGAGTATAATTGTATTAATGTATAAGTTTGTATAGTGTATAAGTGTTTATAGTATATAGTGTATAAGTGTATAGGTGTGTATAGTGTATAAGTGTATAATTGTGTATAGTGTATAGTGTATAAGTGTATAAGTGTGTATAGTGTATATTCTATAAATGTATATAGTGTATATTGTATAGTGCATAAGTGTGTATAGTGTATAAGTGTGTATAGTGTATAAGTTTGTATAAGTGTATAAGTGTGTATAGTGTATAAGTGTGTATACTGTATAGTGTATAGTGTATAAGTGTGTATAGTGTATAGTGTATAGTGTATAAGTGTATAATTGTATAAGTGTGTATAGTGTATAAGTGTGTATTGAGTATAGTGTGTAGAGTGTATAAGTGAATAAGTGTGTATAGTGTATAAGATTATGAGTGTATAGTGTGTATAGTGTATATGTGTATTAGTGTATAAGTGTTTATAGTGTATAAGTGTATAAGTCTGTATAGTTTTTAAGCGTTTATTAGTGTGTATAGTGTATATCGTATAATTGTATAATTGTGCATAGTGTATAGGTGTGTATAGTGTAAAGTTTTTAAGTGTATAAGTGTATAGTGTGTATAGTGTATAAGTGTGTATAGTGTATAGTTTATAAGTTTATAAGTGTATAAGTGTGTATAATGTATAAGTGTGTATAGTGTATAGTGTATAGTGTATAAGTGTATAAGTGTGTATAGTGTATAAGTGTGTATAGTGTATAAGTGTGTATAGTGTATAAGTGTATGAGTGTAGAAGTGTGTATAGTGTATTAGTGTGTATAGTGTATAGTGTATAAGTGTATAAGTGTGTATAGTGAATAAGTGTGTAGTGTATGTGTATAAGTGTAAAATTGTGTATAGTGTATAGTGTATAAGTGTGTATAGTGTATAAGTGTATATGGTGTATGATTATGTATAGTTTATAGTGTATAAGTGCATATAGTGTATAGTGTATAGTGTATAAGTGTATAAGTGTGTATAGTGTATAAGTTTGTATAGTATGTAAGTGTGTATAGTGTATAGTGTATAAATATATAAGTCTATAGTGTGTATAGTGTATAAGTGTGTATAGTGTATAGTGTATAAGTGTATAAGTGTATAAGTGTGTATAGTTTATAAGTGTGTATAAGTGTCTAAGTGTGTAAGTGTTTATAGTGTATAAGTGTATATAGTGTATAGAATATAGTGTATAAGTGTATAAGCGTGTATAGTGTATTAGTGTGTATAGTGTATAGTGTATAAGTGTATAAGTGTGTATAAATGTGTATAAATGTATACGTTTATGAGTGTATAAGTGTGTATAAGTGTATAATTGTCTAGATTGTATTAGTGTGTATTAGTGTGTATAATGTATAAGTGTGTATAGTGTATAGTCTATAAGTGTGTAAATGTATAAGTGTGTATAGTGTATAATTGTATAAGTGTATAAGTGTGTGTATAGTGTATAGTGTATAAGTGTGTATGGTGTATAAGTGTATAAGTGAATCAGTGTATGTAAGTGTGTATAGTGTATAGTGTATAAGTGTATAAGTGTATAAATGTATAAGTGTTTATAGTGTATTAATGTGTATAGTTTATAAATTATAGTGTATAAGTGTGTATAGTGTATAATTGTATAAGTATATAAGTATGTGTAAGTGTGTATAGTGTATAGTGTATAAGTGTATAAGTGTATAAGTGTTTATAGTGTATAGTGTATATATGTATGAGTGTGTATAGTGTATAAGTTTGTATATTGTATAAGTTTGTATAGTGTATAAGTGTATGGGTTTGTATAGTGTATAAGTGTGTATGGTGAATAAATGTGTATAAGTGTGTATAGTGAATAAATGTGTATAAGTGTGTATAGTGTATTCTGTATAAGTGTATAAGTGTATAAGTGTATATAGTGTATAGTGTATAAGTGTATAAGTGTATATAGTGGTTAGTGTATAAATGTATAAGTGTATGGTGTGTATAGTGTATAAAAGTATATAGTGTACAAGTGTATAGTGTATAAGTGTATAAATGTATAAGTGTTTAAGTGTGTATAGTGTATAGTGTATTAGTGTATAAGTGTTTAAGTGTGTATAGTGTATACAGTAAGTATTTATAGTGTATAGTGTATAAGTGTATAGTATAACAGTGTATAAGTGTATACGTGTGTATAGCGTATAGTTTGAAAGTGTATAAGTGTATAAGTGTATAAGTGTGTATAATGTTTATAATGTGTATAGTGTGTATAGTGTATAGTGTGTATAGTGTATAAGTATATAAGTGTATAAGTGTGTATAATGTATAATGTATATAGTGTATAAGTGTATAAGTGTGTATAGTGTATATATGTGTATAGTGTAAAGTTGTGCATAGTGTATAGTGTATTAGTGAATATGTGTATACGTTTGTATAGTGTATGTGTGTATAGTGTATAAGTGTGCATAGTGTATAAGTGTGTATAAGTGTATGAGTGTGTTTAGTGTATTAGTGTGTATAGTGTATAGTGTATAAGTGTATAAGTGTGTATAGTGTATAGTTTATAGTGTATAAGTGTGTAAGTGTATATAGTGTGTAAGTGTGTATTGTATAGTGCATAAGTGTATAAGTGTATAAGTGTCTATAGTGTATATTGTAAAAGTGTATAAATGTGTATAGTGTATAATTGTGTATAGTGTATTTGTGTATAAGTGTATATAGTGTTTATAATATGTATAGTGTATAAGTGTGTATAGTGTATAAGTGTGGATAGTTTATAGTGTATATGTGTGTAAGTGTATAAGTGTGTATAGTTTATAGTGTATAAAGTGTATATAGTGTATAAGTGTATAAGGTTTTATAGTGTATTAGTCTGTATAGTGTATAATTTTGTATAGTGTATAGTCTCTTAGTGTACAAGTGTATAAGTGTGTAGAGTGTATATGTTTATAGTGTATAAGTGTATTAGTGTGTATAGTGTGTAAGTGTATAAGTGTATAAGTGTGTATGGTGTATTACTTTGTATAGTGTATAGTGTATAAGTGTATTAGTGTGTATTATGTATAAGTGTATAAGTGTATAATTGTGTATAGTGTATAGTGTATAAGTGTATAAGTGTGTATGGTGTATAGGTGTGTATAGTGTATAATTGTGTATAGTGTATAGTGTATAAGTGCGTAAATTGTATAGTGTATAAGTGTATAAGTGTGTATAGTGTATAAGTGTATATAGTGTATAAGTGTGTATAGTGTAGAAGTGTGTATAATGTATAGTGTATAAATGTAAAAGTGTGTAGTGTGTATAGTGTATAAGCGTATAAGTGTTTAAGTTTGTATAGAGTATAGTGTATAAGTGTATAAGTGTTTAAGTGTGTATAGGGAATACAGTAAGTGTGTATAGTGTATAGTGTATAAGTGTATAGTGTAACAGTGTATAAGTGTATACGTGTGTATAGTGTATAGTTTATAAGTGTGTAAGTGTTCAAGTGTATAAGTGTGTATTGTGTATAAGTTTATATATTGCATAATTGTGTATAGTGTATATCGTATAAGTGTGTATAGTGTATAAGAGTGTATAGTGTATAAGTATGTATAAGTGTATAAGTGTGTAGTGTATAATTGTGTATTGTGTATAGTGTATAAGTGTGAATAAGTCTATAAGTGTGTTTAGTGTTGAAGTGTACATAGCGTATATTGTATCGGTGTGTATAGTGTATAGTCTATAAGTGTATAAGAGTGTATTGTGTATAAGTGTGTATAGTGTATAGTATCTAAGTGTGCATAGTGTATAGTATATAAGTGTATAAGTGTGTATATTGTATTAGTCTGTGTAGTGTATAAGTGTGTATAGTGTATTTTTTAGTGTATAAGTGTGTAAGTGTGTATAGTGTATAAGTGTGTATAGTGTATATTGTATAAGTGTATAAGTGTGTATAGTGTGTAAGTGTGTATAGTGTATAGTGCATAAGTGTATAATTGTGTATAGTGTATAAGTTTGTATTGTGTATAAGTGTGTATAATGTATATTTTATAAGTGTATAAGTGTATAAGTGTGTATAGCGTATTAGTATGTATAGTTTATAGTGTATAAGTGTATAAGTGTATATGTGTGTATAGTGTATAAGTGTGTATAGTGTGTAAGTGTGTATAGTGTATAGTGATTATAGTGTATAAGTGTATAAGTGTATAAATGTGTAGTGTATAAGTGTGTATAGTGCATAGAGTATATGTGTATAATTGTATAAGTGTGTATAGGGTATAAGTGTGTATAGTGTTTAGTGTAAAGTGCATAAGTTTATAAATGTGTATAGTGTATAAGCGTGTATAGTGTATAGGGTATGAGTGTGTATAGTGTATAACTGTGTATAGTGTATAAGTGTGTATAGTGTATAAGTGTGTATAGTGTATAATGTATAAGTGTATGAGTGTGCATAGTGTATAAGTGTGATTAGTGTATAAGTGTGTATAATATATAGTGTATAAGTGTATAAGTGTATGAGTGTGTATAGTGTATTAGTGTGTTAATGTATAGTGTATAAGTGTATAAGTGTGTATAGTGTATAAGTGTAAAAGTGAATAAGTGTGTATAGTGTATATTTTATAAGTGTGAACGTGTATAAGTGTGTAAATTGTATAAGTATGTATAGTTTATAATTGTTTATAATGTGTATAGTGTATAAGTGTGTATAGTGTATAGTGTATAGTGTATAAGTGTATAAGTGTGTATAGTGTATAGTGTGTATAGTGTATAGTGTATAGTGTATAAGTGTATAAGTGTGTATAGTGTATAATGTATATAGTGTATAAGTGTATATATGTGTAGTGTAAAATTGTGCATAGTGTATAGTGTATTAGTGAATATGTGTATAAGTGTGTATAGTGTATGTGTGTATAGTGTATGTGTGTATAGTGTATAAATGTGTATAGTGTATAAATGTGTATAATTGTATAAGTGTGTATAGTGTATTAGTGTGTATAGTGCATAGTGTATAAGTGTATAAGTGTGTATAGTGTATAATTGTGTATAGTGTATAAGTGTGTATGGTGTATAAGTGTATAAGTGTATAATTGTGTATAGTGATTAGTGTATAAGTGTATTTGTGTGTATATTGTATAGGTGTGTATAGTGTATATTTGTGTATAGTGTAGAGTATATAAGTGCATATAGTGTATAATGTATTAGTGTATAAGTGTATATAGTGTATAAGTGTGTATAGTATATAGTGTATTAATGTATAAGTGTATAGTGTATATAGTGTATAAGTGTGAATAGTGTATAATGTATAAGTGTAAAGGTGTATAGTGTGTATAGTGTATAATGTATAAGTGTAATGTTGTATAGTGTGTATAGTGTATAAATGTGTATAGTCTATAGTGTATAAGTGTATAAGTGTATGTGTATAGTGTATAAGTGTGTATAGTATATAGTGATTATAGTGTATAAGTGTATGTGTATAAATATGTATAGTGTATAGGTTTGTATAGTGTATAGTGTATAAGTGTCAAGTGTGTATAGTGTATAAGTGTATATCGTGTATAGTATATAAGTTTATAAGTGTGTATAGTGCATAAGTCTGTCTTGTGTATAAGTGTGTATAGTGTATAGTTTATAGTGTATAAGTTTATGAGTGTGTATAGTGTATATTGTATAAGTGTATAAGTGTGTATAGTGTATACTGTATAAGTGTATAATTGTGTATAGTGTAAAATGTATAATGTATTAGTGTATAAGTGTGAATAGTGTATAGAGTATAATTGTATTAATGTATAAGTTTGTATAGTGTATAAGTGTTTATAGTATATAGTGTATAAGTGTATAGGTGTGTATAGTGTATAAGTGTATAGGTGTGTATAGTGTATAAGTGTATAGGTGTGTGTAGTGTATAAGTGTATAATTGTGTATAGTGTATAGTGTATAAGTGTATAAGTGTGTATAGTGTATATTGTATAAATGTATATAGTGTATATTGTATAGTGCATAAGTGTGTATAGTGTATAAGTGTGTATAGTGTATAAGTTTGTATAAGTGTATAAGTGTGTATAGTGTATAAGTGTGTATACTGTATAGTGTATAGTGTATAAGTATGTATAGTGTATAGTGTATAGTGTATAAGTGTATAAGTGTATAAGTGTATAAGTGTGTATTGAGTATAGTGTGTAGAGTGTATAAGTGAATAAGTGTGTATAGTGTATAAGATTATGAGTGTATAGTGTGTATAGTGTATATTTGTATTAGTGTATAAGTGTTTATAGTGTATAAGTGTATAAGTCTGTATAGTTTTTAAGCGTTTATTAGTGTGTATAGTGTATATCGTATAATTGTATAAGTGTGCATAGTGTATAGGTGTGTATAGTGTAAAGTTTTTAAGTGTATAAGTGTATAGTGTGTATAGTGTATAAGTGTGTATAGTGTATAGTTTATAAGTTTATAAGTGTATAAGTGTGTATAATGTATAAGTGTGTATAGTGTATAGTGTATAGTGTATAGTGTATAAGTGTATAAGTGTGTATAGTGTATAAGTGTGTATAGTGTATAAGTGTGTATAGTGTATAAGTGTATGAGTGTAGAAGTGTGTATAGTGTATTAGTGTGTATAGTGTATAGTGTATAAGTGTATAAGTATGTATAGTGAATAAGTGTGTATAGTGTATGTGTATAAGTGTAAAATTGTGTATAGTGTATAGTGTATAAGTGTATAAGTCTGTATAGTGTATAAGTGTATATGGTGTATGATTATGTATAGTTTATAGTGTATAAGTGCGTATAGTGTATAGTGTATAGTGTATAAGTGTATAAGTGTGTATAGTGTATAAGTTTGTATAGTATGTAAGTGTGTATAGTGTATAGTGTATAAATATATAAGTCTATAGTGTGTATAGTGTATAAGTGTGTATAGTGTATAGTGTATAAGTTTATAAGTGTATAAGTGTGTATAGTGTATAAGTGTGTATAGTGTATAAGTGTGTATAAGTGTCTAAGTGTGTAAGTGTTTATAGTGTATAAGTGTATATAGTGTATAGAATATAGTGTATAAGTGTATAAGCGTGTATAGTGTATTAGTGTGTATAGTGTATAGTGTATAAGTGTATAAGTGTGTATAAATGTGTATCAGTGTATACGTTTATGAGTGTATAAGTGTGTATAAGTGTATAATTGTCTAGAGTGTATTAGTGTGTACTAGTGTGTATAATGTATAAGTGTGTATAGTGTATAGTCTATAAGTGTGTAAATGTATAAGTGTGTATAGTGTATAATTGTATAAGTGTATAAGTGTGTGTATAGTGTATAGTGTATAAGTGTGTATGGTGTATAAGTGTATAAGTGAATCAGTGTATGTAAGTGTGTATAGTGTATAGTGTATAAGTGTATAAATGTATAAATGTATAAGTGTTTATAGTGTATTAATGTGTATAGTTTATAAATTATAGTGTATAAGTGTGTATAGTGTATAAGTGTATAAGTATATAAGTATGTGTAAGTGTGTATAGTGTATAGTGTATAAGTGTATAAGTGTATAAGTGTTTATAGTGTATAGTGTATATATGTATGAGTGTGTATAGTGTATAAGTTTGTATATTGTATAATTTTGTATAATGTATAAGTGTATGGGTTTGTATAGTGTATAAGTGTGTATGGTGAATAAATGTGTATAAGTGTGTATAGTGAATAAATGTGTATAAGTGTGTATAGTGTATTCTGTATAAGTGTATAAGTGTATAAGTGTATATAGTGTATAGTGTATAAGTGTATAAGTGTATATAGTGTATAGTGTATAAGTGTATAAGTGTATGGTGTGTATAGTGTATAAAAGTATATAGTGTACAAGTGTATAGTGTATAAGTGTATAAATGTATAAGAGTTTAAGTGTGTATAGTGTATAGTGTATTAGTGTATAAGTGTTTAAGTGTGTATAGTGTATACAGTAAGTTTTTATAGTGTATAGTGTATAAGTGTATAGTATAACAGTGTATAAGTGTATACGTGTGTATAGCGTATAGTTTAAAAGTGTATAAGTGTATAAGTGTATAAGTGTGTATAAAGTTTATAATGTGTATAGTGTGTATAGTGTATAGTGTGTATAGTGTATAAGTGTATAAGTGTATAAGTGTGTATAATGTATAATGTATATAGTGTATAAGTGTATAAGTGTGTATAGTGTATATATGTGTATAGTGTAAAGTTGTGCATAGTGTATAGTGTATTAGCGAATATTTGTATGCGTTTGTATAGTGTATGTGTGTATAGTGTATAAGTGTGCATAGTGTATAAGTGTGTATAAGTGTATAAGTGTGTATAGTGTATTAGTGTGTATAGTGTATAGTGTATAAGTGTATAAGTGTGTATAGTGTATAGTTTATAGTGTATAAGTGTGTAAGTGTGTATAGTGTGTAAGTGTGTATTGTATAGTGCATAAGTGTATAAGTGTATAAGTGTCTATAGTGTATATTGTATAAGTGTATAAATGTGTATAGTGTATAATTGTGTATAGTGTATTTGTGTATAAGTGTGTATAGTGTTTATAATATGTATAGTGTATAAGTGTGTATAGTGTATAAGTGTGGATAGTTTATAGTGTATATGTGTGTAAGTGTATAAGTGTGTATAGTGTATAGTGTATAAAGTGTATATAGTGTATAAGTGTATAAGTGTTTATAGTGTATTAGTCTGTATAGTGTATAATTGTGTATAGTGTATAGTCTCTTAGTGTATAAGTGTATAAGTGTGTAGAGTGTATATGTTTATAGTGTATAAGTGTATTAGTGTGTATAGTGTGTAAGTGTATAAGTGTATAAGTGTGTATAGTGTATTACTTTGTATAGTGTATAGTGTATAAGTGTATTAGTGTGTATTATGTATAAGTGTATAAGTGTATAATTGTGTATAGTGTATAGTGTATAAGTGTATAAGTGTGTATGGTGTATAGGTGTGTATAGTGTATAATTGTGTATAGTGTATAGTGTATAAGTGCGTATAGTGTATAGTGTATAAGTGTATAAGTGTGTATAGTGTATAAGTGTATATAGTGTATAAGTGTGTATAGTGTAGAAGTGTGTATAATGTATAGTGTATAAATGTAAAAGTGTGTAGTGTGTATAGTGTATAAGCGTATAAGTGTTTAAGTTTGTATAGAGTATAGTGTATAAGTGTATAAGTGTTTAAGTGTGTATAGTGTATAGAGTAAGTGTGTATAGTGTATAGTGTATAAGTGTATAGTGTAACAGTGTATAAGTGTATACGTGTGTATAGTGTATAGTTTATAAGTGTGTAAGTGTTCAAGTGTATAAGTGTGTATTGTGTATAAGTTTATATATTGCATAATTGTGTATAGTGTATATCGTATAAGTGTGTATAGTGTATAAGAGTGTATAGTGTATAAGTATGTATAAGTGTATAAGTGTGTAGAGTGTATAATTGTGTATTGTGTATAGTGTATAAGTGTGAATAAGTCTATAAGTGTGTTTAGTGTTGAAGTGTACATAGTGTATATTGTATCGGTGTGTATAGTGTATAGTCTATAAGTGTATAAGAGTGTATCGTGTATAAGTGTGTATAGTGTATAGTGTATAAGTTTGTATAGTGTATAATGCATAAGTGTATAAGTGTCTAAGTGTGTATAGTATCTAAGTGTGTATAGTGTATAGTATATAAGTGTATAAGTGTGTATATTGTATGTCTGTGTAGTGTATAAGTGTGTATAGTGTATTTTTTAGTGTATAAGTGTGTAAGTGTGTATAGTGTATAAGTGTGTATAGTTTTATATTGTATAAGTGTATAAGTGTGTATAGTGTGTAAGTGTGTATAGTGTATAGTGCATAAGTGTATAATTGTGTATAGTGTATAAGTTTGTATTGTGTTTAAGTTTGTATAATGTATATTTTATAAGTGTATAAGTGTATAAGTGTGTATAGCGTATTAGTATGTATAGTTTATAGTGTATAAGTGTATAAGTGTATATGTGTGTATAGTGTATAAGTGTGTATAGTGTGTAAGTGTGTATAGTGTATAGTGATTATAGTGTATAAGTGTATAAGTGTATAAATGTGTAGTGTATAAGTGTGTATAGTGCATAGAGTATATGTGTATAATTGTATAAGTGTGTATAGGGTATAAGTGTGTATAGTGTTTAGTGTAAAGTGCATAAGTTTATAAATGTGTATAGTGAATAAGCGTGTATAGTGTATAGGGTATGAGTGTGTATAGTGTATAACTGTGTATAGTGTATAAGTGTGTATGGTGTATAAGTGTGTATAGTGTATAATGTATAAGTGTATGAGTGTGTATAGTGTATAAGTGTGATTAGTGTATAAGTGTGTATAATATATAGTGTATAAGTGTATAAGTGTATGAGTGTGTATAGTGTATTAGTGTGTTAATGTATAGTGTATATGTGTATAAGTGTGTATAGTGTATAAGTGTAAAAGTGAATAAGTGTGTATAGTGTATATTTTATAAGTGTGAACGTGTATAAGTGTGTAAATTGTATAAGTATGTATAGTTTATAATTGTTTATAATGTGTATAGTGTATAAGTGTGTATAGTGTATAGTGTATAGTGTATAAGTGTATAAGTGTGTATAGTGTATAGGGTGTATAGTGTATAGTGTATAGTGTATAAGTGTATAAGTGTATAAGTGTGTATAGTGTATAATGTATATAGTGTATAAGTGTATATATGTGTAGTGTAAAATTGTGCATAGTGTATAGTGTATTAGTGAATATGTGTATAAGTGTGTATAGTGTATGTGTGTGTAGTGTATGTGTGTATAGTGTATAAATGTGTATAGTGTATAAATGTGTATAATTGTATAAGTGTGTATAATGTATTAGTGTGTATAGTGCATAGTGTATAAGTGTATAAGTGTGTATAGTGTATAATTGTGTATAGTGTATAAGTATGTATAGTGTATAAGTGTATAAGTTTATAATTGTGTATAGTGATTAGTGTATAAGTGTATTTGTGTGTATATTGTATAGGTGTGTATAGTGTATATTTGTGTATAGTGTAGAGTATATAAGTGCATATAGTGTATAATGTATAAGTGTATAAGTGTATATAGTGTATAAGTGTGTATAGTATATAGTGTATAAATGTATAAGTGTATAGTCTATATAGTGTATAAGTGTGAATAGTGTATAATGTATAAGTGTAAAGGTGTATAGTGTGTATAGTGTATAATGTATAAGTGTAATGTTGTATAGTGTGTATAGTGTATAAATGTGTATAGTCTATGGTGTATAAGTGTATAAGTGTATGTGTATAGTGTATAAGTGTGTATAGTATATAGTGATTATAGTGTATAAGTGTATGTGTATAAATATGTATAGTGTATAAGTTTGTATAGTGTATAGTGTATAAGTGTCTAAGTGTGTATAGTGTATAAGTGTATATCGTGTATAGTATATAAGTTTATAAGTGTGTATAGTGCATAAGTCTGTCTTGTGTATAAGTGTGTATAGTGTATAGTTTATCCCTGGATAGGTACGGTCCTCGGACACCCCTTTAAGGGTATACTCGGACGCGAACGACCCCGACGCCAAAAAAAATTCTTGAAAAATCAGTTTTTGCAGTAACCTCCTTTTTTCTTTTGCCAAAAAAAACTTCAATGAATGCTTAAAACAACTGTAAAGATAAATACTACTCATCTGCAGAAAAACTATTTATTATAAATATTTTAAAAAATTAAGTAGAAAAAAAAAGACCTGACATAAAAATTCATAAAAAAAAAGTTTATACATATATACACAAATCCTTTTAGGAATTGATTCTTGAATGTTTAGGACACATCTTGATGTATTTTGGATGAAGTCAGACCCATGGAGGTGAAGATCTGAAATGAGAAAAAAAGGGTAACTTTTTTTGGCCAAAAAAAATTGTCCAAATTTCATGAATTTTTTTGGGTACCCAAATGAAATAGGAAGTGGCTAATTTTTTTAGGGAATAAACATATGTTATCCTAAAATAGAAATATGTAAAAAAATCTTCATTATTTTGTAAATTACATTTATATCAGGGGCCATATCTAAAGGTAATTTTTTGAGTACTTGGAAATTTCGTAAAAAAATACATATATTTAATATATAATATGATATTTATGCAGGTAAAAATATACCAAAATATCACAAATTCTATAGGGAACAAGAATATATATAGATAGGGCAGCTTACGCTTCGGATATGTCCACAAAATGGCCGCCAACCACACTGACTCAGACTCCCTAATCTGCCACTTGAAATGTAGGAAGGGTATGTCAATTTCAAGGTGTTATTTACTAATCTAATTATTATTGGATATGCATAAAAATTGTATGGTGGGTTGCTGAATAATTGTTGATTATTTTACGACTATAAAATTAAAATTCTGACCCAAAATATTTTTTTTGAAGGGAAATAAAATCGAAAAAAAAAATGTAAAACAATATTTTAGCTAAAAAAATTTGATGATATTCAATAAAAAAAAAAGTAAACAAAATTTTCCGACAAATAAACATCTAGAGGAATCATTACTCTGTGATAGTTCCTTAGTACGTAGTAATTTTGAAAGAATTGGGAAAAAACGAAAAAATGGCAATCACCGGAAAATCGAACACATACCTATATATACGCCATATCTGGCTAAAAAAAAGATAGGCATGGGTAGCCAGATCATCTAGAAACACTTTCCAACACTATAAAAATATAAGTTTTGCGACACTACTTGCCAATTCCTTACGGTAACATGACTAAGCAAAAAAATGCAAAACAAATAAAAAGGGGCACTCGTGGAAAAATGGCCATTCTAATATACGGCATTTCAGAAAGAAAAAATTTCAGCCACGTGCTAGGCAAACCATCATGGCATATTTTCCGACAAATAAACATATAAATGAAATATTACTCTGTGATAGTTCCTTAGTACGTAGTAATTTTGAAAGAAATGGGAAAAAACGAAAAAATGGCAATCACAGGAAAATCGAACACATACTTATATATACGCCATATCTGGCTAAAAAAAAATAGGCATGGGTAGCCAGATCATCTAGAAACACTTTCCAACACTATAAAAATATAAGTTTTGCGACACTACTTGCCAATTCCTTACGGTAACATGACTAAGCAAAAAATGCAAAACAAATAAAAAGGGGCACTCGCGGAAAAATGCCCAACATTCTAATATACGGCATCTCAGATAAAAAAAAAAGACATGCACGTGTTAGCCCAACCATCAAGGCACACTTTCTAACACATAAACATGAAAAAAAAATCAATAATATACGGCAATTCCTTACTACGTAGTAAATTTTTACAAATATTGAAAAAAAAACAGAAATTGGCAACCGCAGTTAAATACCCAATATACCAATAACTACGTCGTATCTGACAAAAACAAAATCACGCATGGGTAGCCAGATCATCTAGACACACTTTCCAACATTAAAAAAGCAAAAGTTTTACGACACTATTTCGCAATATCTTACGGAAAAATGACTTGGCAAAAAAATTAAAAAAAATTAAAAAGGGACACTCGCGGTAAAATGCCCGACATTCTAATATACGACATCTCAGATAAAAAAAAAGACATGCACGTGTTAGCCCAACCATCAAGGCACACTTTCTAACACATAAACATGAAAAAAAAAATGAATAATATACGGCAATTCCTTACTACGTAGTAATTTTTACAAATATTGAAAAAAAAACAGAAATTGGTAACCGCAGTTAAATACCCAATATACCAATAACTACGTCGTATCTGACAAAAACAAAGTCATGCATGGGTAGCCAGATCATCTAGACACACTTTCCAACACTAAACAAGCAAAAGTTTTACGACACTATTTGGCAATATCTTACGGAAAAATGACTTGGCAAAAAAATGAAAAAAAATGAAAAAGGGGCACTCGCGGTAAAATGGTCCTCGTGGTGATGAACGACATTTTAACTAAAAAAAAAAACATGCACATGGTAGCCAAACAATCCACCAAGACTTTCCACAACTGATAACCTATACAAGTTGCACCATTCTACGACAATTTCATAATACGTAATAACTTTGATAATTATGCAAACTACCTCGGAAGGGTAAACTCGGACGCGAACGACCCCGACGCGTCTCAGAAATCGGGGAAGGAGTACAGCTACAGCAATGCACATCTGGACACTACTAGAATGTGTAGGGGAGACACCTCCTGCAGGTCGATCACCCACAAATTCAGTCACAGGGGTGAGTCACGTGAGAAAAACCTTCTTTTTTTTGACGCTCGGGGTCGCAAATGACCCACCGTACCTATCCAGGGTTATAGTGTATAAGTTTATGAGTGTGTATAGTGTATATTGTATAAGTGTATAAGTGTGTATAGAGTATAGTGTATAAGTGTATTATTGTATAATTGTATAAGTGTGTATAGTGTATATTGTATAAGTGTAAAAGTGTATAAAAGTGTATAGTGTATATGTGTGTATAGTGTATAAGTGTAAAAGTGTGTATTTTGTTTATAATGTGTATAGTGTATAAGTGGGTATAGTGTATAGTTTATGTGTATAAGTGTATAAATGTGTATAGTGTATATAGTGTATAAGTGTATATAGTAAGTGTGTATAGTATAAAAGTATTTATTGTGTATAATTGTGTATAGTGTATAGTGTATTAGTGTATATGTTTATAATTGTGTATAGTGTATGTGTGTATAGTGTATGTGTGTTTATTGTATAGTGTATAAGTGTGTATAGTGTATAAGTGTATAAGTGTATAAGTGTGTATAGTGTATTAGTGTGTATAGTGTAATGTGTATAAGTGTCTAAGTGTGTATAGTGTATAAGTGTGTATAGTGTATAAGTGAGTATATTGTATAAGTGCATAAGTGTATAATTGTGTATAGTGTATAGTGTATAAGTGTATAAGTGTGTATAGTGTATAGGTGTGTATAATGTATAATTGTGTATAGTGTATAAGTGTATAAGTGTATAAGTGTGTATAGTGTATAGGTGTGTATAGTGTATAATTGTGCATAGTGTATAGTGTATAAGAGCGATTAGTGTATAATGTATAAGTGTATAAGTGTGTATAGTGTATAAGTGGGTAATGTGTATAGTGTATAAATGTATAAGTGTATAGTTTGTATAGTGTATAAGCGTGTATAGTGTATAAGTGTGTATAGTGTATAGTGTATAAGTGTATAGGAGTATGGTGTGTATAGTGTATAAGTGTGTAAAGTGTATAAGTGTATAAGTGTATGTGTATAGTATATAAGTGTGTATAGTGTATAATTGTATAAGTGTATAAGTGTGTGTATGTGTGTATAGTGTATAGTGTATAAGTGTGTATGGTGTATAAGTGTATGAGTGTATTAGTGTGTGTAAGTGTGTATAGTGTATAGTGTATAAGTGTATAAGTGTATATATGTATAAGGGTTTATAGTTTATTAGTGTGTATAGTTTATAGTTTATAGTGTATAAGTGTATAAGTGTTTATAGTGTATAAGTGTGTATAGTGTATAAGTGTATAAGTGTATAAGTGTATGAGTGTGTATAAGTGTGTATAGCGTATAGTGTATAAATGTATGAGTGTGTATTGTGTATAAGTTTGTATATTGTATAAGTGTGTATAGTGTATAAGTGTATGGGTTTTCATAGTATATAAGTGTGTATAGTGAATAAATGTTTATAATTGTGTATAGTGTATTCTGTATAAGTGTATAAGTGTATAAGTGTGTATAGTGTATTGTGTATGTGTATAAGTGTATATAGTGTATAGTGTAATAGTGTATAAGTGTATAGTGTGTATAGTGTTTAATTGTGTATAGTGTATAAGTGTATAAGTGTTTAAGTATGTATAGTGTATAGTGTATAAGTGTATAAGTGTTTAAGTATGTATTGTGTATAGAGTAAGTGTATATAGTGTATAGTGTATAAGTGTATATTGTAACAGTGTATAAGTGTATACCTGTGTATAGTGTATAGTTTATAAGTGTATAAGCGTACAAGTGTATAAGTGTGTATTGTGTATAAGTGTATATATTGCATAATTGTGTATAGTGTATATTGTATAAGTGTCTAAGTGTGTATAGTGTATAAGTGTGTATAGTGTATAATGTATAAGTGAATAAGTGTGTATAGTGTATAAGTCTGTCTAGTGTATAAGTGTGTATAGTGTATAGTTTATAGTGTATAAGTGTATAAATATGTATAGTGCATAAGTTTGCATAGTCTATAGTGTATAAGTGTCTAAGTGTGTATAGTGTATACGTGTGTATAGTGTATAATGTATAAGTGTATAAGTGTGTATAGTGGATAATTCTGTCTAGTGTATAAGTGGCTATAGTGTATAGTTTATATTGTATAAGTGTGTAAGTGTGTATAGTGTGTAAGTGTGTATAGTGTATAGTGTATAAGTGTATAAGTGTACAAATGTGTATAGTGTATATTGTACAAGTGTATAAGTGTGTATAGTGTATAGGTGTGTATAGTGTATAGTGTATTAGTGTATAAGTGTGTATAGTGTATAGTATATAAATGTAAAAGTGTATAAGTGTGTATAGTGCATTAGTGTGAATAGTGTATAGTGTATAAATGTATAACTGTATAGGTGTCTATAGCGTATAAGTGTGTATAGTGTTTAAGTGTGTATAGTGTATAGTGATTATAGTGTATAAGTGTATAAGTGTATAAATATGTAGTGTATAAGTGTATAAATATGTAGTGTATAAGTGTGTATAGTGCATAATGTATAAGTGTATAAATGTGTATAGGGTATAAGTGTGTATAGTGTATAGTGTATAGTGTATAAGTTATTAAGTGTGTATAGTGTATAAGTGTATATAGTGTATAGTGTATAAGAGTATAAGTGTTTATAGTGTATAAGTGTGTATAGTGTATAGTGTATAAGTGTGTATAGTGTATAGTGTATAAGTGTATAAGTGTATGAGTGTGTATAGTGTATTAGTGTGATTAGTGTATAAGTGTGATTAGTTTATAAGTTTGTATAGTGAATAGTGTATAAGTGTATAAGTGTATGAGTGTGCATAGTGTATAATTGTATAAGCGTATTAGTGTGTATAGTGTATTAGTGTGTTTAGTGTATAGTGTATAAGTGTATAAGTGTTTATAGTGTATAAGTGTGTATAGTGTATAAGTGTGTATAAGTGTATAAGTGTATAAATATGTATAGTGTATAAGTGTAAATAGTGTATAGTGTATAAGTGTATACATGTATAAGCGTGTATAGTGTATTAGTGTGTATAGTGTATAGTGTATAAGTGTAAAAGTGTGTATAAATGTGTATGAGTGTATAAGTTTATGAGTGTATAAGTGTCTTTAGTGTGTATATTGTATAAGTGTGTATAGTGTATAGTTTATGAGTGTATAAATGTATAAGTGTTTATAGTGTATTAGTATATATAGTTTATAGTGTATAAGTGTATAAGTGTGTTTAGTGTATAAGTGTATAAGTGTGTTTAAGTGTGTATAGTGTATAAGTATAAGTGTATAAGTGTATAAGTGTATAAGAGTATAAGTGTTTATAGTGTATAAATGTGTATAGTGTATAAGTGTGTATAGTGTATAGTGTATATTGTATAAGTGTATAAGTGTGTATAGTGTATAAGTGTTTATATTGTATAAGTTTGTATAGGTTTTAAGTGTATAAGTGTGTATAGTGTATAAGAGTGTATAGTGAAATAATGTGTATAAGTGTGTATAGTGTATTCTGTATAAGTGTATAAGTGTATAAGTGTGCATAGTGTATAGTATATAAGTGTATAAGTGTGTATAGTGTATAAGAGTATAAGTTCATAGTGTTTATAGTGCATAGGTGTGTATAGTGTATAAGTGTGTATAGTGTATAGTGTATATGAGTATAAGTGTATAGTGTGTAGAGTTTTTAAGTTTACATATTGTATAGTTTGAGTGTATAAGTTTCTAAGTGTGTATAGTGTATAATTGTGTATGGTGTATAGTGTATAAGTGTGTAAGTGTGTAAAATGTATAAGTGTGTATAGTGTATAGTGTATAAGTGTGTATAGTGTATACTGTATAAGTGTATAATTGTGTATAGTGTAAAGTGCATAATGTATAAGTGTATAGTGTATAGTGTATAAGTGTATAAGTGTATAAGTGTGTATCGTTTATAAGTGTGTATAGTGTATAGTGTAAAAGTGTATAAGTGTGTATAGTGTATAAGTCTGAATAGTGTATAATTTTGTATAGTTTATAGTGTATAGTGTATAAGTGTGTATAAGTGTATAAGTATGTATAGTGTATAAGTGTGTATACTGTATAGTGTATAAGTGTATAAGTGTGTAAAATGTATAGGTGTGTATAGTGTATAGTGTATAAGTGTGTATAGTGTATACTGTATAAGTGTATAATTGTGTATAGTGTAAAGTGCATAATGTATAAGTGTGTATAGTGTATAGTGTATAGTGTATAAGTGTATAAGTGTGTATCGTGTATAAGTGTGTATAGTGTATAGTGTTAAAGTGTAAAAGTGTGTATAGTGTATAAGCCTCTATAGTGTATAAGTGTGTATAGTGTATAGTGTATAAGTGTGTAAGTGTGTATAGTGTATAAGTGTGTATAGTGTATAGTGTATAAGTGTATGAGTGTATAAATGTGTATAGTGTATATTGTATGAGAGTATAAGTGTATAAGTGTGTATAGTGTATGAGTGTGTATAGTGTATAGTGTATAGTGCATAAGTGTATAAGTGTGTATAGTATATAAGTGGTTATAGTGTATAAGTGTGTATAGTGTATAGTGTATAAATGTATAAGTGTATAGTGTATAAGTGTGTATAGTGTATAGTTTATAAGTGTATAAGTGTTTAAGTGTGAATAGTGTATAAGTGTGTATAAGTGTATAAGCTATAAGTGTGTTTAGTGTATAAGAGTGTATGGTGTAAAAGTGTATAAGTGTATGAGTGTGTATAGCGTATATTTTATATATGTAAAAGTGTATAAGTAGGTATAGTGTATAAGTGTTTATAATATGTATAGTGTTTAAGTTTGTATAGTGTATAGTGTATAAGAGTATAAGTGTATAAGTGTATATAGGGTATATGTGTGTATAGTGTATAAGTGTATAAGTGTGTATAAGTGTGTATAAGTGTATATGTGTATAAGTGTGTAAAAGTGTATAAGTCTGTATAGTGTATAAGTGTGTATTAGTGTGTATAATGTATAAGTGTGTTTAGTGTATAAGTGTGTATAGTGTATAGTTTATGAATGTATAAGTATTTATAGGGTATTAGTGAGTATAGTTTATAGTGTATAAGTGTATAAGTATGTATAGTGAACAAGTGTGTATAGTGTATTAGTGTGTATAGTTTATAGTGTATAAGTGTATAAGTGTATAAGTGTGTTTAAGTGTGTATAGTGTATAGTGTATGAGTGTATAAGTGTATAAGTGTTCAAGTGTGTATAGTGTATAAGTATGCATTGTGTATAAGTGTGTGTAGTGTATAAGTTTGTATAGTGTATAAGTGTATAAGTGTGTATTGTGTATAAGTGTGTATTTTGCATAAGTGTGTATAGTATATAGTGTTTAAGTGTATAAGTGTATAAGTGTTTATAGTGTATAGTGCATAAGTGTATAAGTGTGTATAGTGTATAGTGTATAAGTGTATAGTGTGTATAATGTCTAAGTCTGTATAGTGTATAAGTGTATAAGTGTATAAGTGTATAAGTGTGTATAGTGTATAAGTGTATAAGTGTGTATAGTGTATAAGTGTATAAGTGTGTATAGTGTATAATTGTGTATAGTGTATAGTGTAAAAGTGTATAATTGTGTATAGTGTATTAGTGTATATAGTGTATATTGTATAAGTATAGTGTATAAGTGTATAAGTGTGTATACTGTATAAGTGTATAAGGGTATAAGTTTGTATAGTGTATAAGTGTATATAGTGTATAAGTTTATATAGTGTATAGTGTATAAGAGCGTATAGTGTATAGTGTATAAATGTGTATAGTGTATAGTGTTTAAGTGTGTATAGTGTATAGTGTATAAGTGTGTATAGTGTATAGTGTATAAGTGTGTATAAGTGTGTAAGTATGTATAGTGTTTAAGTGTACATAGTGTATAGTGTATAAGTGTGTATAGTGTATAGTGTATAATTGTATAAGTGTATATAGTGTTTAAGTGTGCATAGTGTATAGTGTATAAGTGTGTATCCTGTATAGTGTATAAGTGTATAAGTGTGTAGAATGTATAAGTGTGTATAGTGTATAGTGTATAAGTGTTTATAGTGTATATTGTATAAGTATATAATTGTGTATAGTGTAAAGTGTATAATGTATAAGTGTATAAGTTTGTATAGTGTATACTGTATAAGTGTGTATAATTTATAGTGTATATTTTTATAAGTGTGTATAGTGTATAAAGTATAAGTGTATTAATGTATAAGTTTGTATAGTGTATAAGTGTGTATAGTTTGTATTGTGTATAAGTGTGTATATTGTATAATATATAAGTGTGTATTGTGTATAAGTTTATAATTGTGTATAGTGTATAAGGGTGTATAGTGTCAAGTGTTTATAAGTGTGTATAAGTGTGAATAGTGTACAGTTTATAAGTGTGTATAGTGTATAGTGTATAGTGTATAGTGTATACGTGTGTATAGTGTTTAGGGTATAAGAGTATATAGTGTATAAGTGTGTATAGTGTATTAGAGTATATAGTGTATGAGTGTGTATTAGTGTGTATAGTGTATAGTGTATAAGTGTAGAAGTGTGTATAGTGTATAAGGGTGTATAGTGTTTGAGTGTATAAGTATATAGTGTGTATAGTGTATAAGTGTGTACAGTGTATAGTGTATATGTGTATAAGTGTATAAGTGAATATAGTGTATAAGTGTTTTACTGTATAGTGTATAAGTGTGTATAGTGTATAAGTGTGTATAGTGTATAGTGTATAAGTGTGTACACTGTATAAGTGTGTAGTATATAAGTGTGTATAGTGTATAATTGTGTATAGTATATAGAGTATAAGTGTGTATATGGGTATGTAAGTGTGTATAGTATATAATTGTGTATATTGTATAGTCTATAAGTGTGTATAGTTCATAGAGTATAAGTGTGTATAGTGTATAGTGTATAAGTTAATAAGTGTGTATAGTGTATAGTGTATAAGTTAATAAGTGTGTATAGTTTATAAGTGTGTATAGTATTTAGTGTATAAGTGTATAAATGTATTATGAGTGTATAAGTGTATAAGTGAGTGTAGTGTGTTTACTGTATAGTGTATAAGTGTGTATAAGTGTATAAGTGTGTATAGTGTATAAGTGTGTATACTGTATAGTGTATAAGTGTATAAGTTTGTAAAATGTATAAGTGTGTATAGTGGATAATTGTGTATAGTGGATAAGTGTGTATAGTGTATAATTGTGTATAGTTTATAAGTGTGTATATGTGTATATAAGTGTGTATAGTGTATAATTGCGTTCAGTGTATAGTGTATAAGTTTATACAGTTTATAAGTGTGTATAATGTATAATGTATAAGTGTATAAGTGTGTAAAATGTATAAGTGTGTATAGTGTATAGTTAATAAGTGTATAAATGTATAAATGTGTAAATTGTATAGTGTATATAGTGTATAAGTGTATATGTGTGTATAGTGTATAAATTTATACAGTGTATAAGTGTGTATAGTGTATAGTGTATACATGTATAAATGTGTATAATGTATATGTGTGTATAGTGTATAGTGTATAAGTGTATAAGTGTATAAGTGTATATTGTATATAGTGGATAAGTGTATAAGTGTGTATAGTTTATAATTGCGTATAAGTGTATAAGTGTATAAGTGTGTATAGTGTATAAGTGTGTATAGTGTATAGTCTATATGTTTATACAGAGGTATAAGTGTGTATAGTGTATAAGTGTGTATAGTGTACAAGTGTATAAGTGTTTATAGTGTATAGTGTATAAGTGTGTATAGTGCATATTGTATAAGTGTATAAGTGTCTATAGTGAATAGGTGTGTATAGTTAATAGTGTATAAGTGTGTAGAGTGTATAGTGTATAGTGAATAAGTGTGTATAGTGTATAGTATATACGTGTATTAGTGTGTATAGTGTATAAGTGTGTATTGTGTATGAGTGTGTATAGTGTATTAGTGTTTATAGTGTATAGTGTATAAGTGTATAGGAGTGTATAGTGTATAAGTGTATAAGTGTGTATAGTGTATGATGTTTAAGTGTGTATAGTGTATAAGTATATAAGTGTGTATAGTGTACATTTTATAAATGTATATAGTGTATAGTGTATAAGTGTATATAGTGTATAAGTTTGTATAAGTGAGAATAGTGTATAAGTGTGTATACTGTTTAGTGTATAGTGTATAAGTGTGTATAGTGTTTAGTGTATAGTGTATTAGTGTATAAGTGTATAAGTGTATAAGTGTGTAAAGTGTATAAGTGTGTAAAGTGTATAAGTGTATAGTGTATAAGTGTATTAGTGTATATAGTGTAAAAGTGTATGAGTGTATAGTTTGTATAGTGTATATGTGTATAAGTGTATAAGTGTATAAGTGTATAAGTGTGTATAGTGTATAAGTGTATAAGTCTGTATGGTGTTTAAGTGTTTATTAGTGTGTATAATGTATATTGTATAATTGTATATGTGTGTATAGTGTATACCTGTGTATAGTGTATAGTGTATAAGTGTACAAGTGTATAGTGTGTATAGTTTATAAGTGTGTAGAGTGTGTAGTGTATAAGTGTATAAGTGTATAAGTGTGTATAGTGCATGTGTGTAAAGTGCATAGTGTAAAAGTGTGTATAGTGTTTAAGTGTATAAGTGTATAAGTGTGTATAGTGTATTAGTGTATAAGTGTATAATTGTGTATAGTGTATAGTGAATATGTGTATAAGTCTCTATAGTGTATAATCGTGTATGGTGTATAATTGTGTATAGTGTACAGTGTATAAGTGCGTATAGTGTATAAGTGTGTATAATGTATAGTGTATATATGTATAAGTGTATTGTGTTTTTAGTGTATAAGTGTGTATAGTGTATAGTATATATGAGTATAAGTGTATAAGTGTGTATAGTGTATAAGTGTATATAGTGTATAGTATATAGTGTATAAGTGTATAAGTGTAAAAGCATGTATTGTGTATAAGTGTCTATAAATGTGTATCAGTGTATACGTGTATAAGTGTATAAGTTTGTATAAGTGTGTGTGTCTATAGTGTATAAGTGTGTATTAGTGTATATTGGTGTGTATAGCGTATAGTTAATACGTGTATAAGTGTATAAGTGTTTATAGTGTATTAGTGTGTATAGTTTATAGTGTATAAGTGTATAAGTGTGTATAGTGTATAAGTGTATAAGTGTGTGTAAGTGTGTATAGTGTATAGTGTATAAGTTTATAAGTGTATAAGAGTATAAGTGTGTATAGTGTATAAATGTGTATAGTGTATAAGTGTGTATAGTGTAAAGTATATAAGTGTATGAGTGTGTAGAGTGTATAAGTTTGTATATTGTATAAGTGTGTGTAGTGTGTAAGTGTATGGGTTTGTATAGTGTATAAGTGTGTATAGTGAATAAATGTGTATAAGTGTGTATACTGTATTCTTTATAAGTGAATAAGCGTATAAGTGTGTATTGTGTATAGTGTATAAGTGTATAAGTGTATATAGTGTATAGTGTATAAGTGTATTAGTGTGTATAGTGTATAGGTGTATAAGTGTTTAAGTGTGTATAGTGTATAGGTGTATAAGTGAATAAGTGTGTATAGTGTATAGTTTATAAGTGTATACGTGTATAAGTGTGTATAAAGCCTAATAATGTATAGTGTATAGTTTATAAGTGTATAAGTGTACAAATGTATACGTGTGTATAGTGTATAAGTGTATATAGTGCATAAGTGTGTATCGTGTATAGTATATAAGTGTGTATAGTGTATAGTGTATAGTGTATAAGTGTGTAGTGTGTATAAGTATGTATAAGTGTATAAATATGTAGAGTGTATAATTGTGTATAGTGTATAAGTGTGTATAAGTCTAAAAGTGTGTATAATGTTTAAGTGTACATAGTGTATATTGTATAAGTGTGTATAGTGTATAGTGTATAAGTGTATAAGAGTGTATAGTGTATAAGTGTGTATAGTGTATAGAGTATAAGTGTGTATAAGTTTATAAGTGTGTATAGTGTATAGTGTATATGTGTGTATACTGTATAGTATTTAAGTGTATAAGTGTGTATAGTGTATAGTATACAAGTGTGTATAGTGTAGAGTGTATAAGTATGTATAGTGTATAGTGTATATGTGTTTCAGAGTGTATAGTGAATAAGTGTGTGTAGTGTATAGTATATAAGTGTGTATAGTGTATATTGTATAAGTGTGTATAGTGTATAGTGTATAGTATATAGTGTAAAAGTGTGTATAGTATATAGGGTATAAGTGTATAAGTGTGTATAATGTATAAGTGTGTATAGTGTATACTGTATAAGCATAGAAGTGTGTATAGTGTATAGTGTATAGTGTATAAGTGTGTATAGTGTATAAGTGTGTATAGTGTATAGTGTATAAGTGTATAAGTGTATAAGTGTATAAGTGTTTATAGTGTATAAGTGTGCATAGTGTATAGTGTATAAGTGTATAAGTGTATAAGTGTGTATATTGTATAGGTGTGTATAGTGCATAAGTGTGTATATTGTATAAGTGTATAAGTGTGTAAAGTTTCAAGTGTGTATAAGTGTATAAGTGTGTATAGTGTCAAGTGTGTATAAGTGTGTATAGTGTATAGTGTATAAGTGTGTATATTGTATAGTGTATAGTGTATAGTGTATTAGTTTGTATAGTGTATAAGTGTGTATAGTGTTTATAATATGTATAGTGTATAAGTGTATAAGTGTATAAGTATGGATAGTGTATAGTGTATATAGTGTATAAGTGTATAAGTGTGTATAATAAAAAATTGTGTATAGTGTATAGTGTATTAGTGTATAAGTGCATAAGTTTGTATAGTGTATGTGTTTATAGTGTATAAGTGTATAAGTGTGTATAGTGTATAGTGTATAGTTTATAGTGTATAAGTGTGTATAGTGTATAAGTGTGTATAGTGTATAAGTGTATATAGTGTAAGAGTGTATATAGTGTATAAGTGTTTATAGTGTATAAGTGTGTATATTGTAAAATTGTGAATAGTGTATAGTATATAAGTGTATAAATGTATAAGTGTGTATAGTGTATTAGTGTATATAGTGTATAGTGTATAAGTTTGTATAGTATATAGTGATTATAGTGTATAAGTGTATAAGTGTATAAATGAGTATAGTGTATAAGTTTGTATAGTGTATAGTGTATAAGTGTATAAGTGTCTAAGTGTGTACAGTGTATAAGTCTGTCTAGTATATAAGTGTGTATAGTGTATAGTTTATAGTGTATAAGTGTGTAAGTGTGTATAGTGTATAAGTGTTTATAGTGTATAGTGTATAAGTGTATAAGTGTATAAATGTATATAGTGTATATTGCATAAGTGTATAAGTGTGTATAGTGTATAAGTGTGTATAGTGTATAGTATATAAATGTAAAAGTGTATAAGTGTGTATAGTGCATTAGTGTGAATAGTGTATAGTGTATAAATGTATAAGTGTATAGGTGTCTATAGCGTATAAGTGTGTATAGTGTTTAAGTGTGTATAGTGTATAGTGATTATAGTGTATAAGTGTATAAGTGTATAAATGTGTAGTGTATAAGTGTGTATAGTGCATAATGTATAAGTGTATAAGTGTGTATAGGGTATAAGTTTGTATAGTGTATAGTGTATAGTGTATAAGTTATTAAGTGTGTATAGTGTATAAGTGTATATAGTGTATAGTGTATAAGAGTATAAGTGTTTATAGTGTATAAGTGTGTATAGTGTATAGTGTATAAGTGTGTATAGTGTATAGTGTATAAGTGTATAGGTGTATGAGTGTGTATAGTGTATTAGTGTGATTAGTGTATAAGTGTGATTAGTTTATAAGTTTGTATAGTGAATGGTGTATAAGTGTATAAGTGTATGAGTGTGCATAGTGTATAATTGTATAAGTGTATTAGTGTGTATAGTGTATTAGTGTGTTTAGTGTATAGTGTATAAGGGTATAAGTGTTTATAGTGTATAAGTGTGTATAGTGTATAAGTGTGTATAAGTGTATAAGTGTATAAATATGTATAGTGTATAAGTGTAAATAGTGTATAGTGTATAAGTGTATACATGTATACGCGTGTATAGTGTATTAGTGTATATAGTGTAAGTGTATAAGTGTAAAAGTGTGTATAAATGTGTTTGAGTGTATAAGTTTATGAGTGTATAAGTGTATAAGTGTTTATAGTGTATTAGTATGTATAGTTTATAGTGTATAAGTGTATAAGTGTATAAGTGTGTTTAGTGTATAAGTGTATAAGTGTGTTTAAGTGTGTATAGTGTATAAGTATAAGTGTATAAGTGTATAAGTGTATAAGTGTATAAGTGTTTATATTGTATAACTGTGTATAGTGTATAAGTGTGTATAGTGTATAGTGTATATTATATAAGTGTATAAGTGTGTAAAGTGTATAAGTGTTTATATTGTATAAGTTTGTATAGGTTATAAGTGTATAAGTGTGTATAGTGTATAAGTGTGTATAGTGAAATAATGTGTATAAGTGTGTATAGTGTATTCTGTATAAGTGTATAAGTGTATAAGTGTATAAGTGTGCATAGTGTATAGTATATAAGTGTATAAGTGTGTATAGTGTATAGTGTATAAGAGTATAAGGGTATAGTGTTTATAGTGCATAGGTGTGTATAGTGTATAAGTGTGTATAGTGTATAGTGTATAAGAGTATAAGTGAATAGTGTGTAGAGTTTTTAAGTTTACATATTGTATAGTTTGAGTGTATAAGTGTCTAAGTGTGTATAGTGTATAATTGTGTATGGTGTATAGTGTATAAGTGTGTAAGTGTATAAAATGTATAAGTGTGTATAGTGTATAGTGCATAAGTGTGTATAGTGTATACTGTATAAGTGTATAATTGTGTATAGTGTAAAGTGCATACTGTATAAGTGTATAGTGTATAAGTGTATAAGTGTATAAGTGTGTATCGTTTATAAGTGTGTATAGTGTATGGTGTAAAAGTGTATAAGTGTGTATAGTGTATAAGTCTGAATAGTGTATAATTTTGTATAGTTTATAGTGTATAGTGTATAAGTGTGTATAAGTGTATAAGTATGTATAGTGTATAAGTGTGTATACTGTATAGTGTATAAGTGTATAAGTGTGTAAAATGTATAGGTGTGTATAGTGTATAGTGTATAAGTGTGTATAGTGTATACTGTATAAGTGTATAATTGTGCATAGTGTAAAGTGCATAATGTATAAGTGTGTATAGTGTATAGTGTATAGTATATAAGTGTATAAGTGTATAAGTGTGTATCGTATATAAGTGTGTATAGTGTATAGTGTAAAAGTGTAAGAGTGTGTATAGTGTATAAGCCTGTATAGTGTATAAGTGTGTATAGTGTATAGTGTATAGTGTATAAGTGTGTAAGTGTGTATAGTGTATGAGTGTGTATAGTGTATAGTGTATAAGTGTATGAGTGTATAAATGTGTATAGTGTATATTGTATGAGAGTATAAGTGTATAAGTGTGTATAGTGTATGAGTGTGTATAGTGTATAGTGTATAATGCATAAGTGTATAAGTGTGTATAGTATATAAGTGGGTATAGTGTATAAGTGTGTATAGTGTATAGTGTATAAATGTATAAGTGTATAGTGTATAAGTGTGTATAGTGTATAGTTTATAAGTGTATAAGTGTATAAGTGTGAATAGTGTATAAGTGTGTATAAGTGTATAAGCTATAAGTGTGTTTAGTGTATAAGAGTGTATGGTGTAAAAGTGTATTAGTGTATGAGTGTGTATAGCGTATATTGTATATATGTAAAAGTGTATAAGTATGTATAGTGTATAAGTGTTTATAATATGTATAGTGTTTAAGTTTGTATAGTGTATAGTGTATAAGAGTATAAGTGTATAAGTGTATATAGGGTATATGTGTGTATAAGTGTATAAGTGTATAAGTTTGTATAGTGTATAAGTGTATAAGTGTATAAGCGTTTATAGTGTATTAGTGTGTGTAGTGTATAATGTATAAGTGTATTAGTGTGTATAAGTGTGTATAAGTGTATATGTGTATAAGTGTGTAAAAGTGTATAAGTCTGTATAGTGTATAAGTGTGTATTAGTGTGTATAATGTATAAGTGTGTTTAGTGTATAAGTGTGTATAGTGTATAGTTTATGAATGTATAAGTATGTATAGGGTTAGTGTGTATTGTTTATAGTGTATAAGTGTATAAGTATGTATAGTGAATAAGCGTGTATAGTGTATTAGTGTGTATAGTTTATAGTGTATAAGTGTATAAGTGTATAAGTGTGTTTAAGTGTGTATAGTGTATAGTGTATGAGTGTATGAGTGTATAAGTGTATAAGTGTTTAAGTGTGTATAGTGTATAAGTATGCATTGTGTATAAGTATGTGTAGTGTATAAGTTTGTATAGTGTATAAGTGTATAAGTGTGTATTGTGTATAAGTGTGTATTTTGCATAAGTGTGTATAGCATATAGTGTTTAAGTGTATAAGTGTATAAGTGTTTATAGTGTAGAGTGCATAAGTGTATAAGTGTGTATAGTGTATAGTGTATAAGTGTATAGTGTGTATAATGTCTAAGTCTGTATAGTGTATAAGTGTATAAGTGTATAAGCTTGTATAGTGTATAAGTGTATAAGTGTGTATAGTTTATAATTGTGTATAGTGTATAGTGTATAAGTGTATAATTGTGTATAGTGTATAAGTGTATATAGTGTATATTGTATAAGTGTATAGTGTATAAGTGTATAAGTGTGTATACTGTATAAGTGTATAAGCGTATAAGTTTGTATAGTGTATAAGTGTATATAGTGTATAAGTTTATATAGTGTATAGTGTATAAGAGTGTATAGTGTATAGTGTATAAATGTGTATAGTGTATGGTGTTTAAGTGTGTATAGTGTATAGTGTATAAGTGTGTATAGTGTATAGTGTATAAGTGTGTATAAGTGTGTAAGTGTGTATAGTGTTTAAGTATACATAGTGTATAGTGTATAAGTGTGTATAGTGTATAGTGTATAATTGTATAAGTGTGTATAGTGTTTAAGTGTGCATAGTGTATAGTGTATAAGTGTGTATCCTGTATAGTGTATAAGTGTATAAGTGTGTAGAATGTATAAGTGTGTATAGTGTATAGTGTATAAGTGTTTATAGTGTATATTGTATAAGTATATAATTGTGTATAGTGTAAAGTGTATAATGCATAAGTGTATAAGTTTGTATAGTGTATACTGTATAAGTGTGTATAATTTATAGTGTATATGTTTATAAGTGTGTATAGTGTATAAAGTATAAGTGTATTAATGTATAAGTTTGTATAGTGTATAAGTGTGTATAGTTTGTATTGTGTATAAGTGTATATTGTATAATATATAAGTGTGTATTGTGTATAAGTTTATAATTGTGTATAGTGTATAAGGGTGTATAGTGTCAAGTGTTTATAAGTGTGTATAAGTGTGAATAGTGTACAGTTTATAAGTGTGTATAGTGTATAGTGTATAGTGTATATGTGTGTATAGTGTTTAGGGTATAAGAGTATATAGTGTATAAGTGTGTATAGTGTATTAGAGTATATAGTGTATGAGTGTGTATTAGTGTGTATAGTGTATAGTGTATAAGTGTAGAAGTGTGTATAGTGTATAAGTGTGTATAGTGTTTGAGTTATAAGTATATAGTGTGTATAGTGTATAAGTGTGTACAGTGTATAGTGTATATGTGTATAAGTGTATAAGTGAATATAGTGTATAAGTGTTTTACTGTATAGTGTATAAGTGTGTATAGTGTATAAGTGTGTATAGTGTATAGTGTATAAGTGTGTACACTGTATAAGTGTGTACACTGTATAAGTGTGTACACTGTATAAGTGTGTAGTATATAAGTGTGTATAGTGTATAATTGTGTATAGTGTATAGAGTATAAGTGTGTGTATGGGTATGTAAGTGTGTATAGTATATAATTGTGTATATTGTATAGTCTATAAGTGTTTATAGTTCATAGAGTATAAGTGTGTATAGTGTATAGTGTATAAGTTAATAAGTGTGTATAGTGTATAGTGTATAAGTTAATAAGTGTGTATAGTTTATAAGTGTGTATAGTATTTAGTGTATAAGTGTATAAATGTATTATAAGTGTATAAGTGTATAAGTGAGTGTAGTGTGTTTACTGTATAGTGTATAAGTGTGTATAAGTGTATAAGTGTGTATAGTGTATAAGTGTGTATACTGTATAGTGTATAAGTGTATAAGTTTGTAAAATGTATAAGTGTGTATAGTGGATAATTGTGTATAGTGGATAAGTGTGTATAGTGTATAATTGTGTATAGCGTATAAGTGTGTATATGTGTATATAAGTGTGTATAGTGTATAATTGCGTTTAGTGTATAGTGTATAAGTTTATACAGTTTATAAGTGTGTATAATGTATAGTGTATAAGTGTATAAGTGTGTATAATGTATAAGTGTGTATAGTGTATAGTTAATAAGTGTATAAATGTATAAATGTGTAAATTGTATAGTGTATATAGTGTATAAGTGCATATGTGTGTATAGTGTATAAATTTATACAGTGTATAAGTGTGTATAGTGTATAGTGTATAAGTGTTTAAATGTGTATAATGTATATGTGTGTATAGTGTATAGTGTATAAGTGTATAAGTGTATAAGTGTATATTGTATATACTGAATAAGTGTATAAGTGTGTATAGTTTATAATTGTGTATAAGTGTATAAGTGTATAAGTGTGTATAGTGTATAAGTGTGTATAGTGTATAGTCTATATGTTTATACAGAGGTATAAGTGTGTATAGTGTATAAGTGTGTATAGTGTACAAGTGTATAAGTGTTTATAGTGTATAGTGTATATGTGTGTATAGTGCATATTGTATAAGTGTATAAGTGTCTATAGTGAATAGGTGTGTATAGTTAATAGTGTATGAGTGGGTAGAGTGTATAGTGTATAGTGAATAAGTGTGTATAGTGTATAGTATATACGTGTATTAGTGTGTATAGTGTATAAGTGTGTATATTGTATGAGTGTGTATAGTGTATTAGTGTTTATAGTGTATAGTGTATAAGTGTATAGGTGTGTATAGTGTATAAGTGTATAAATGTGTATAGTGTATGATGTTTAAGTGTGTATAGTGTATAAGTATATAAGTGTGTATAGTGTACATTGTATAATTGTATATAGTGTATAGTCTATAAGTGTATATAGTGTATAAGTTTGTATATGTGAGAATAGTGTATAAGTGTGTATACTGTTTAGTGTATAGTGTATAAGTGTGTATAGTGTTTAGTGTATAGTGTATTAGTGTATAAGTGTATAAGTGTATAAGTGTGTAAAGTGTATAAGTGTGTAAAGTGTATAAGTGTATAGCGTATAAGTGTATAAGTCTGTATGGTGTTTAAGTGTTTATTAGTGTGTATAATGTATATTGTATAATTGTATATGTGTGTATAGTGTATACCTGTGTATAGTGTATAGTGTATAAGTGTACAAGTGTATAGTGTGTATAGTTTATAAGTGTGTAGTGTATAAGTGTATAAGTGTATAAGTGTGTATAGTGCATGTGTGTATAGTGTATAGTGTATAAGTGTGTATAGTGTATAAGTGTGTATAGTGTTTAAGTGTATAAGTGTATAAGTGTGTATAGTGTATTAGTGTATAAGTGTATAATTGTGTATAGTGTATAGTGAATATGTGTATAAGTCTCTATAGTGTATAATCGTGTATGGTGTATAATTGTGTATAGTGTATAGTGTATAAGTGCGTATAGTGTATAAGTGTGTATAATGTATAGTGTATATATGTATAAGTGTATAGTGTGTATAGTGTATAAGTGTGTATAGTGTATAGTATATAAGAGTATAAGTGTATAAGTGTGTATAGCGTATAAGTGTATATAGTGTATAGTATATAGTGTATAAGTGTATAAGCATGTATTGTGTATAAGTGTGTATAAATGTGTATCAGTGTATACGTGTATGAGTGTATAAGTTTGTATAAGTGTGTGTGTCTATAGTGTATAAGTGTGTATTAGTGTATATTAGTGTGTATAGTGTATAGTTTATACGTGTATAAGTGTATAAGTGTTTATAGTGTATTAGTGTGTATAGTTTATAGTCTATAAGTGTATAAGTGTGTATAGTGTATAAGTGTATAAGTGTGTGTAAGTGTGTATAGTGTATAGTGTATAAGTTTATAAGTGTATAAGTGTATAAGTGTGTATAGTGTATAAATGTGTATAGTGTATAAGTGTGTATAGTGTAAAGTATATAAGTGTATGAGTGTGTAGAGTGTATAAGTTTGTATATTGTATAAGTGTGTGTAGTGTGTAAGTGTATGGGTTTGTATAGTGTATAAGTGTGTATAGTGAATAAATGTGTATAAGTGTGTATACTGTATTCTTTATAAGTGAATAAGCGTATAAGTGTGTATAGTGTATAGTGTATAAGTGTATAAGTGTATATAGTGTATAGTGTATAAGTGTATAAGTGTGTATAGTGTATAGGTGTATAAGTGTTTAAGTGTGTATAGTGTATAGGTGTATAAGTGAATAAGTGTGTATAGTGTATAGTTTATAAGTGTATACGTGTATAAGTGTGTATAAAGCCTAATAATGTATAGTGTATAGTTTATAAGTGTATAAGTGTACAAATGTATAAGTGTGTATAGTGTATAAGTGTATATAGTGCATAAGTGTGTATCGTGTATAGTATATAAGTGTGTATAGTGTATAGTGTATAGTGTATAAGTGTGTATAGTGTATGATGTTTAAGTGTGTATAGTGTATAAGTATATAAGTGTGTATAGTGTACATTGTATAATTGTATATAGTGTATAGTGTATAAGTGTATATAGTGTATAAGTTTGTATAAGTGAGAATAGTGTATAAGTGTGTATACTGTTTAGTGTATAGTGTATAAGTGTGTATACTGTTTAGTGTATAGTGTATAAGTGTGTATAGTGTTTAGTGTATAGTGTATTAGTGTATAAGTGTATAAGTGTATAAGTGTGTAAAGTGTATAAGTGTGTAGAGTGTATAGTGTATAGTGAATAAGTGTGTATAGTGTATAGTATATACGTGTATTAGTGTGTATAGTGTATAAGTGTGTATTGTGTATGAGTGTGTATAGTGTATTAGTGTTTATAGTGTATAGTGTATAAGTGTATAGGAGTGTATAGTGTATAAGTGTATAAGTGTGTATAGTGTATGATGTTTAACCCTGGATAGGTACGGTCCTCGGACACCCCTTTAAGGGTATACTCGGACGCGAACGACCCCGACGCCAAAAAAAATTCTTGAAAAATCAGTTTTTGCAGTAACCTCCTTTTTTCTTTTGCCAAAAAAAACTTCAATGAATGCTTAAAACAACTGTAAAGATAAATACTACTCATCTGCAGAAAAACTATTTATTATAAATATTTTAAAAAATTAAGTAGAAAAAAAAAGACCTGGCATAAAAATTCATAAAAAAAAAGTTTATACATATATACACAAATCCTTTTAGGAATTGATTCTTGAATGTTTAGGACACATATTGATGTATTTTGGATGAAGTCAGACCCATGGAGGTGAAGATCTGAAATGAGAAAAAAAGGGTAACTTTTTTTGGCCAAAAAAAATTGTCCAAATTTCATGAATTTTTTTGGGTACCCAAATGAAATAGGAAGTGGCTAATTTTTTTAGGGAATAAACATATGTTATCCTAAAATAGAAATATGTAAAAAAATCTTCATTATTTTGTAAATTACATTTATATCAGGGGCCATATCTAAAGGTAATTTTTTGAGTACTTGGAAATTTCGTAAAAAAATACATATATTTAATATATAATATGATATTTATACAGGTAAAAATATACCAAAATATCACAAATTCTATAGGGAATAAGAATATATATAGATAGGGCAGCTTACGCTTCGGATATGTCCACAAAATGGCCGCCAACCACACTGACTCAGACTCCCTAATCTGCCACTTGAAATGTAGGAAGGGTATGTCAATTTCAAGGTGTTATTTACTAATCTAATTATTATTGGATATGCATAAAAATTGTATGGTGGGTTGCTGGATAATTGTCGATTATTTTACGACTATAAAATTAAAATTCTGACCCAAAAATTTTTTTTTGAAGGGAAATAAAATCGAAAAAAAAAAAATGTAAAACAATATTTTAGCTAAAAAAATTTGATGATATTCAATCAAAAAAAAAGTAAACAAAATTTTCCGACAAATAAACATCTAGAGGAATCATTACTCTGTGATAGTTCCTTAGTACGTAGTAATTTTGAAAGAATTGGGAAAAAACGAAAAAATGGCAATCACCGGAAAATCGAACACATACCTATATATACGCCATATCTGGCTAAAAAAAAGATAGGCATGGGTAGCCAGATCATCTAGAAACACTTTCCAACACTATGAAAATATAAGTTTTGCGACACTACTTGCCAATTCCTTACGGTAACATGACTAAGCAAAAAAATGCAAAACAAATAAAAAGGGGCACTCGTGGAAAAATGGCCATTCTAATATACGGCATTTCAGAAAAAAAAAATTTCAGCCACGTGCTAGGCAAACCATCAAGGCATATTTTCCGACAAATAAACATATAAATGAAATATTACTCTGTGATAGTTCCTTAGTACGTAGTAATTTTGAAAGAAATGGGAAAAAACGAAAAAATGGCAATCACAGGAAAATCGAACACATACTTATATATACGCCATATCTGGCTAAAAAAAAAATAGGCATGGGTAGCCAGATCATCTAGAAACACTTTCCAACACTATAAAAATATAAGTTTTGCGACACTACTTGCCAATTCCTTACGGTAACATGACTAAGCAAAAAAATGCAAAACAAATAAAAAGGGGCACTCGCGGAAAAATGCCCAACATTCTAATATACGGCATCTCAGATAAAAAAAAAAGACATGCACGTGTTAGCCCAACCATCAAGGCACACTTTCTAACACATAAACATGAAAAAAAAATCAATAATATACGGCAATTCCTTACTACGTAGTAAATTTTTACAAATATTGAAAAAAAAACAGAAATTGGCAACCGCAGTTAAATACCCAATATACCAATAACTACGTCGTATCTGACAAAAACAAAATCACGCATGGGTAGCCAGATCATCTAGACACACTTTCCAACATTAAAAAAGCAAAAGTTTTACGACACTATTTCGCAATATCTTACGGAAAAATGACTTGGCAAAAAAATTTAAAAAAATTAAAAAGGGACACTCGCGGTAAAATGCCCGACATTCTAATATACGACATCTCAGATAAAAAAAAAGACATGCACGTGTTAGCCCAACCATCAAGGCACACTTTCTAACACATAAACATGAAAAAAAAATGAATAATATACGGCAATTCCTTACTACGTAGTAATTTTTACAAATATTGAAAAAAAAACAGAAATTGGTAACCGCAGTTAAATACCCAATATACCAATAACTACGTCGTATCTGACAAAAACAAAGTCATGCATGGGTAGCCAGATCATCTAGACACACTTTCCAACACTAAACAAGCAAAAGTTTTACGACACTATTTGGCAATATCTTACGGAAAAATGACTTGGCAAAAAACTGAAAAAAAAATGAAAAAGGGGCACTCGCGGTAAAATGGTCCTCGTGGTGCTGAACGACATTTTAACTAAAAAAAAAAACATGCACATGGTAGCCAAACAATCCACCAAGACTTTCCACAACTGATAACCTATACAAGTTGCACCATTCTACGACAATTTCATAATACGTAATAACTTTGATAATTATGCAAACTACCTCAGAAGGGTAAACTCGGACGCGAACGACCCCGACGCGTCTCAGAAATCGGGGAAGGAGTACAGCTACAGCAATGCACATCTGGACACTACTAGAGCGTGTAGGGGAGACACCTCCTGCAGGTCGATCACCCACAAATTCAGTCACAGGGGTGAGTCACGTGAGAAAAACCTGTTTTTTTTTGACGCTCGGGGTCGCAAACGACCCACCGTACCTATCCAGGGTTAAGTGTGTATAGTGTATAAGTATATAAGTGTGTATAGTGTACATTTTATAAATGTATATAGTGTATAGTGTATAAGTGTATATAGTGTATAAGTTTGTATAAGTGAGAATAGTGTATAAGTGTGTATACTGTTTAGTGTATAGTGTATAAGTGTGTATAGTGTTTAGTGTATAGTGTATTAGTGTATAAGTGTATAAGTGTATAAGTGTGTAAAGTGTATAAGTGTGTAAAGTGTATAAGTGTATAGTGTATAAGTGTATTAGTGTATATAGTGTAAAAGTGTATGAGTGTATAGTTTGTATAGTGTATATGTGTATAAGTGTATAAGTGTATAAGTGTATAAGTGTATAAGTGTGTATAGTGTATAAGTGTATAAGTCTGTATGGTGTTTAAGTGTTTATTAGTGTGTATAATGTATATTGTATAATTGTATATGTGTGTATAGTGTATACCTGTGTATAGTGTATAAGTGTACAAGTGTATAGTGTGTATAGTTTATAAGTGTGTAGAGTGTGTAGTGTATAAGTGTATAAGTGTATAAGTGTGTATAGTGCATGTGTGTAAAGTGCATAGTGTAAAAGTGTGTATAGTGTTTAAGTGTATAAGTGTATAAGTGTGTATAGTGTATTAGTGTATAAGTGTATAATTGTGTATAGTGTATAGTGAATATGTGTATAAGTCTCTATAGTGTATAATCGTGTATGGTGTATAATTGTGTATAGTGTACAGTGTATAAGTGCGTATAGTGTATAAGTGTGTATAATGTATAGTGTATATATGTATAAGTGTATTGTGTTTTTAGTGTATAAGTGTGTATAGTGTATAGTATATAAGAGTATAAGTGTATAAGTGTGTATAGTGTATAAGTGTATATAGTGTATAGTATATAGTGTATAAGTGTATAAGTGTATAAGCATGTATTGTGTATAAGTGTCTATAAATGTGTATCAGTGTATACGTGTATAAGTGTATAAGTTTGTATAAGTGTGTGTGTCTATAGTGTATAAGTGTGTATTAGTGTATATTGGTGTGTATAGCGTATAGTTAATACGTGTATAAGTGTATAAGTGTTTATAGTGTATTAGTGTGTATAGTTTATAGTGTATAAGTGTATAAGTGTGTATAGTGTATAAGTGTATAAGTGTGTGTAAGTGTGTATAGTGTATAGTGTATAAGTTTATAAGTGTATAAGTGTATAAGTGTGTATAGTGTATAAATGTGTATAGTGTATAAGTGTGTATAGTGTAAAGTATATAAGTGTATGAGTGTGTAGAGTGTATAAGTTTGTATATTGTATAAGTGTGTGTAGTGTGTAAGTGTATGGGTTTGTATAGTGTATAAGTGTGTATAGTGAATAAATGTGTATAAGTGTGTATACTGTATTCTTTATAAGTGAATAAGCGTATAAGTGTGTATTGTGTATAGTGTATAAGTGTATAAGTGTATATAGTGTATAGTGTATAAGTGTATTAGTGTGTATAGTGTATAGGTGTATAAGTGTTTAAGTGTGTATAGTGTATAGGTGTATAAGTGAATAAGTGTGTATAGTGTATAGTTTATAAGTGTATACGTGTATAAGTGTGTATAAAGCCTAATAATGTATAGTGTATAGTTTATAAGTGTATAAGTGTACAAATGTATAAGTGTGTATAGTGTATAAGTGTATATAGTGCATAAGTGTGTATCGTGTATAGTATATAAGTGTGTATAGTGTATAGTGTATAGTGTATAAGTGTGTAGTGTGTATAAGTATGTATAAGTGTATAAATATGTATAGTGTATAATTGTGTATAGTGTATAAGTGTGTATAAGTCTAAAAGTGTGTATAATGTTTAAGTGTACATAGTGTATATTGTATAAGTGTGTATAGTGTATAGTGTATAAGTGTATAAGAGTGTATAGTGTATAAGTGTGTATAGTGTATAGAGTATAAGTGTGTATAAGTTTATAAGTGTGTATAGTGTATAGTGTATATGTGTGTATACTGTATAGTATTTAAGTGTATAAGTGTGTATAGTGTATAGTATACAAGTGTGTATAGTGTAAATGTATAAGTATGTATAGTGTATAGTGTATATGTGTTTCAGAGTGTATAGTGAATAAGTGTGTGTAGTGTATAGTATATAAGTGTGTATAGTGTATATTGTATAAGTGTGTATAGTGTATAGTGTATAGTATATAGTGTAAAAGTGTGTATAGTATATAGGGTATAAGTGTATAAGTGTGTATAATGTATAAGTGTGTATAGTGTATACTGTATAAGCGTAGAAGTGTGTATAGTGTATAGTGTATAGTGTATAAGTGTGTATAGTGTATAAGTGTGTATAGTGTATAGTGTATAAGTGTATAAGTGTATAAGTGTATAAGTGTTTATAGTGTATAAGTGTGCATAGTGTATAGTGTATAAGTGTATAAGTGTATAAGTGTGTATATTGTATAGGTGTGTATAGTGCATAAGTGTGTATATTGTATAAGTGTATAAGTGTGTAAAGTTTCAAGTGTGTATAAGTGTATAAGTGTGTATAGTGTCAAGTGTGTATAAGTGTGTATAGTGTATAGTGTATAAGTGTGTATATTGTATAGTGTATAGTGTATAGTGTATTAGTTTGTATAGTGTATAAGTGTGTATAGTGTTTATAATATGTATAGTGTATAAGTGTATAAGTGTATAAGTATGGATAGTGTATAGTGTATATAGTGTATAAGTGTATAAGTGTGTATAATATAAAATTGTGTATAGTGTATAGTGTATTAGTGTATAAGTGCATAAGTTTGTATAGTGTATGTGTTTATAGTGTATAAGTGTATAAGTGTGTATAGTGTATAGTGTATAGTTTATAGTGTATAAGTGTGTATAGTGTATAAGTGTGTATAATGTATAAGTGTATATAGTGTAAGAGTGTATATAGTGTATAAGTGTTTATAGTGTATAAGTGTGTATATTGTAAAATTGTGAATAGTGTATAGTATATAAGTGTATAAATGTATAAGTGTGTATAGTGTATTAGTGTATATAGTGTATAGTGTATAAGTTTGTATAGTATATAGTGATTATAGTGTATAAGTGTATAAGTGTATAAATGAGTATAGTGTATAAGTTTGTATAGTGTATAGTGTATAAGTGTATAAGTGTCTAAGTGTGTACAGTGTATAAGTCTGTCTAGTATATAAGTGTGTATAGTGTATAGTTTATAGTGTATAAGTGTGTAAGTGTGTATAGTGTATAAGTGTGTATAGTGTATAGTGTATAAGTGTATAAGTGTATAAATGTATATAGTGTATATTGCATAAGTGTATAAGTGTGTATAGTGTATAAGTGTGTATAGTGTATAGTATATAAATGTAAAAGTGTATAAGTGTGTATAGTGCATTAGTGTGAATAGTGTATAGTGTATAAATGTATAAGTGTATAGGTGTCTATAGCGTATAAGTGTGTATAGTGTTTAAGTGTGTATAGTGTATAGTGATTATAGTGTATAAGTGTATAAGTGTATAAATGTGTAGTGTATAAGTGTGTATAGTGCATAATGTATAAGTGTATAAGTGTGTATAGGGTATAAGTTTGTATAGTGTATAGTGTATAGTGTATAAGTTATTAAGTGTGTATAGTGTATAAGTGTATATAGTGTATAGTGTATAAGAGTATAAGTGTTTATAGTGTATAAGTGTGTATAGTGTATAGTGTATAAGTGTGTATAGTGTATAGTGTATAAGTGTATAAGTGTATGAGTGTGTATAGTGTATTAGTGTGATTAGTGTATAAGTGTGATTAGTTTATAAGTTTGTATAGTGAATGGTGTATAAGTGTATAAGTGTATGAGTGTGCATAGTGTATAATTGTATAAGTGTATTAGTGTGTATAGTGTATTAGTGTGTTTAGTGTATAGTGTATAAGGGTATAAGTGTTTATAGTGTATAAGTGTGTATAGTGTATAAGTGTGTATAAGTGTATAAGTGTATAAATATGTATAGTGTATAAGTGTAAATAGTGTATAGTGTATAAGTGTATACATGTATACGCGTGTATAGTGTATTAGTGTATATAGTGTAAGTGTATAAGTGTAAAAGTGTGTATAAATGTGTTTGAGTGTATAAGTTTATGAGTGTATAAGTGTATAAGTGTTTATAGTGTATTAGTATGTATAGTTTATAGTGTATAAGTGTATAAGTGTATAAGTGTGTTTAGTGTATAAGTGTATAAGTGTGTTTAAGTGTGTATAGTGTATAAGTATAAGTGTATAAGTGTATAAGTGTATAAGTGTATAAGTGTTTATATTGTATAACTGTGTATAGTGTATAAGTGTGTATAGTGTATAGTGTATATTATATAAGTGTATAAGTGTGTATAGTGTATAAGTGTTTATATTGTATAAGTTTGTATAGGTTATAAGTGTATAAGTGTGTATAGTGTATAAGTGTGTATAGTGAAATAATGTGTATAAGTGTGTATAGTGTATTCTGTATAAGTGTATAAGTGTATAAGTGTATAAGTGTGCATAGTGTATAGTATATAAGTGTATAAGTGTGTATAGTGTATAGTGTATAAGAGTATAAGGGTATAGTGTTTATAGTGCATAGGTGTGTATAGTGTATAAGTGTGTATAGTGTATAGTGTATAAGAGTATAAGTGAATAGTGTGTAGAGTTTTTAAGTTTACATATTGTATAGTTTGAGTGTATAAGTGTCTAAGTGTGTATAGTGTATAATTGTGTATGGTGTATAGTGTATAAGTGTGTAAGTGTATAAAATGTATAAGTGTGTATAGTGTATAGTGCATAAGTGTGTATAGTGTATACTGTATAAGTGTATAATTGTGTATAGTGTAAAGTGCATACTGTATAAGTGTATAGTGTATAAGTGTATAAGTGTATAAGTGTGTATCGTTTATAAGTGTGTATAGTGTATGGTGTAAAAGTGTATAAGTGTGTATAGTGTATAAGTCTGATTAGTGTATAATTTTGTATAGTTTATAGTGTATAGTGTATAAGTGTGTATAAGTGTATAAGTATGTATAGTGTATAAGTGTGTATACTGTATAGTGTATAAGTGTATAAGTGTGTAAAATGTATAGGTGTGTATAGTGTATAGTGTATAAGTGTGTATAGTGTATACTGTATAAGTGTATAATTGTGCATAGTGTAAAGTGCATAATGTATAAGTGTGTATAGTGTATAGTGTATAGTATATAAGTGTATAAGTGTATAAGTGTGTATCGTGTATAAGTGTGTATAGTGTATAGTGTAAAAGTGTAAGAGTGTGTATAGTGTATAAGCCTGTATAGTGTATAAGTGTGTATAGTGTATAGTGTATAGTGTATAAGTGTGTAAGTGTGTATAGTGTATAAGTGTGTATAGTGTATAGTGTATAAGTGTATGAGTGTATAAATGTGTATAGTGTATATTGTATGAGAGTATAAGTGTATAAGTGTGTATAGTGTATGAGTGTGTATAGTGTATAGTGTATAATGCATAAGTGTATAAGTGTGTATAGTATATAAGTGGGTATAGTGTATAAGTGTTTATAGTGTATATTGTATAAGTATATAATTGTGTATAGTGTAAAGTGTATAATGCATAAGTGTATAAGTTTGTATAGTGTATACTGTATAAGTGTGTATAATTTATAGTGTATATGTTTATAAGTGTGTATAGTGTATAAAGTATAAGTGTATTAATGTATAAGTTTGTATAGTGTATAAGTGTGTATAGTTTGTATTGTGTATAAGTGTATATTGTATAATATATAAGTGTGTATTGTGTATAAGTTTATAATTGTGTATAGTGTATAAGGGTGTATAGTGTCAAGTGTTTATAAGTGTGTATACGTGTGAATAGTGTACAGTTTATAAGTGTGTATAGTGTATAGTGTATAGTGTATATGTGTGTATAATGTTTAGGGTATAAGAGTATATAGTGTATAAGTGTGTATAGTGTATTAGAGTATATAGTGTATGAGTGTGTATTAGTGTGTATAGTGTATAGTGTATAAGTGTAGAAGTGTGTATAGTGTATAAGTGTGTATAGTGTTTGAGTTATAAGTATATAGTGTGTATAGTGTATAAGTGTGTACAGTGTATAGTGTATATGTGTATAAGTGTATAAGTGAATATAGTGTATAAGTGTTTTACTGTATAGTGTATAAGTGTGTATAGTGTATAAGTGTGTATAGTGTATAGTGTATAAGTGTGTACACTGTATAAGTGTGTACACTGTATAAGTGTGTACACTGTATAAGTGTGTAGTATATAAGTGTGTATAGTGTATAATTGTGTATAGTGTATAGAGTATAAGTGTGTGTATGGGTATGTAAGTGTGTATAGTATATAATTGTGTATATTGTATAGTCTATAAGTGTGTATAGTTCATAGAGTATAAGTGTGTATAGTGTATAGTGTATAAGTTAATAAGTGTGTATAGTGTATAGTGTATAAGTTAATAAGTGTGTATAGTTTATAAGTGTGTATAGTATTTAGTGTATAAGTGTATAAATGTATTATAAGTGTATAAGTGTATAAGTGAGTGTAGTGTGTTTACTGTATAGTGTATAAGTGTGTATAAGTGTATAAGTGTGTATAGTGTATAAGTGTGTATACTGTATAGTGTATAAGTGTATAAGTTTGTAAAATGTATAAGTGTGTATAGTGGATAATTGTGTATAGTGGATAAGTGTGTATAGTGTATAATTGTGTATAGCGTATAAGTGTGTATATGTGTATATAAAAGTGTATAGTGTATAATTGCGTTTAGTGTATAGTGTATAAGTTTATACAGTTTATAAGTGTGTATAATGTATAGTGTATAAGTGTATAAGTGTGTATAATGTATAAGTGTGTATAGTGTATAGTTAATAAGTGTATAAATGTATAAATGTGTAAATTGTATAGTGTATATAGTGTATAAGTGTATATGTGTGTATAGTGTATAAATTTATACAGTGTATAAGTGTGTATAGTGTATAGTGTATAAGTGTTTAAATGTGTATAATGTATATGTGTGTATAGTGTATAGTGTATAAGTGTATAAGTGTATAAGTGTATATTGTATATACTGAATAAGTGTATAAGTGTGTATAGTTTATAATTGTGTATAAGTGTATAAGTGTATAAGTGTGTATAGTGTATAAGTGTGTATAGTGTATAGTCTATATGTTTATACAGAGGTATAAGTGTGTATAGTGTATAAGTGTGTATAGTGTACAAGTGTATAAGTGTTTATAGTGTATAGTGTATATGTGTGTATAGTGCATATTGTATAAGTGTATAAGTGTCTATAGTGAATAGGTGTGTATAGTTAATAGTGTATGAGTGGGTAGAGTGTATAGTGTATAGTGAATAAGTGTGTATAGTGTATAGTATATACGTGTATTAGTGTGTATAGTGTATAAGTGTGTATATTGTATGAGTGTGTATAGTGTATTAGTGTTTATAGTGTATAGTGTATAAGTGTATAGGTGTGTATAGTGTATAAGTGTATAAGTGTGTATAGTGTATGATGTTTAAGTGTGTATAGTGTATAAGTATATAAGTGTGTATAGTGTACATTGTATCATTGTATATAGTGTATAGTGTATAAGTGTATATAGTGTATAAGTTTGTATATGTGAGAATAGTGTATAAGTGTGTATACTGTTTAGTGTATAGTGTATAAGTGTGTATAGTGTTTAGTGTATAGTGTATTAGTGTATAAGTGTATAAGTGTATAAGTGTGTAAAGTGTATAAGTGTGTAAAGTGTATAAGTGTATAGCGTATAAGTGTATAAGTCTGTATGGTGTTTAAGTGTTTATTAGTGTGTATAATGTATATTGTATAATTGTATATGTGTGTATAGTGTATACCTGTGTATAGTGTATAGTGTATAAGTGTACAAGTGTATAGTGTGTATAGTTTATAAGTGTGTAGTGTATAAGTGTATAAGTGTATAAGTGTGTATAGTGCATGTGTGTATAGTGTATAGTGTATAAGTGTGTATAGTGTATAAGTGTGTATAGTGTTTAAGTGTATAAGTGTATAAGTGTGTATAGTGTATTAGTGTATAAGTGTATAATTGTGTATAGTGTATAGTGAATATGTGTATAAGTCTCTATAGTGTATAATCGTGTATGGTGTATAATTGTGTATAGTGTATAGTGTATAAGTGCGTATAGTGTATAAGTGTGTATAATGTATAGTGTATATATGTATAAGTGTATAGTGTGTATAGTGTATAAGTGTGTATAGTGTATAGTATATAAGAGTATAAGTGTATAAGTGTGTATAGCGTATAAGTGTATATAGTGTATAGTATATAGTGTATAAGTGTATAAGCATGTATTGTGTATAAGTGTGTATAAATGTGTATCAGTGTATACGTGTATGAGTGTATAAGTTTGTATAAGTGTGTGTGTCTATAGTGTATAAGTGTGTATTAGTGTATATTAGTGTGTATAGTGTATAGTTTATACGTGTATAAGTGTATAAGTGTTTATAGTGTATTAGTGTGTATAGTTTATAGTGTATAAGTGTATAAGTGTGTATAGTGTATAAGTGTATAAGTGTGTGTAAGTGTGTATAGTATATAGTGTATAAGTTTATAAGTGTATAAGTGTATAAGTGTGTATAGTGTATAAATGTGTATAGTGTATAAGTGTGTATAGTGTAAAGTATATAAGTGTATGAGTGTGTAGAGTGTATAAGTTTGTATATTGTATAAGTGTGTGTAGTGTGTAAGTGTATGGGTTTGTATAGTGTATAAGTGTGTATAGTGAATAAATGTGTATAAGTGTGTATACTGTATTCTTTATAAGTGAATAAGCGTATAAGTGTGTATAGTGTATAGTGTATAAGTGTATAAGTGTATATAGTGTATAGTGTATAAGTGTATAAGTGTGTATAGTGTATAGGTGTATAAGTGTTTAAGTGTGTATAGTGTATAGGTGTATAAGTGAATAAGTGTGTATAGTGTATAGTTTATAAGTGTATACGTGTATAAGTGTGTATAAAGCCTAATAATGTATAGTGTATAGTTTATAAGTGTATAAGTGTACAAATGTATAAGTGTGTATAGTGTATAAGTGTATATAGTGCATAAGTGTGTATCGTGTATAGTATATAAGTGTGTATAGTGTATAGTGTATAGTGTATAAGTGTGTATAGTGTATGATGTTTAAGTGTGTATAGTGTATAAGTATATAAGTGTGTATAGTGTACATTGTATAATTGTATATAGTGTATAGTGTATAAGTGTATATAGTGTATAAGTTTGTATAAGTGAGAATAGTGTATAAGTGTGTATACTGTTTAGTGTATAGTGTATAAGTGTGTATACTGTTTAGTGTATAGTGTATAAGTGTGTATAGTGTTTAGTGTATAGTGTATTAGTGTATAAGTGTATAAGTGTATAAGTGTGTAAAGTGTATAAGTGTGTAAAGTGTATAAGTGTATAGCGTATAAGTGTATAAGTCTGTATGGTGTTTAAGTGTTTATTAGTGTGTATAATGTATATTGTATAATTGTATATGTGTGTATAGTGTATACCTGTGTATAGTGTATAGTGTATAAGTGTACAAGTGTATAGTGTGTATAGTTTATAAGTGTGTAGTGTATAAGTGTATAAGTGTATAAGTGTGTATAGTGCATGTGTGTATAGTGTATAGTGTATAAGTGTGTATAGTGTATAAGTGTGTATAGTGTTTAAGTGTATAAGTGTATAAGTGTGTATAGTGTATTAGTGTATAAGTGTATAATTGTGTATAGTGTATAGTGAATATGTGTATAAGTCTCTATAGTGTATAATCGTGTATGGTGTATAATTGTGTATAGTGTATAGTGTATAAGTGCGTATAGTGTATAAGTGTGTATAATGTATAGTGTATATATGTATAAGTGTATAGTGTGTATAGTGTATAAGTGTGTATAGTGTATAGTATATAAGAGTATAAGTGTATAAGTGTGTATAGTGTATAAGTGTATATAGTGTATAGTATATAGTGTATAAGTGTACAAGTGTATAAGCATGTATTGTGTATAAGTGTGTATAAATGTGTATCAGTGTATACGTGTATGAGTGTATAAGTTTGTATAAGTGTGTGTGTCTATAGTGTATAATTGTGTATTAGTGTATATTAGTGTGTATAGTGTATAGTTTATACGTGTATAAGTGTATAAGTGTTTATAGTGTATTAGTGTGTATAGTTTATAGTGTATAAGTGTATAAGTGTGTATAGTGTATAAGTGTATAAGTGTGTGTAAGTGTGTATAGTGTATAGTGTATAAGTTTATAAGTGTATAAGTGTATAAGTGTGTATAGTGTATAAATGTGTATAGTGTATAAGTGTGTATAGTGTAAAGTATATAAGTGTATGAGTGTGTAGAGTGTATAAGTTTGTATATTGTATAAGTGTGTGTAGTGTGTAAGTGTATGGGTTTGTATAGTGTATAAGTGTGTATAGTGAATAAATGTGTATAAGTGTGTATACTGTATTCTTTATAAGTGAATAAGCGTATAATTGTGTATAGTGTATAGTGTATAAGTGTATAAGTGTATATAGTGTATAGTGTATAAGTGTATAAGTGTGTATAGTGTATAGGTGTATAAGTGTTTAAGTGTGTATAGTGTATAGGTGTATAAGTGAATAAGTGTGTATAGTGTATAGTTTATAAGTGTATACGTGTATAAGTGTGTATAAAGCCTAATAATGTATAGTGTATAGTTTATAAGTGTATAAGTGTACAAATGTATAAGTGTGTATAGTGTATAAGTGTATATAGTGCATAAGTGTGTATCGTGTATAGTATATAAGTGTGTATAGTGTATAGTGTATAGTGTATAAGTGTGTAGTGTGTATAAGTATGTATTAGTGTATAAATATGAATAGTGTATAATTGTGTATAGTGTATAAGTGTGTATAAGTCTAAAAGTGTGTATAATGTTTAAGTGTACATAGTGTATATTGTATAAGTGTGTATAGTGTATAGTGTATAAGTGTATAAGAGTGTATAGTGTATAAGTGTGTATAGTGTATAGAGTATAAGTGTGTATAAGTTTATAAGTGTGTATAGTGTATAGTGTATATGTGTGTATACTGTATAGTATTTAAGTGTATAAGTGTGTATAGTGTATAGTATACAAGTGTGTATAGTTTAGAGTGTATAAGTATGTATAGTGTATAGTGTATATGTGTTTCAGAGTGTATAGTGAATAAGTGTGTGTAGTGTATAGTATATAAGTGTGTATAGTGTATATTGTATAAGTGTGTATAGTGTATAGTGTATAGTATATAGTGTAAAAGTGTGTATAGTATATAGGGTATAAGTGTATAAGTGTGTTTAATGTATAAGTGTGTATAGTGTATACTGTATAAGCGTAGAAGTGTGTATAGTGTATAGTGTATAGTGTATAAGTGTGTATAGTGTATAGTGTATAAGTGTATAAGTGTATAAGTGTGTATAGTGTATAAGTGTGCATAGTGTATAGTGTATAAGTGTATAAGTGTATAAGTGTGTATATTGTATAGGTGTGTATAGTGCATAAGTGTGTATATTGTATAAGTGTATAAGTGTGTAAAGTTTCAAGTGTGTATAAGTGTATAAGTGTGTATAGTGTCAAGTGTGTATAAGTGTGTATAGTGTATAGTGTATAAGTGTGTATATTGTATAGTGTATAGTGTATAGTGTATTAGTTTGTATAGCGTATAAGTGTGTATAGTGTTTATAATATGTATAGTGTATAAGTGTATAAGTGTATAAGTATGGATAGTGTATAGTGTATATAGTGTATAAGTGTATAAGTGTGTATAGTATAAAATTGTATATAGTGTATAGTGTATTAGTGTATAAGTGCATAAGTGTGTATAGTGTATGTGTTTATAGTGTATAAGTGTATAAGTGTGTATAGTGTATAGTGTATAGTTTATAGTGTATAAGTGTGTATAGTGTATAAGTGTGTATAGTGTATAAGTGTATATAGTGTAAGAGTGTATATAGTGTATAAGTGTTTATAGTGTATAAGTGTGTATATTGTAAAATTGTGAATAGTGTATAGTATATAAGTGTATAAATGTATAAGTGTGTATAGTGTATTAGTGTATATAGTGTATAGTGTATAAGTGTGTATAGTATATAGTGATTATAGTGTATAAGTGTATAAGTGTATAAATGAGTATAGTGTATAAGTTTGTATAGTGTATAGTGTATAAGTGTATAAGTGTCTAAGTGTGTACAGTGTATAAGTCTGTCTAGTATATAAGTGTGTATAGTGTATAGTTTATAGTGTATAAGTGTGTAAGTGTGTATAGTGTATAAGTGTGTATAGTGTATAGTGTATAAGTGTATAAATGTATATAGTGTATATTGCATAAGTGTATAAGTGTGTATAGTGTATAAGTGTGTATAGTGTATAGTATATAAATGTAAAAGTGTATAAGTGTGTATAGTGCATTAGTGTGAATAGTGTATAGTGTATAAATGTATAAGTGTATAGGTGTCTATAGCGTATAAGTGTGTATAGTGTTTAAGTGTGTATAGTGTATAGTGATTATAGTGTATAAGTGTATAAGTGTATAAATGTGTAGTGTATAAGTGTGTATAGTGCATAATGTATAAGTGTATAAGTGTGTATAGGGTATAAGTTTGTATAGTGTATAGTGTATAGTGTATAAGTTGTTAAGTGTGTATAGTGTATAAGTGTATATAGTGTATAGTGTATAAGAGTATAAGTGTTTATAGTGTATAAGTGTGTATAGTGTATAGTGTATAAGTGTGTATAGTGTATAGTGTATAAGTGTATAAGTGTATGAGTGTGTATAGTGTATTAGTGTGATTAGTGTATAAGTGTGATTAGTTTATAAGTTTGTATAGTGAATGGTGTATAAGTGTATAAGTGTATGAGTGTGCATAGTGTATAATTGTATAAGTGTATTAGTGTGTGTAGTGTATTAGTGTGTTTAGTGTATAGTGTATAAGGGTATAAGTGTTTATAGTGTATAAGTGTGTATAGTGTATAAGTGTGTATAAGTGTATAAGTGTATAAATATGTATAGTGTATAAGTGTAAATAGTGTATAGTGTATAAGTGTATACATGTATAAGCGTGTATAGTGTATTAGTGTGTATAGTGTAAGTGTATAAGTGTAAAAGTGTGTATAAATGTGTATGAGTGTATAAGTTTATGAGTGTATAAGTGTATAAGTGTTTATAGTGTATTAGTATGTATAGTTTATAGTGTATAAGTGTATAAGTGTGTTTAGTGTATAAGTGTATAAGTGTGTTTAAGTGTGTATAGTGTATAAGTATAAGTGTATAAGTGTATAAGTGTTTAAGTGTTTATATTGTATAAATGTGTATAGTGTATAAGTGTGTATAGTGTATAGTGTATATTGTATAAGTGTATAGGTGTGTATAGTGTATAAGTGTTTATATTGTATAAGTTTGTATAGGTTATAAGTATATAAGTGTGTATAGTGTATAAGTGTGTATAGTGAAGTAATGTGTATAAGTGTGTATAGTGTATTCTGTATAAGTGTATAAGTGTATAAGTGTATAGTGTATAGTGTATAAGTGTATAAGTGTATAAGTTCGTATCGTTTATAAGTGTGTATAGTGTATGGTGTAAAAGTGTATAAGTGTGTATAGTGTATAAGTCTGAATAGTGTATAATTTTGTATAGTTTATAGTGTATAGTGTATAAGTGTGTATAAGTGTATAAGTATGTATAGTGTATAAGTGTGTATACTGTATAGTGTATAAGTGTATAAGTGTGTAGAATGTATAGGTGTGTATAGTGTATAGTGTATAAGTGTGTATAGTGTATACTGTATAAGTGTATAATTGTGTATAGTGTAAAGTGCATAATGTATAAGTGTGTATAGTGTATAGTGTATAGTGTATAAGTGTATAAGTGTGTATCGTGTATAAGTGTGTATAGTGTATAGTGTAAAAGTGTAAAAGTGTGTATAGTGTATAAGCCTGTATAGTGTATAAGTGTGTATAGTGTATAGTGTATAGTGTATAAGTGTGTAAGTGTGTATAGTGTATAAGTGTGTATAGTGTATAGTGTATAAGTGTATGAGTGTATAAATGTGTATAATGTATATTGTATGAGAGTATAAGTGTATAAGTGTGTATAGTGTATGAGTGTGTATAGTGTATAGTGTATAATGCATAAGTGTATAAGTGTGTATAGTATATAAGTGGGTATAGTGTATAAGTGTGTATAGTGTATAGTGTATAAATGTATAAGTGTATAGTGTATAAGTGTGTATAGTGTATAGTTTATAAGTGTATAAGTGTATAAGTGTGAATAGTGTATAAGTGTGTATAAGTGTATAAGCTATAAGTGTGTTTAGTGTATAAGAGTGTATGGTGTAAAAATGTATAAGTGTATGAGTGTGTATAGCGTATATTGTATATATGTAAAAGTGTATAAGTAGGTATAGTGTATAAGTGTTTATACTATGTATAGTGTTTAAGTTTGTATAGTGTATAGTGTATAAGAGTATAAGTGTATAAGTGTATATAGGGTATATGTGTGTATAAGTGTATAAGTGTATAAGTTTGTATAGTGTATAAGTGTATAAGTGTATAAGCGTTTATAGTGTATTAGTGTGTGTAGTGTATAGTGTATAAGTGTATTAGTGTGTATAAGTGTGTATAAGTGTATATATGTATAAGTGTGTAAAAGTATATAAGTCTGTATAGTGTATAAGTGTGTATTAGTGTGTATAATGTATAAGTGTGTTTAGTGTATAAGTGTGTATAGTGTATAGTTTATGAATGTATAAGTATGTATAGGATATTAGTGTGTATAGTTTATAGTGTATAAGTGTATAAGTATGTATAGTGAATAAGTGTGTATAGTGTATTAGTGTGTATAGTTTATAGTGTATAAGTGTATAAGTGTATAAGTGTGTTTAAGTGTGTATAGTGTATAGTGTATGAGTGTATAAGTGTATAAGTGTTTAAGTGTGTATAGTGTATAAGTATGCATTGTGTATAAGTATGTGTAGTGTATAAGTTTGTATAGTGTAAAAGTGTATAAGTGTGTATTGTGTATAAGTGTGTATTTTGCATAAGTGTGTATAGTATATAGTGTTTAAGTGTATAAGTGTATAAGTGTTTATAGTGTAGAGTGCATAAGTGTATAAGTGTGTATAGTGTATAGTGTATAAGTGTATAGTGTGTATAATGTCTAAGTCTGTATAGTGTATAAGTGTATAAGTGTATAAGTGTATTAGTGTATAAGTGTGTATAGTGTATAAGTGTATAAGTGTGTATAGTGTATAATTGTGTATAGTGTATAGTGTATAAGTGTATAATTGTGTATAGTGTATAAGTGTATATAGTGTATATTGTATAAGTGTATAGTGTATAAGTGTATAAGTGTGTATACTGTATAAGTGTATAAGGGTATAAGTTTGTATAGTGTATAAGTGTATATAGTGTATAAGTTTATATAGTGTATAGTGTATAAGAGTGTATAGTGTATAGTGTATAGATGTGTATAGTGTATGGTGTTTAAGTGTGTATAGTGTATAGGTGTGTATAGTGTATAGTGTATAAGTGTGTATAAGTGTGTAAGTGTGTATAGTGTTTAAGTGTACATAGTGTATAGTGTATAAGTGTGTATAGTGTAGTGTATAATTGTATAAGTGTGTATAGTGTTTAAGTGTGCATAGTGTATAGTGTATAAGTGTGTATCCTGTATAGTGTATAAGTGTATAAGTGTGTAGAATGTATAAGTGTGTATAGTGTATAGTGTATAAATGTTTAGAGTGTATATTGTATAAGTATATAATTGTGTATAGTGTAAAGTGTATAATGTATAAGTGTATAATGTATAAGTGTATAAGTTTGTATAGTGTATACTGTATAAGTGTGTATAATTTATAGTGTATATGTTTATAAGTGTGTATAGTGTATAAAGTATAAGTGTATTAATGTATAAGTTTGTATAGTGTATAAGTGTGTATAGTTTGTATTGTGTATAAGTGTATATTGTATAATATATAAGTGTGTATTGTGTATAAGTTTATAATTGTGTATAGTGTATAAGGGTGTATAGTGTCAAGTGTTAATAAGTGTGTATAAGTGTGAATAGTGTACAGTTTATAAGTGTGTATAGTGTATAGTGTATAATTATACGTGTGTATAGTGTTTAGGGTATAAGAGTATATAGTGTATAAGTGTGTATAGTGTATGAGTGTGTATTAGTGTGTATAGTGTATAGTGTATAAGTGTAGAAGTGTGTAAAGTGTATAAGTGTGTATAGTGTTTGAGTTATAAGTATATAGTGTGTATAGTGTATAAGTGTGTACAGTGTATAGTGTATATGTGTATAAGTGTATAAGTGAATATAGTGTATAAGTGTTTTACTGTATAGTGTATAAGTGTGTATAGTGTATAAGTGTGTATAGTGTATAGTGTATAAGTGTGTACACTGTATAAGTGTGTACACTGTATAAGTGTGTAGTATATAAGTGTGTATAGTGTATAATTGTGTATAGTGTATAGAGTATAAGTGTGTGTATGGGTATGTAAGTGTGTATAGTATATAATTGTGTATATTGTATAGTCTATAAGTGTGTATAGTTCATAGAGTATAAGTGTGTATAGTGTATAGTGTATAAGTTAATAAGTGTGTATAGTGTATAGTGTATAAGTTAATAAGTGTGTATAGTGTATAAGTGTGTATACTGTATAGTGTATAAGTGTATAAGTTTGTAAAATGTATAAGTGTGTATAGTGGATAATTGTGTATAGTGGATAAGTGTGTATAGTGTATAATTGTGTATAGCGTATAAGTGTGTATATGTGTATATAAGTGTGTATAGTGTATAATTGCGTTTAGTGTATAGTGTATAAGTTTATACAGTTTATAAGTGTGTATAATGTATAGTGTATAAGTGTATAAGTGTGTATAATGTATAAGTGTGTATAGTGTATAGTTAATAAGTGTATAAATGTATAAATGTGTAAGTTGTATAGTGTATATAGTGTATAAGTGTATATGTGTGTATAGTGTATAAATTTATACAGTGTATAAGTGTGTATAGTGTATAGTGTATAATGTATATGTGTGTATAGTGTATAGTGTATAAGTGTATAAGTGTATATTGTATATAGTGAATAAGTGTATAAGTGTGTATAGTTTATAATTGTGTATAAGTGTATAAGTGTATAAGTGTGTATAGTGTATAAGTGTGTATAGTGTATAGTCTATATGTTTATACAGAGGTATAAGTGTGTATAGTGTATAAGTGTGTATAGTGTACAAGTGTATAAGTGTTTATAGTGTATAGTGTATAAGTGTGTATAGTGCATATTGTATAAGTGTATAAGTGTCTATAGTGAATAGGTGTGTATAGTTAATAGTGTATAAGTGGGTAGAGTGTATAGTGTAGAGTGAATAAGTGTGTATAGTGTATAGTATATACGTGTATTAGTGTGTATAGTGTATAAGTGTGTATAGTGTATGAGTGTGTATAGTGTATTAGTGTTTATAGTGTATAGTGTATAAGTGTATAGGTGTGTATAGTGTATAAGTGTATAAGTGTGTATAGTGTATGATGTTTAAGTGTGTATAGTGTATAAGTATATAAGTGTGTATAGTGTACATTGTATAAATGTATATAGTGTATAGTGTATAAGTGTATATAGTGTATAAGTTTGTATAAGTGAGAATAGTGTATAAGTGTGTATACTGTTTAGTGTATAGTGTATAAGTGTATATAGTGTTTAGTGTATAGTGTATTAGTGTATAAGTGTATAAGTGTATAAGTGTGTAAAGTGTATAAGTGTGTAAAGTGTATAAGTGTATAAGTCTGTATGGTGTTTAAGTGTTTATTAGTGTGTATAATGTATATTGTATAATTGTATATGTGTGTATAGTGTATACCTGTGTATAGTGTATAGTGTATAAGTGTACAAGTGTATAGTGTGTATAGTTTATAAGTGTGTAGAGTGTGTAGTGTATAAGTGTATAAGTGTATAAGTGTGTATAGTGCATGTGTGTATAGTGTATAGTGTATAAGTGTATAGTGTATAAGTGTGTATAGTGTTTAAGTGTATAAGTGTATAAGTGTGTATAGTGTATTAGTGTAAAAGTGTATAATTGTGTATAGTGTATAGTGAATATGTGTATAAGTCTCTATAGTGTATAATCGTGTATGGTGTATAATTGTGTATAGTGTATAGTGTATAAGTGCGTATAGTGTATAAGTGTGTATAATGTATAGTGTATATATGTACAAGTGTATAGTGTGTACAGTGTATAAGTGTGTATAGTGTATAGTATATATGAGTATAAGTGTATAGGTGTGTATAGTGTATAAGTGTATATAGTGTATAGTATATAGTATATAAGTGTATAAGTGTATAAGCATGTATTGTGTATAAGTGTGTATAATTGTGTATCAGTGTATACATGTATGAGTGTATATGTTTGTATAAGTGTGTGTCTATAGTGTATAAGTGTGTATTAGTGTATATTAGTGTGTATAGTGTATAGTTTATACGTGTATAAGTGTATAAGTGTTTATAGTGTATTAGTGTGTATAGTTTATAGTGTATAAGTTTATAAGTGTGTATAGTGTATAAGTGTATAAGTGTGTGTATGTGTGTATAGTGTATAGTGTATAAGTTTATAAGTGTATAAGTGTATAAGTGTGTATAGTGTATAAATGTGTATAGTGTATAAGTGTGTATAGTGTAAAGTATAAAGTGTATGAGTGTGTAGAGTGTATAAGTTTGTATATTGTATAAGTGTGTGTAGTGTGTAAGTGTATGGGTTTGTATAGTGTATAAGTGTGTATAGTGAATAAATGTGTATAAGTGTGTATACTGTATTCTTTATAAGTGAATAAGCATATAAGTGTGTATAGTGTATAGGTGTATAAATGTTTAAGTGTGTATAGTGTATAGGTGTATAAGTGAATAAGTGTGTATAGTGTATAGTTTATAAGTGTATACGTGTATAAGTGTGTATAAAGCCTAATAATTTATAGTGTATAGTTTATAAGTGTATAAGTGTACAAATGTATAAGTGTGTATAGTGTAGAAGTGTATTTAGTGCATAAGTGTGTATAGTGTATAGTGTATAAGTGTGTATAGTGTATAGTGTATAGTGTATAAGTGTGTAGAGTGTATAAGTATGTATAAGTGTATAAATATGTATAGTGTATAATTGTGTATAGTGTATAAGTGTGTATAAGTCTATAAGTGTGTATAATGTTTAAGTGTACATAGTGTATATTGTATAAGTGTGTATAGTGTATAGTGTATAAGTGTATAAGAGTGTATAGTGTATAAGTGTGTATAGTGTATAGAGTATAAGTGTGTATAAGTTTATAAGTGTGTATAGTGTATAGTGTATATGTGTGTATACTGTATAGTATATAAGTGTATAAGTGTGTATAGTGTATAGTATACAAGTGTGTATAGTGTAGAGTGTATAAGTATGTACAGTGTATAGTGTATATGTGTTTCAGAGTGTATAGTGAATAAGTGTGTATAGTGTATAGTATATAAGTGTGTATAGTGTATATTGTATAAGTGTGTATAGTGTATAGTGTATAGTAAATAGTTTAAAAGTGTGTATAGTATATAGGGTATAAGTGTATAAGTGTGTATAATGTATAAGTGTGTATAGTGTATACTGTATAAGCGTAGAAGTGTGTTTAGTGTATAGTGTATAGTGTATTAGTGTGTATAGTGTATAAGTGTGTATAGTGTATAGTGTATAAGTGTATAAGTGTATAAGTGTGTATAGTGTATAAGTGTGCATAGTGTATAGTGTATAAGTGTATAAGTGTATAAGTGTGTATAGTGTATAGGTGTGTATAGTGCATAAGTGTGTATATTGTATAAGTGTATAAGTGTGTAAAGTTTCAAGTGTGTATAAGTGTATAAGTGTGTATAGTGTCAAGTGTGTATAAGTGTGTATAGTGTATAGTGTATAAGTGTGTATATTGTATAGTGTATAGTGTATAGTGTATTAGTTTGTATAGTGTATAAGTGTGTATAGTGTTTATAATATGTATAGTGTATAAGTGTATAAGTGTATAAGTATGTATAGTGTATAGTGTATATAGTGTATAAGTGTATAAGTGTGTATAGTATAAAATTGTGTATAGTGTATAGTGTATTGGTGTATAAGTGCATAAGTGTGTATAGTGTATGTGTTTATAGTGTATAAGTGTATAAGTGTGTATAGTGTATAGTGTATAGTTTATAGTGTATAAGTGTGTATAGTGTATAAGTGTGTATAGTGTATAAGTGTATATAGTGTAAGAGTGTGTATAGTGTACAAGTGTTTATAGTGTATAAGTGTGTATATTGTAAAATTGTGAATAGTGTATAGTATATAAGTGTATAAATGTATAAGTGTGTATAGTGTATTAGTGTATATAGTGTATAGTGTATAAGTGTGTATAGTATATAGTGATTATAGTGTATAAGTGTATAAATGAGTATAGTGTATAAGTTTGTATAGTGTATAGTGTATAAGTGCATAAGTGTCTAAGTGTGTACAGTGTATAAGTCTGTCTAGTATATAAGTGTGTATAGTGTATAGTTTATAGTGTATAAGTGTGTAAGTGTGTATAGTGTATAAGTGTGTATAGTGTATAGTGTATAAGTGTATAAGTGTATAAATGTATATAGTGTATATTGCATAAGTGTATAAGTGTGTATAGTGTATAAGTGTGTATAGTGTATAAGTGTTTATAGTGTATAGTGTATAAGTGTATAAGTGTATAAGTGTTTATAGTGTATAAGTGTGTATAGTGTATAGTATATAAGTGTATAAGTGTATAAATGTATAAGTGTGTAGGTGTGTATAGTGTATAAGTGTGTATAGTGTAAAGGTGTATAAGTGTATAAGTGTATAAATGTATAGTGTATAATTGTGTAGAGTGCATAGTGTATAAGTGTATAAGTGTATAAGTGTGTATAGTGTATAAGTGTGTATAGTGTATAGCGTATAGTGTATAAGTTTATGAGTGTGTATAGTGTATGTGTATAGTGTATAAGTATGTATAGTGTATAGTGTATAAGTGTATAAGTGTGTATAGTGTATAAGTGTGTATAGTCTTTAGTGTAGAAGTGTATAAGTGTGTATAGTGTATAAGTGTATAAGTGTGTATAGTGTATAAGTGTGTATAGTATTTACTGTATAAGTGTATGATTGTGTATAGTGTATAAGTGTGTATAGTGTATAAGTGTATAAGTGTATGAGTGTGTATAGTGTATTAGTGTGTTTAGTGTATAGTGTATAAGTGTATAACTGTATAAGTGCGTATAGTGTATATTGTATAAGTGTAAAAGTGTATGAGTGTGTATAGTGTATAAGTGTGTATAGTGTATAAGTGTTTATAATATGTATAGTGTATAAGTGTATAAGTGTGTATAGTGTTTATAATGTGTATAGTGTATAAGTGTATAAGTGTATAAGTATGTATAGTGTATAGTGTATATAGTGTATAAGTGTATAAGTTTGTTTAGTATATAATTGTGTATAGTGTATAGTGTATTAGTGTATAAGTGCATAAGTGTGTATAGTGTATGTGTTTATAGTGTATAAGTGTATAAGTGTGTATAGTGTATAAGTGTGTATAGTGTATAAGTGTATAAGTGTGTATAGTGTATAAGTGTATAGTGTATAAGTGTATGAGTGTATAATTATATATAGTGTATAGTGTATGTGTATAAGTGTGTATAGTGTATAGGTGTGTATAGTGTATAATTGTGTATAGTGTATAGTGTATAAGCACGTAAAGTGTATAGTGTAGAAGTGTATATAGTGTATAGTGTATAAATATATAAGTGTATAGTGTGTATAGTGTATAAGTGTGTATAGTGTATAGTTTATAAGTGTATAAGGGTATAAGTGTCTATACTGTATGAGTGTGTATAAGTGTATAAGTGTATAAGTGTGTATAGTGTATAAGTGTATATAATGTATAGTGTATAAGTTTGTGTAAATGTGTATCAGTGTATAAGTGTATGATTGTATAAGTGTGTATTAGTGTTATAGGGTATAAGTGTGTATAGTGTATAAGTGTGTATAGTGTATAGTTTATAGGTGTAAAAGTGTATAAGTTTTTATAGTGTATTAGTGTGTATAGTTTATAGTGTATAAGTGTATAAGTGTGTATAGTGTATAAGTGTATATAGTGTATAAGTGTGTATAGTGTATAAGTGTATAAGCGTATAAGTGTGTGTAAGTGTGTATAGTGTATAAGTGTATAAGTGTATAAGTGTAAAAGTGTGTATACTGTATAACTGTGAAGTGTATAAGTGTGTATAGTGTATAAGTGTGTATATTTTATAAGTGTGTATAGTGTATAAGTGTATTAGTGCGTATCGTGTATAAGTGTGTATGGTGAATAAATGTGTATAAGTGTGTATAGTGTACTCTGTATAAGTGTATAAGTGTATAAGTGTGTATAGTGTATAGTGTATTATTGTATAAGTGTGTATAGTGTATAGTGTATAAGAGTATAATTGTATAGTGTGTATAGTGTATAAGTGTGTATATTGTATAGTGTATAAGTGTAAAAGTGTATAAATGTGTATAGTGTATAAGTGTATAAGTGTTTAAGTGTGTATAGTGTATAGTGTATAAGTGTATAAGTGTGTATAGTGTATATAAGTGTGTAGAGAGTATAAGTGTGTATAGTGTACTGTGTATAAGTGTATAGATTAAAAGTGTATAAGTGTATATGTGTGTATAGTGTATAGTGTATAAGCGTATAAGTGTATAAGTGTGTATAGTGCATAAGTATGTATAGTGTATAGTTTATAAGTGTATAATTGTACAATTGTATAAGTGTGTATAGTGTATAAGTGTATAGAGTGCATAAGTGTGTATAGTGTATAGTATATTAGTGTGTATAGTGTATAGTGTATAAGTGTGTAAAGTGTATAGTGTATAAGTATGTATAAGTGTGTAGTGTATAATTGTGTATGGTGTATAGTGTATAAGTGTGTATAAGTGTATAATTGTGTACAGTGTTTAAGTTTACATAGTGTATAGTGTATAAGTGTGTATAGTGTATAGTGTATAAGTATGTATAGTTTATAGTGTATAAGTATGTATGAGTGTATTAGTGTGTATAGTGTATAATTGTGTATAGTGTATAGTGTATAAGTGTGTATAAGTGTATAAGCATGTATAGTGTATAGTGTATAAGTTTGTATAGTGTATAGTGTATAATTGTTAAGTGTGTATAGTGTATAGTGTATAAGTGTGTATACTGTATAGTTTATAAGTGTATAATTGTGTATAGTGTAAAGTGTATAATGTATAAGTGTATAAGTGTGTATAGTGTATACATGTGTATACTGTATAAGTTTGTATAGTGGATAAGTGTGTATAGTGTATAGTGTATAAGTGTGTATACTGTATTCTTTATAAATGAATGAGTGTATAAGTGTGAATTGTGTATAGTGTATAAGTGTATGAGTGTATATAGTGTATAGTGTATAAGTGTATAAGTGTATAATGTGTATAGTGTATAATTGTGTATAGTGTCTAAGTGTATAAGTGTGAAAATGTGTATTGTGTATAAGTGTATAAGTGTTTAGGTGTGTTTAGTGTATAGGTGTATAAGTGAATAAGTGTGTATAGTGTATATAAGTGTGTATAGTGTATACAGTAAGTTTATATAGTATATAGTGTATAAGTGTATAGTGTAACAGTGTATAAGTGTATACGTGTGTATAGTGTATAGTTTATAAGTGTATAAGTGTATAAGTGTATAAGTGTGTATAAAGCCTAATAATGTATAGTGTATAGTTTATAAGTGTATAAGTGTACAAATGTATAAGTGTGTATAGTGTATAAGTGTATATAGTGCATAAGTGTGTATAGTGTATAGTGTATGAGTGTCTATAGTGTATAGTGTATAGTGTATAGTGTATCAGTGTGTATAGTGTATAGTGTATAGTGTATAGTGTATAGTGTATCAGTGTGTATAGTGTATAGTGTATAGTGTATAAGTGTGTAGAATGTATAAGTATGTATAAGTGTATAAATGTGTATAGTGTATAATTGTGTATAGTGTATGAGTGTGTATAAGTCTATAAGTGTGTATAATGTTTAAGTGTACATAGTGTATATTGTATAAGTGTTTATAGTGTATAGTGTATAAGTGTATAAGAGTGTATAGTGTATAAGTGTGTATAGTGTATAGTGTATAAGTGTGTATAAGTTCATAAGTGTGTATAGTGTATAGTGTATATGTGTGTATACTGTATAATATATAAGTGTATAAGTGTGTATAGTGTATAGTATAAAAGTGTATATAGTGTATAGTGTATAAGTATGTATAGTGAATAGTGTATATGATTTTCAGAGTGTTTAGTGAATAAGTGTGTGTAGTGTATAGTAAATAAGTGTGTATAGTGTATATTGAATAAGTGTGTATAGTGTATAGTATATAGTGTAAAAGTGTGTATATTGTATAGGGTATAAGTGTATAAGTGTGTATAATGTATAAGTGTGTATAGTGTATAAGTGTGTATAGTGTATACTGTATAAGTGTAGAAGTGTGTATAGTGTAAACTGTATAAGTGTAGAAGTGTGTATAGTGTATAGTGTATAGTGTATAAGTGTATAAGTGTGTATAGTGTATAGTGTATAAGTGTATAAGTGTATAAGTGTGTATAGTGTATAAGCCTGTATAGTGTATAGTGTATAAGTGTATAGGTGTGTATAGTGTATAAGCGTGTTTATTGTATAGTGTATAAGTGTATAAGTGTGTATATTGTCAAGTGTGTATAAGTGTATAAGTGTGTATAGTGTCAATTGTGTATAAGTGTGTATAGTGTATAGTGTATAAGTGTGTATAGTGTATAATGTATAGTGTATAGCGTATAAGTGTGTATAGTGTATAAGTGTGTATAGTGTATAAGTGTATATAGTGTATGAATGTGTATAGTGTAAAATTGTGAATGGTGTATAGTATATAAGTGTATAAATGTATAAGTGTGTATAGAGTATTAGTATATATAGTGTATAGTGTATAAGTGCGTATAGTATATAGTGATAATAGTGTATAAGTGTATAAGTGTATGAATGTGTATAGTGTACAAGTTTTATAGTGTATAGTGCATAAGTGTATAAGTTTCTAAGTGGTATAGTGTATAAGTCTGTCTAGTGTATAAGTGTGTATAGTGTATAGTTTATAGTGAATAAGTGTGAAAGTGTGTATAGTGTATAAGTGTGTATAGTGTATAGTGCATAAGTGTATGAGTGTATAAGTGTGTATAGTGTATAAATGTGTATAGTGTGTAGTATTTAAGTGTATAAGTGTATAAATGTATAAGTGTGTAGGTGTGTATAGTGTATAAGTGTGTATAGTGTATAAGTGTATAAATGTATAGTGTATAATTGTGTAGAGTGCATAGTGTATAAGTGTATAAGTGTATAAGTGTGTATAGGGTATAAGTGTGTATAGTGTATAGCGTATAGTGTATAAGTTTATAAGTGTGTATAGTCTGTGTATAGTGTATAAGTATGTATAGTGTATAGTGTATAAGTGTAAAAGTGTGTAGAGTTTATAAGTGTGTATAGTCTATAGTGTATAAGTGTATAAGTGTGTATAGTGTATAAGTGTTTAAGTGTGTATAGTGTATAAGTGTATATAGTATATAGTGTATAAGTGTATGATTGTGTATAGTGTATAATTGTGATTAATGTATAAGTGTGTATAGTGTATAAGTGTATAAGTGCATGAGTGTGTATAGTGTATTAGTGTGTTTAGTGTATAGTGTGTAAGTGTATGAGTATGTATAGTGTATAGTGTATAAGTGTTTATAATGTGTATAGTGTATAAGTGTATAAGTGTATAAGTGTGTATAGTGTATATATGTGTATAGTGTATAAGTGTATGTGTGTATAGTGTTTATAATATGTATAGTGTATAAGTGTATAAGTGTATAAGTATGTATAGTGTATAGTGTATATAGTGTATAAGTGTGTAAGTGTGTATAGTATAAAATTGTGTATAGTGTATAGTGTAATAGTGTATAAGTGTATAAGTGTATAAGTGTGTATAGTGTATATATGTGTATAGTGTATAAGTGTATGTGTGTATAGTGTTTATAATATGTATAGTGTATAAGTGTATAAGTGTATAAGTATGTATAGTGTATAGTGTTTATAGTGTATAAGTGTATAAGTGTGTATAGTTTATAGTGTATAGTGTATAAGTGTGTATAGTGTATAAGTGTGTATAGTGTGTGAGTGTGTAAAGTTTATAAGTGTGTATAGTGTATAAGTGTGTATAGTGTAAAATTGTGAATTGTGTATAGTATATAAGCGTATAAATGTATAAGTGTGTATAGTGTATTAGTGTGTATAGTGTATAGTGTATAAGTGTGCATAGTATATAGTGATTATAGTGTATAAGTGTATTAGTGTATAAATGAGTATAGTGTAAAAGTTTGTATAGTGTATAGTGTATAAGTGTATAAGTGTCTAAGTGTGTATAGTGTATAAGTCTGTCTAGTGTATAAGTGTGTATAGTGCATAGTTTATAGTGTATAAGTGTGTAAGTGTGTATAGTGTATAAGTATATAAGTGTATAAATGTATATAGTGTATATTTTATAAGTGTATAAGTGTGTATAGTGTATAAGTGTGTATAGTGTATAAGTGTATAAGTGTATAAATGTATAGTGTATAATTGTGTAGAGTGCATGGTGTATAAGTGTATAAGTGTATAAGCGTATATAGGGTATAAGTGTGTATAGTGTATACCGTATAGTGTATAAGTTTACAAGTGTGTATAGTGTGTGTTTATAGTGTATAAGTATGTATAGTGTATAGTGTATAAGTGTATAAGTGTGTATAGTTTATGTGTGTATAGTCTATTGTGTATAAGTGTATAAGTGTGTATAGTGTATAAGTGTATAAGTGTGTATAGTGTATAAGTGTATAAGTGTGTATAGTGTATAAGTGTGTATAGTGTATAAGTGTGTATAGTCTATAGTGTATAAGTTTATAAGTGTGTATAGTGTATAAGTGTATTAGTGCATATAGTGTATAAGTTTGTATGGTGAATAAATGTGTATAAGTGTGTATAGTGTACTCTGTATAAGTGTATAAGTGTATAAGTGTGTATAGTGTATAGGTATTATTGTATAAGTGTGTATAGTGTATAGTGTATAAGAGTATAATTGTATAGTGTGTATAGTGTACAAGTGTGTATATTATATAGTGTATATGTGTAAAAGTGTATAAATGTGTATAGTGTATAAGTGTATAAGTGTTTAAGTGTGTATAGTGTATAGTGTATAAGTGTATACGTGTGTATAGTGTATATAAGTGTGTATAGAGTATAAGTGTATATAGTGTATTGTGTATAAGTGTATAGATTAAAAGTGTATAAGTGTATACGTGAGTATAGTGTATAGTGTATAAGTGTATAAGTGTATAAGTGTGTATAGTGCATAAGTATGTATAGTGTATAGTTTATAAGTGTATAAGTGTATATGTGTATAAGTGTGTATGGTGTATAAATGTATAGAGTGCATAAGTGTGTATATTGTATAGTATATTAGTGTGTATAGTGTATAGTGTATAAGTGTGTAAAGTGTATAGTGTATAAGTATGTATAAGTGTGTTGAGTGTATAATTGTGTATAGTGTATAGTGTATAAGTGTGTATAAGTGTATAAGTGTGTATAGTGTTTCAGTTTACATAGTGTATAGTGTATAAGTGTGTATACTGTAAAGTGTATATGTGTATAAGTGTATAAGTTTATAAGTGTATAAGTGTGTATAGTGCATAAGTATTTATAGTGTATAGTTTATAAGTGGATAAGTGTACAAGTGTATAAGTGTGTATAGTGTATAAGTGTATAGAGTGCATAAGTGTGTATAGTGTATAGTGTATAAGTGTGTATAGTGTATAGTGTATAAGTGTGTATAGTGTATAGTGTATAAGTATGTGTGAGTGTATTAGTGTGTATAGTGTATAATTGTGTATAGTGTATAGTGTATAAGTGTGTATAAGTGTATATGCGTGTATAGTGTATAGTGTATAAGTGTGTATAGTGTATAGTGTATAAATGTATAAATGTGTATAGTGTTTATAATATGTATAGTGTATAAGTGTATAAGTGCATAAGTGTGTATAGTGTATGTGTTTATAGTGTATAAGTGTATAAGTGTGTATAGTGTATAGTGTATAGTGTATAGTGTATAAGTGTGTATAGTGTATAAGTGTGTATAGTTTATAAGTGTATATTGTGTATGAGTGTGTATAGTGTATAAGTGTGTATAGTGTATAAGTGTGTCTAGTGTAAAATTGTGAATAGTGTATAGTATATAAGTTTATAAATGTATAAGTGTGTATAGTGTATTAGTGTATATAGTATATAGTGTACAAGTGTGTATAGTATTTGGTGATTATAGTGTATAAGTTTATAAGTGTATGAATGTGTATAGTGTATATGTTTGTATAGTGTATAGTGTATAAGTGTATAAGTGTCTAAGTGTGTATAGTTTATAACTGTGTCTAGTGTATAAGTGTGTATAGTGTATAGTTTATAGTGTATAAGTGTATAAATGTATAAGTGTGTAAGTATGTATAGTGTATAAGTGTGTATAGTGTATAGTGTATAAGTGTATAAGTGTATAAATGTGTATAGTGTATATTGTATAAGTGTATAAGTGTGTATAGTGTATAAGTGTCTAAGTGTATAAGTGTTTATAGTGTATAAGTGTGTATAGTGTATAAGTGTGTATAGTGTATAGTATATAAGTGTATAAGTGTATAAATGTATAAGTGTGTAGGTGTGTATAGTGTATAAGTGTATAAGTGTATAAGTGTATAAGTGTATAGTGTATAATTGTGTAGAGTGCATAGTGTATAAGTGTATTAGTGTATAAGTGTGTATAGGGTATAAGTGTGTATAGTGTATAGCGTATAGTGTATAAGGTTATAAGTATGTATAGTGTATAAGTATGTATAGTGTATAGTGTATAAGTGTATAAGTGTGTATAGTTTATAAGTGTGTATAGTCTATAGTGTATAAGTGTGTATAGTGTATAAGTGTATAAGTGTTTATAGTGTATAAGTGTTTATAGTGTATAAGTGTGTATAGTATAGTGTATAAGTGTATGATTGTGTATATTGTATAAGCGTGATTAGTGTATAAGTGTGTATAGTGTATAAGTGTATAAGTGTATGAGTGTGTATACTGTATTAGTGTGTTTAGTGTATAGTGTATAAGTGTATAAGTATATATAGTGTATAGTGTATAAGTGTATAACTGTATAAGTTCGTATAGTGTATATTGTATAAGTGTAAAAGTGTATGAGTGTGTATAGTGGATAATTGTGTATAGTGTATAAGTGCGCATAGTCTATAAGTGTTTATAATGTGTATAGTGTATAAGTGTAAAAGTGTATAAGTGTGTATAGTGTATATATGTGTATAGTGTATAAGTGTATAAGTGTGTATAGTGTTTATAATGTGTATAGTGTTTATAATGTGTATAGTGTATAAGTGTATAAGTGTATAAGTATGTATAGTGTATAGTGTATATAGTGTATAAGTGTATAAGTGCGTATAGTATATAATTGTGTATAGTGTATAGTGTATTAGTGTATAAGTGCATAAGTGTTTATAGTGTATGTGTTTATAGTTTATAAGTGTATAAGTGTGTATAGTGTATAAGTGTGTATAGGGTATAAGTGTATAAGTGTGTATAGTGTATAAGTGTGTATAGTCTATAAGTGTGTATAGTGTATAAGTGTATGAGTGTATAATTAGGTATAGTGTATAGTGTATAAGTGTATAAGTGTGTATAGTGTATAGGTGTGTATAGTGTATAATTGTGTATAGTGTATAGTGTATAAGCGCATAAAGTGTATAGTGTATAAGTGTATATAGTGTATAGTGTATAAATGTATAAGTGTATAGTGTGTATAGTGTATAAGTGTGTATAGTGTATAGTTTATAAATGTATAAGGGTATAAGTGTGTATAGTGTATAAGTGTATAAACATGGATCGTGTATTAGTGTGTATAGTGTATAAGTGTATAAGTGTGTATAAATGTGTATCAGTGTATAACGGTATGATTGTATAAGTGTGTATTAGTGTTATAGTGTATAAGTGTGTATAGTGTATAAGTGTGTATAGTGTATAGTTTATAAGTGTATAAGTGTATAAGTTTTTATAGTGTATTAGTGTGTATAGTTTATAGTGTATAAGTGTATAAGTGTGTATAGTGTATAAGTGTATATAGTGTATAAATGTGTATAGTGTAAAAGTGTAATAGCGTATAAGTGTGTGTAAGTGTGTATAGTGTATAAGTGTATAAGTGTATAAGTGTAAAAGAGTGTATAGTGTATAAATGTGTAGTGTATAAGTGTGTATAGTGTATATTGTATAAGTGTATAAGTGTATATATTTTATAAGTGTGTATAGTGTATAAGTGTATAAGTGTGTATAGTGTATAGTGTATTATTGTATAAGTGTGTATAGTGTATAGTGTATAAGAGTATAATTGTATAGTGTGTGTAGTGTATAAGTGTGTATATTGTATAGTGTACAAGTGTAAAAGTGTATAAATGTGTATAGTGTATAAGTGTATAAGTGTTTAAGTGTGTATAGTGTATAGTATATAAGTGTATAAGTGTGTATAGTGTATATAAGTGTGCTTAGAGTATAAGTGTATATAGTGTATTGTGTATAAGTGTATAGATTGAAAGTGTATAAGTGTATACGTGTGTATAAAGTATAGTGTATAAGTGTATAAGTGTGTATATTGCATAAGTATGTATAGTGTATAGTTTATAAGTGTATAAGTGTACAAGTGTATAAGTGTGTATAGTGTATAAGTGTATAGAGTGTATAAGTATGTATAGTGTATAGTATATTAGTGTGTATAGTGTATAGTGTATAAGTGTGTAAAGTGTATAGTGTATAAGTATGTATAAGTGTATATAGTGTATAATTGTGTATAGTGTATAGTGTATAAGTGTGTATAAGTGTATAACTGTGTATAGTGTTTAAGTTTACATAGTGTATAGTGTATAAGTGTTCATACTGTATAGTGTAAAGGTGTATAAGTGTATAAGTGTATAAGTGTATAACTGTATAAGTGTGTATAGTGCATAAGTATGTATAGTGTATAGTTTATAGGTGGATAAGTGTACAAGTGTATAAGTGTGTATAGTGTATAAGTGTATAGAGTGCATAAGTGTTTATAGTGTATAGTTTATAATTGTGTATAGTGTATAGTGTATAAGTGTGTATAGTGTATAGTGTATAAGTATGTATGAGTGTATTAGTGTGTATAGTGTATAATTGTGTATAGTGTATAGTGTATAAGTGTGTATAAGTGTATAAGCGTGTATAGTGTATAGTGTATAAGTGTGTATAGTGTATAGTGTATAAGTGTGTATACTGTATAGTGTATAAGTGTATAATTGTGTATAGTGTAAAGTGTATAATGTATAAGTGTATAAGTGTGTATAGTTCATAGTGTATAAGTATGTATAGTGTATAGTGTATAAGTATTTATGTGTATAAGTGTGTATAGTGTATTGAGTATAAGTGTATTAATGTATAAATTTGTATAGCGTGAAAGTCTGTATAGTTTGTATATTGCATAAGTGTGTATAGTGTATAATGTATAAGTGTGTATATTGTATAAATATATAATTGTGTATAGTGTATAAGTGTGTATAGTGTCAAGTGTGTATAAGTGTGTATAAGTGTGTATAGTGTATAGTTTATAAGTGTACATAGTGTATATTGTATAGTGTATAAGTGTGTAGAGTGTTTAGTCTATAAGTTTATATAGTGTATAAGTGTGTGTAGTGTATAAGTGTGTATAGTGTATAAGATTATATAGTTTATGAGTGTGTATTAGTGTGTATAGTGTATAGTGTATAAGTGTATAGTGTATAAGTGTATAAGTGTTTATTGTGTATAAGTGTGTATAGTGTAAAAGTGTATAAGTGTATATTGTGTATAGTGTATAAGTGTGTACAGTGTATAGTTTATAAGTGTATAAGTGCATCAGTGTATAAGTGCATCAGTGTATAAGTGTGTATAGTGTATAAGTGTGTATAGTGTATATTGTATAAGTGTGTAAACTGTATAAGTGTGTATAGTGTATAAGTGTGTATAGTGTATATTGTATAAGTGTGTAAACTGTATAAATGTGTAGTGCATAAGTGTGTATAGGGTATAATTGTGTATACTGTATAGTGTATAAGAGTGTATATGTGTATATAAGTGTGTATAGTGTGTAATTGTGTATAGTGTATAGTCTATAAATGTTTAGAGTATATAGTGTATTAGTGTGTATAGTGTGTAGTGTATAAGTGTATGAGTGTGTTTAGTTCAAAAGTGTATGAGTGTGTTTAGTTCAAAAGTGTGTATAGTATTTAGTGTATAAGTGTATAAATGTATTATAAGTGTATAAGTGTATGAGTGGGTATAGTGTATGAGTGTGTTTACTGTATAGTGTATAAGTGTGTTTAAGTGTGTAAGTGTGTATAGTGTAGAAGTGTTTATACTGTATAGTGTATAAGTGTATAAGTGTGTAAAATGTATAAGTGTGTATAGTGTATAGTGTATACTGTATAAGTGTATAAATGTGTATAGTGTAAAGTGCATAATGTATAAGTGTGTATATTGTATAGTGTATAATTGTATAAGTGTATAAGTGTGTATCGTGTATAAGTGTGTATAGTGTATAAGTGTATAAGTGTACAAGTGTGTATAGTGTATAGAGTATAAGTGTATAAATGTATAAGTTTGTATAGTGTATAAGTGTGTAGAGTGTGTATAGTGTATAAGTGTGTATATTGTATAGTGTATAAGTGTGTATAGAATATAAGTGTATAAGTGTGTATAGTTTAAAAGTTTGTATAGTGTCAAGTGTGTATAAGTGTATATGAGTGTGTATAGTGTATAGTTTATAAGTGTGTGTAGTGTATAGTGTATAGAGTATAGTGTATAAGTGTGTATAGTGTTTGGAGTATAAGTTTATATAGTGTAAAATTGTATATAGTGTAAAAGTGTATATAGTGTATAAGTGTATATAGTGTATAAGTGTATGTAGTGTATAAGTGTGTATTAGTGTATATAGTGTATAGTGTATAAGTGTAGAAGTGTGTATAGTGTATAAGTTTGTATAGTGTATTGTATATAATTGTATAAGTGCATCAGTGTATAAGTGTGTATAGTGTATAAGTGTGTATAGTGTATAGTGTATAAGTGTGTATACTGTATAAGTGTGTATAGTGGATAAGTGTGTATAATGGATAAGTTTGTATAGTGTATAATTATGTATAGTGTATAGTGTATAAGTGTGTATATGTGTATATAAGTGTGTATAGTGTATAATTGTGTATAGTGTATAGTATATAAGGTTATATAGTGTATAAGAGTGTATAGTGTATAGTGTATAAGTGTATAAGTGTGTATAATGTATAAGTGTGTATAGTGTAGAGTGTATAAGTGTATAAGTGTGTAAAGTGTATAGTGTATATAGTGTGTAAGTGTATAAGTGTGTATAGTTTATAAGTGTGTATAAGTGTATAATTGTATAAGTGGTTATAGTGTATAAGTGTGTTTAGTGTATAGTGTATAATTGTGTATAAGTGTATAAGTATGTATAGTGTATAAGTGTGTATAGTGTATAGTCTATAAGTTTATACAGTGTATAAGTGTGTATAGTGTATAAGTGTATAAGTGTATAAGTGTTTATAGTGTATAGTGTATAAGTGTAAATAGTGTATATTGTATAATTGCATAAGTGTGTATAGTGAATAGGTGTGTATAGTATATTGTGTATAAGTGTATATAGTGTATAGTGTATAGTGAATAAGTGTGTATAGTGCATAGTGTATATATGTATAAGTGTGTATAGTGTATAAGTGTGTATAGGGTATAAGTGTATAAGTGTGTATAGTGTATAAGTGTGTATAGTCTATAAGTGTGTATAGTGTATAAGTGTATGAGTGTATAATTAGGTATAGTGTATAGTGTATAAGTGTATAAGTGTGTATAGTGTATAGGTGTGTATAGTGTATAATTGTGTATAGTGTATAGTGTATAAGCGCGTAAAGTGTATAGTGTATAAGTGTATATAGTGTATAGTGTATAAATGTATAAGTGTATAGTGTGTATAGTGTATAAGTGTGTATAGTGTATAGTTTATAAATGTATAAGGGTATAAGTGTGTATAGTGTATAAGTGTATAAACATGGATCGTGTATTAGTGTGTATAGTGTATAAGTGTATAAGTGTGTATAAATGTGTATCAGTGTATAACGGTATGATTGTATAAGTGTGTATTAGTGTTATAGTGTATAAGTGTGTATAGTGTATAAGTGTGTATAGTGTATAGTTTATAAGTGTATAAGTGTATAAGTTTTTATAGTGTATTAGTGTGTATAGTTTATAGTGTATAAGTGTATAAGTGTGTATAGTGTATAAGTGTATATAGTGTATAAATGTGTATAGTGTAAACGTGTAATAGCGTATAAGTGTGTGTAAGTGTGTATAGTGTATAAGTGTATAAGTGTATAAGTGTAAAAGAGTGTATAGTGTATAAATGTGTAGTGTATAAGTGTGTATAGTGTATATTGTATAAGTGTATAAGTGTATATATTTTATAAGTGTGTATAGTGTATAAGTGTATAAGTGTGTATAGTGTATAGTGTATTATTGTATAAGTGTGTATAGTGTATAGTGTATAAGAGTATAATTGTATAGTGTGTGTAGTGTATAAGTGTGTATATTGTATAGTGTACAAGTGTAAAAGTGTATAAATGTGTATAGTGTATAAGTGTATAAGTGTTTAAGTGTGTATAGTGTATAGTATATAAGTGTATAAGTGTGTATAGTGTATATAAGTGTGCTTAGAGTATAAGTGTATATAGTGTATTGTGTATAAGTGTATAGATTGAAAGTGTATAAGTGTATACGTGTGTATAAAGTATAGTGTATAAGTGTATAAGTGTGTATATTGCATAAGTATGTATAGTGTATAGTTTATAAGTGTATAAGTGTACAAGTGTATAAGTGTGTATAGTGTATAAGTGTATAGAGTGTATAAGTATGTATAGTGTATAGTATATTAGTGTGTATAGTGTATAGTGTATAAGTGTGTAAAGTGTATAGTGTATAAGTATGTATAAGTGTATATAGTGTATAATTGTGTATAGTGTATAGTGTATAAGTGTGTATAAGTGTATAACTGTGTATAGTGTTTAAGTTTACATAGTGTATAGTGTATAAGTGTTCATACTGTATAGTGTAAAGGTGTATAAGTGTATAAGTGTATAAGTGTATAACTGTATAAGTGTGTATAGTGCATAAGTATGTATAGTGTATAGTTTATAGGTGGATAAGTGTACAAGTGTATAAGTGTGTATAGTGTATAAGTGTATAGAGTGCATAAGTGTTTATAGTGTATAGTTTATAATTGTGTATAGTGTATAGTGTATAAGTGTGTATAGTGTATAGTGTATAAGTATGTATGAGTGTATTAGTGTGTATAGTGTATAATTGTGTATAGTGTATAGTGTATAAGTGTGTATAAGTGTATAAGCGTGTATAGTGTATAGTGTATAAGTGTGTATAGTGTATAGTGTATAAGTGTGTATACTGTATAGTGTATAAGTGTATAATTGTGTATAGTGTAAAGTGTATAATGTATAAGTGTATAAGTGTGTATAGTTCATAGTGTATAAGTATGTATAGTGTATAGTGTATAAGTATTTATGTGTATAAGTGTGTATTGTGTATTGAGTATAAGTGTATTAATGTATAAATTTGTATAGCGTGAAAGTCTGTATAGTTTGTATATTGCATAAGTGTGTATAGTGTATAATGTATAAGTGTGTATATTGTATAAATATATAATTGTGTATAGTGTATAAGTGTGTATAGTGTCAAGTGTGTATAAGTGTGTATAAGTGTGTATAGTGTATAGTTTATAAGTGTACATAGTGTATATTGTATAGTGTATAAGTGTGTAGAGTGTTTAGTCTATAAGTTTATATAGTGTATAAGTGTGTGTAGTGTATAAGTGTGTATAGTGTATAAGAGTATATAGTTTATGAGTGTGTATTAGTGTGTATAGTGTATAGTGTATAAGTGTATAAGTGTGTATTGTGTATAAGTGTGTATAGTGTAAAAGTGTATAAGTGTATATTGTGTATAGTGTATAAGTGTGTACAGTGTATAGTTTATAAGTGTATAAGTGCATCAGTGTATAAGTGCATCAGTGTATAAGTGTGTATAGTGTATAATTGTGTATAGTGTATATTGTATAAGTGTGTAAACTGTATAAGTGTGTATAGTGTATAAGTGTGTATAGTGTATATTGTATAAGTGTGTAAACTGTATAAATGTGTAGTGCATAAGTGTGTATAGGGTATAATTGTGTATACTGTATAGTGTATAAGAGTGTATATGTGTATATAAGTGTGTATAGTGTGTAATTGTGTATAGTGTATAGTCTATAAATGTTTAGAGTATATAGTGTATTAGTGTGTATAGTGTGTAGTGTATAAGTGTATGAGTGTGTTTAGTTCAAAAGTGTATGAGTGTGTTTAGTTCAAAAGTGTGTATAGTATTTAGTGTATAAGTGTATAAATGTATTATAAGTGTATAAGTGTATAAGTGGGTATAGTGTATGAGTGTGTTTACTGTATAGTGTATAAGTGTGTTTAAGTGTGTAAGTGTGTATAGTGTAGAAGTGTTTATACTGTATAGTGTATAAGTGTATAAGTGTGTAAAATGTATAAGTGTGTATAGTGTATAGTGTATACTGTATAAGTGTATAAATGTGTATAGTGTAAAGTGCATAATGTATAAGTGTGTATATTGTATAGTGTATAATTGTATAAGTGTATAAGTGTGTATCGTGTATAAGTGTGTATAGTGTATAAGTGTATAAGTGTACAAGTGTGTATAGTGTATAGAGTATAAGTGTATAAATGTATAAGTTTGTATAGTGTATAAGTGTGTAGAGTGTGTATAGTGTATAAGTGTGTATATTGTATAGTGTATAAGTGTGTATAGAATATAAGTGTATAAGTGTGTATAGTTTAAAAGTTTGTATAGTGTCAAGTGTGTATAAGTGTATATGAGTGTGTATAGTGTATAGTTTATAAGTGTGTGTAGTGTATAGTGTATAGAGTATAGTGTATAAGTGTGTATAGTGTTTGGAGTATAAGTTTATATAGTGTTAAATTGTATATAGTGTAAAAGTGTATATAGTGTATAAGTGTATATAGTGTATAAGTGTATGTAGTGTATAAGTGTGTATTAGTGTATATAGTGTATAGTGTATAAGTGTAGAAGTGTGTATAGTGTATAAGTTTGTATAGTGTATAAGTGTATGAGTGTATAGTGTGTATAGTGTATAAGTGTGTATAGTGTATTGTATATAATTGTATAAGTGCATCAGTGTATAAGTGTGTATAGTGTATAAGTGTGTATAGTGTATAGTGTATAAGTGTGTATACTGTATAAGTGTGTATAGTGGATAAGTGTGTATAATGGATAAGTTTGTATAGTGTATAATTATGTATAGTGTATAGTGTATAAGTGTGTATATGTGTATATAAGTGTGTATAGTGTATAATTGTGTATAGTGTATAGTATATAAGGTTATATAGTGTATAAGAGTGTATAGTGTATAGTGTATAAGTGTATAAGTGTGTATAATGTATAAGTGTGTATAGTGTAGAGTGTATAAGTGTATAAGTGTGTAAAGTGTATAGTGTATATAGTGTGTAAGTGTATAAGTGTGTATAGTTTATAAGTGTGTGTAAGTGTATAATTGTATAAGTGGTTATAGTGTATAAGTGTGTTTAGTGTATAGTGTATAATTGTGTATAAGTGTATAAGTATGTATAGTGTATAAGTGTGTATAGTGTATAGTCTATAAGTTTATACAGTGTATAAGTGTGTATAGTGTATAAGTGTATAAGTGTATAAGTGTTTATAGTGTATAGTGTATAAGTGTAAATAGTGTATATTGTATAATTGCATAAGTGTGTATAGTGAATAGGTGTGTATAGTATATTGTGTATAAGTGTATATAGTGTATAGTGTATAGTGAATAAGTGTGTATAGTGCATAGTGTATATATGTATAAGTGTGTATAGTGTATAAGTGTGTATAGTGTATGAGTGTGTATAGTGTATATTTTTATAGTGTATAGTGTATAAGTGTATAGGTGTGTATAGTGTATATGTGCATAAGTGTGTATAGTGTATAATGTATAAGTGTGTATAGTGTATAAGTGTATAAGTGTATAAGTGTGTATAGTGTATATTGTATAAATGTATATAGTGTAAAGTGTATAGTGTATAAGTGTGTATAGTGTATAAATTTGTATAAGTGTATAAGTGTGTAAAGTGTATAAGTGTGTATACTGTATAGTGTATAGTGTATAAGTGTGTATAGTGTATAGTGTATAGTGTATAAGTGTATAAGTGTGTATAGTGTATAAGTGTGTATTAAGTATAGACAGTATAGTGTATAAGTGTATAAGTGTGTATAGTGTATAAGTGTTTATTAAGTATAGACAGTATAGAGTATAAGTGTATAAGTGTGTATAGTGTATAAGTTTATGAGTGTATAGTGTGTATAGTGTGTATAGTTTATATGTGTATAAGTGTATAAGTGTGTATAATGTATAAGTGTATAAGTCTGTATAGTGTTTAAGTGTTTATTAGTGTGTATAGTGCATATTGTATAATTGTATAAGTGCTTGTAGTGTATAAGTGTGTATATTGTATAGTGTATAAATGTATAAGTGTTTAGTGTGTATGGTGTATAAGTGTGTATAGTGTATAGTGTATAAGTGTATAAGTGTATAAGTGTGTATAGTGTATAAGTGTGTATAGTGTATAGTGTATATAGTGTATATAGTGTATAAGTGTATAAGTGTGCATAGTGTATAAGTGTGTATAGTGTATAATTGTGTATAGTGTATAGTGTATAAGTGTATAAGTGTGTATAGTGTATGTGTGTATAGTGTATAAGTGTATAAGTGTGTGTAGTGTATAAGTTTATATAGTGTATAAGTGTATATATTGTATTAGTGTGTATAGTGTATAGTGTATAAGTGTATAAGTGTGTATAGTGTATAAGTGTGTATAGTGAATAAGTGTGTATAGTTTATAAGTGTATAAGTTTATAATTGTGTATAGTGTATAGTTTATAAGTGTATAAGTGTGTATAGTGTATAAGTGTGTTTGGTGTATAATTGTGTTTAGTGTATAAGTGCGTATAGTGTATAGTGTATAATTGTGTTTAGTGTATAAGTGCGTATAGGGTATAGTGTATAAGTGTATAAGTGTGTATAGTGTATAAGTGTGTTTACTGTATAGTGTATAAATGTATAAGTGTATAGTGTGTATAGTGTATAAGTGTGTTTAGTGTATAGTGTATAATTGTGTATAAGTGTATAAGTATGTATAGTGTATAAGTGTGTATAGTGTATAGTCTATAAGTTTATACAGTGTATAAGTGTGTATAGTGTATAAGTGTATAAGTGTATAAGTGTTTATAGTGTATAGTGTATAAGTGTAAATAGTGTATATTGTATAATTGCATAAGTGTGTATAGTGAATAGGTGTGTATAGTATATTGTGTATAAGTGTATATAGTGTATAGTGTATAGTGAATAAGTGTGTATAGTGCATAGTGTATATATGTATAAGTGTGTATAGTGTATAAGTGTGTATAGTGTATGAGTGTGTATAGTGTATATTTTTATAGTGTATAGTGTATAAGTGTATAGGTGTGTATAGTGTATATGTGCATAAGTGTGTATAGTGTATAATGTATAAGTGTGTATAGTGTATAAGTGTATAAGTGTATAAGTGTGTATAGTGTATATTGTATAAATGTATATAGTGTAAAGTGTATAGTGTATAAGTGTGTATAGTGTATAAATTTGTATAAGTGTATAAGTGTGTACAGTGTATAAGTGTGTATACTGTATAGTGTATAGTGTATAAGTGTGTATAGTGTATAGTGTATAGTGTATAAGTGTATAAGTGTGTATAGTGTATAAGTGTGTATTAAGTATAGACAGTATAGTGTATAAGTGTATAAGTGTGTATAGTGTATAAGTGTTTATTAAGTATAGACAGTATAGTGTATAAGTGTATAAGTGTGTATAGTGTATAAGTTTATGAGTGTATAGTGTGTATAGTGTGTATAGTTTATATGTGTATAAGTGTATAAGTGTGTATAATGTATAAGTGTATAAGTCTGTATAGTGTTTAAGTGTTTATTAGTGTGTATAGTGCATATTGTATAATTGTATAAGTGTTTGTAGTGTATAAGTGTGTATATTGTATAGTGTATAAATGTATAAGTGTTTAGTGTGTATGGTGTATAAGTGTGTATAGTGTATAGTGTATAAGTGTATAAGTGTATAAGTGTGTATAGTGTATAAGTGTGTATAGTGTATAGTGTATATAGTGTATATAGTGTATAAGTGTATAAGTGTGCATAGTGTATAAGTGTGTATAGTTTATAATTGTGTATAGTGTATAGTGTATAAGTGTATAAGTGTGTATAGTGTATGTGTGTATAGTGTATAAGTGTATAAGTGTGTGTAGTGTATAAGTTTATATAGTGTATAAGTGTATATATTGTATTAGTGTGTATAGTGTATAGTGTATAAGTGTATAAGTGTGTATAGTGTATAAGTGTGTATAGTGAATAAGTGTGTATAGTTTATAAGTGTATAAGTTTATAATTGTGTATAGTGTATAGTTTATAAGTGTATAAGTGTGTATAGTGTATAAGTGTGTTTGGTGTATAATTGTGTTTAGTGTATAAGTGCGTATAGTGTATAGTGTATAATTGTGTTTAGTGTATAAGTGCGTATAGGGTATAGTGTATAAGTGTATAAGTGTGTATAGTGTATAAGTGTGTTTACTGTATAGTGTATAAATGTATAAGTGTATAGTGTGTATAGTGTATAAGTGTGTATAGTGACAGTGTATAAGTGTATAAGTGTATAAGTTTATAAGTGTGTATAAGTTTATAAGTGTATAAGTGTGTATAGTGTATAAGTGTATATAGTGTATTGTATATAGTGTATAAGTGTATAAGTGTATAAGCGTGTATAGTGTACTAGTGTGTATAGTGTATAGTGTATAGTGTATAAGTGTATAAGTGTGTATAAGTGTGTATAAATGTGTATCAGTGTATATGTGTATGAGTGTATAAGTGTGTCTAAGTGTATAAGTGTGTATACTGTATAAGTGTATAAGTGTGTATAGTGTATAAGTGTGTATAGTGTATAAGTGTATAAGTGTATAAGTGTGTGTAAGTGTATATAGTGTATAGTGTATAAGTGTATAAGTGTATAAGTGTATTAGTGTGTATAGTGTATCATGTGTATAGTGTATAAGTGTGTATAGTGTATAGTGTATAAGTGTATGATTGTGTATAGTGTATAAGTGTATAAGTGTTTGAGTGTGTATGGTGTATAGTGTATAAGTGTATAAGTGTATAAGTCTGTATAGTGTATAATTGTGTATGGTGTATAATTGTATAAGTGTATAAAGATGTATAGTGAATAAGTGTATAAATGTTTAAGTATGTATAGTGTATAGTGTATAGTGTATAGTGTATAAGTGTATAAGTGTATAAGTGTATAAGTTTATTAGTGTGTATAGTGTATCAATGTGTATAGTGTATAAGTGTGTATAGTGTATAGTGTATAAGTGTATGATTGTGTATAGTGTATAAGTGTATAAGTGTTTAAGTGTGTATGTTGTATACTGTATAAGTGTATAAGTGTATAAGTCTGTATAGTGTATAATTGTGTATGGTGTATAATTGTATAAGTGTATAAATGTGTATAGTGTATAAGTGTATAAATGTTTAAGTATGTATAGTGTATAGTGTATAGTGTATAAGTGTATAAGTGTGTATAGTGTATACAGTAAGTGTATAGAGTGTATAGTGTATAAATGTATAGTATAACAGTGTATAAGTGTATACGTGTGTATAGTGTAGTTTATAAGTGTATAAATGTGTATAATGCATAAGTATGTATAGTGTATAGTTTATAAGTGTATAAGTGTACAAGTGTTCAAGGGTATAAGTGTGTATAGTGTATAAGTGTATATAGTGCATAAGTGTGTATAGTGTATAGTATATAAGTGTGTATAGTGTATAGTGTATGAGTGTGTATAGTGTATAAGTATGTATAAGTGTATAAGTGTGTATAGTGTATAATTATGTATTGTGTATAGTGTATAATTGTGTATAAGTCTATAAGTGTGCATATTGTTTAAGTGTTCATAGTGTATATTGTATAAGTGTGTATAGTGTATAGTGTATAAGTGTATAAGTGTGTATAGTGTATAAGTGTGTATAGTGTATAGTGTATAAGTGTGTATAAGTTTATAAGTGTGTATAAGTTTATAAGTGTGTATAGTGTATAGTGTATAAGTGTGTATACTGTATAGTGTATAAGTGTATAAGTTTGTATAGTGTATAAGTGTGTATAGTGTATAGTATATAAGTGTGTATAAGTTTATAAGTGTGTATAAGTTTATAAGTGTGTATAGTGTATAGTGTATAAGTGTGTATACTGTATAGTGTATAAGTGTATAAGTGTGTATAGTGTAGAGTGTACAAGTGTGTATAGTGTATAGTGTATAAGGATGTATAGTGTATAGTTTATATGTGTTTTTAGTGTGTATAGTGTATAAGTGTGTGTAGTGTGTAGTGTATAAGTGTGTATAGTGTATAGTGTATAAGTGTGTATAGTGTATATTATAGAGTGTAAAAGTGTGTATAGTGTATAGTGTATAAGTGTGTATAATGTATAAGTTTGTATAGTGTATAGTGTATAAATGTGTATAGTGTATACTGTATAAGTGTATAAGTGTGTATAGTGTATAGTGTATAGTGTAAAAGTGTATAAGTGTGTATAGTGTATAGGGTATAAGTTTGTATACTGTATAAATGGTATAGTGAATAAGTGTATTAGTGTATAAGTGTGTAAAGTGTATAGGGTATAAGTGTATTAACCCTGGATAGGTACGCACCTCGGACACCCCTTTAAGGGTGTACTCGGTCGCGCACGACCCCGACTCCGAAAAAAAATAAGGAAAAATTTAGTTTTGCATCAATCTGTATTGATTGACTTGCTAAAAATACTTCAAAGAATGCTAAAAACTACTGAAAATATAAATGATACCCATCTACAAAATAACTATTTATTAGAAATATATTAAAAATTTAAGTATACAAAAAAAGACAACGTAAATATTCATAAAAAATGGAAATATACATATACACATAAATCCCTTTAGGGACACCTTCTTAGATGGCAAAGCAACAGCGTGTAATTGCTGGAAATGAGTTGGACCCATAGAAGTCAAGATCTGAAATGAGAAAAAAAGGGTAACTTTTTTTGGCCAAAAAATTTGTCCAAATTTCTTGAATTTTATTGGATACCCAAATGAAATAGGAAGAGGCTAATTTTTTTATAGAATAAACTCATATTATCCTAGAACAGAAATACATAATAAAATGTGCACTAAGATGTAATTTACTGATATATCAGGGGCGAAATCTAAAGGTCATTTTTGACGGCCTAGATTCACCATGTAAATTTCTTATGAAAATCAATGTATCTCCTATAAAACATGATATTTATGCATTAAAATATACCAAAATATCACAAATTCTATACAGAACAAGAATATATAGAGATATGCCAACTTACCTTTCGGGTATGTCAACAAAATGGCCGCAGACCGCAACAACTCTTATAGCCCAATCTACCATTTGAAATGAAGAATGGGGTTGCAAACTCCATATTATCATCAACATCTCTTTTTAACTCCATTAGGAGTGTGTTGATGACATCCATGCCGAGGGAATACTGCCTGCTGGCCATTATTGAAGATAAATTAAAAATAAATAGAAAAAAATCAAATTTGCAAAAATTAAAAAAAATTCAGAAATTAGCATTTGAGGGAAAATGGACCTCATGGCAATATATGGCATCTAAGCCAAAACCAATGTCATGTATGTGGTAGACACACCATCCATCCACACTTTCCAACTATAAAGAACCAAACAAGTATCAACACTGTTCGACAATTTATAATTATGTAATAACTTTGCTGTTTGATCACTTACCCCTATAAAGGTATGTCCGGGTCGAGGTCGACCCCTGAGGGGGGGGGGGTTAAAAAAACGGGGAAGGAGGGAAGTTAGACGAAAATCAGTCCTAATGCAGACAATGGCATGTAGACTATTCACCCCTTGCAGGTCGATCACTTCCATATTTGAGACAGCTGATGATTTATGGGGAAGAAACAGGTTTTGAAAATGCTGTAGGGGTTGCATACGACCCATCATACCTTTCCAGGGTTAATGTATAAGTGTGTATAGTGTATAGGTGTGTATAGTGTGTATAGTGTATAAGTATGTATATTGTATAGTGTATAAGTGTGTATAGTGTATGAGTTTATAAGTGTGTAGAGGGTCAAGTGCATATAAGTGTGTATAGTGTATAGTGTTTAAGTGTGTATAGTGTATAGTGTATAAGTGTGTATAGTGTATAAGTGTGTATAGTGTATAGTGTTTAAGTGTGTATAGTGTATAGTGTATAAGTGTGTATAGTGTATAAGTGTGTATAGTGTATAAGTGTATATAGTGTATGAGTGTGTATAGTGTATAAGTGTGTATAGTGTAAAATTGTGAATAGTGTATAATATATAAGTGTGTAAATGTATAAGTGTGTATAGTGTATTAGTGTATATAGTGTATAGTGTATAAGTGTATGTGTATAGTGTATAAATGTGTATAGTATATAGTCATTATAGTCTATAGGCTAAGTGCATAAGTGTATAAGTGTGTATAGTGTATAAGTGTGTATAATGTATAGTATAAGTGTATAAGTGTATAAGTGTGTATAGTGTATTAGTGTGTATAGTGTATAGTGTATAGTGAATAAGTGTAAAAGTGTATAAGTGTGTAGGTGTGTATAGTGTATAAGTGTGTATAGTATATAAGTGTGTATGGTGTATAGTGATTATAGTGTATAAGTGTAAAAGTGTATAAATGTGTAGTATATAATTGTTTAGAGTGCATAGTGTATAATTGTATAAGTGTATAGGTGTGTATAGGGTATAAGTGTGTATAGTGTATAGTGTATAGTGTATAAGTGTATAAGTGTGTATATTGTATAAGTGTGTAGAATGTATAATTGTGTATAGTGTATAGTGTATAAGTGTATAAGTGGATAAGTGTGTATAATGTATGTGTGTATAGTGTATAAGTGTATAAGTGTGTATAGTGTATAAGTTTGTATAGTGTATAAGTGTATGAGTGTGTATAGTGTATTAGTGGGTTTAGTGTATAGTGTATAAGTGTATAGGAGTATAAGTGTGTGTAGTATATAATTGTGTATAGTGTATAAGAGTATCAGTGTGTATAGTGTATAAGTATGTATAGTTTATAGTGTATAAGTGTATAACTGTATAAGTGTGCATAGTGTATAAGTGTGAATAATATATAGTCTATAAGTGTATAAGTGTAGGAGTGTGTATAGTGTATGAGTGTGATTAGCGTATAAGTGTGTATAGTGTATAAGTGTATAAGTGTATGAGTGTGTATAGTGTATTAATGGGTTTAGTGTATAGTGTATGAGTGTGTATAGGGTAAAGTGTATAAATGGATAAGTGTGTATAGTGTATATTAGATAAGTGTAAAAGTGTATAGGTGTGTATAGTGTATAAGTGTTTATAATTTGTATAGTGTATAAGTGTGTAGAGTGTATAGTGTATAAGTGTATAAGTGTATAAGTGTATATAGTGTATATGTGTGTATAGTGTATAAGTGTATAAGTGTGTATAGTGTTTATAATATGTATAGTGTATAAATGTGTATAGTGTATAAGTGTATAAGTGTATAAGTGTGTATAGTGTATAGAGTATATAGTGTATAAGTGTATAAGTGTGTATAGTGCCTAAGTGTGTATAGTATATAATTGTGTATAGTGTATAGTGTATTAGTGTATAAGTGCATAAGTGTGTATAGTGTATGTGTGTATAGTGTATAAGTGTATAAGCGTGTATAGTGTATAAGTGTGTATAGTGTATAAGTGTATAAGTGTATAAGTGTATAATTATGTATAGTTTATAGTGTATAAGTGTATAAGTGTGTATAGTGTATAGGTGTGTAGTGTATAATTTTGTATAGTGTATAGTGTATAAGCGCGTATAATGTATAGTGAATAAGTGTATAATTGTATATGTGTATAGTGTATAAGTGTGTGTAGTGTATAAGTGTATATTGTGTTTAGTGTATAAATGTATAAGTGTGTATAGTGTAGGAGTGTGTATAAGTGTATAAGTGTATGAGTGTGTATAGTGTATACGTGTATATAGTGTATAGTAGATAAGTGTATAAACATGTATAATATATTAGTGTGTATAGTGTATAAGTGTATAAGTGTGTATAAATGTGTATCAGTGTATAAGTGTATGAGTGTATAAGTGTGTATAAGTGTATAAGTGTCTATAGTGTATAAGTGTGTATAGGTGTGTATAGTGTATAAGTATTTATAGTGTATTAGTGTGTATAGTTTATAGTGTATAAGTGTATAAGTGTGTATAGTGTATAAGTGTGTATAGGGTATAAGTGTATAAGTGTATATGTGTGTGTATAGTGTGTAAGTGTATAAGTGTGTATAGTGTATAAATGTGTAGTGTATAAGTGTGTATAGTGGATAGTGTATAAGAATATAAGTGTGTATAGTGTATAAGTGTGTATATTGTATAAGTGTGTATAGTGTATAAGTGTATGAGTGCGTATAGTGTATAAGTGTGTATAGTGAATAAATATATATAAGTGTGTATAGTGTATTATGTATAAGTGTATAAGTGTATACGTGTGTATAGTGTATGGTGTATTATTGTATAAGTGTGTATAGTGTATAGTGCATAAGTGTAAAAGTGTATAAATGTGTATAGTGTATAAGTCTATAAGTGTTTAAGTGTGTACAGTGTATAGTGTATCAGTGTATAAGTGTGTATAGTGTATATAAGTGTGTATAGAGTATAAGTTTATATAGTGTATTGTGTATTAGTGTATATTGTAAAAGAGTATAAGTATATACGTGTGTATAGTGTATAGTGTATAAGTGTATAAGTGTATAACTGTGTATAGTGCATAAGTATGTATAGTGTATAATTTATAAGTGTATAAGTGTATAAGTGTATAGAGTGCATAAGTGTGTATAGTGTATAGTTTATAAGTGTATAGTGTATAGTGTATAATTGTGTATAGTGTATAGTGTATAATTATATATAAGTGTGTATAGTGTATAATTGTTTATAGTGTATAGTGTATAATTGTGTATAAGTGTATAAGTGTGTATACTGTTTAAGTTTACATAGTGTATAGTGTATAAGTGTGCATAGTGTATAAGTGTATAAGTGTGTATATTTTATTAGTGTGTATAGTGTATAGTGTATAATTGTGTATAAGTGTATAAGTGTGTATATTGTATAGTGTATAAGTGTGTATACTGTATAGTGTATAAGTGTATAGGTGTATAAGTGTGTATAGTATATAGTGTACAAGTGTGTATAGTGTATAGTGTATAGTGTATAAGTGCTTTAGTGTGTATAGTGTATATGTGTGTATAGTGTATAAGTGTGCGTAGTGTATAGTGTATATGTGTGTATAGTGTATAGTGTATAAGTGTGTATAGTGTATAGTTTATAGTATATAATTTAGAAGTGTGTATAGTGTATGGTGTATAGTGTATAAGTGTATAAGTGTATAGTGTATAAGTGTGTATAGTATATAATGTATAAGTGTATAAGTGTGTATAGTGTATAGTGTATAGTGTGTAAGTGTATAAGTGTGTATAGTGTATAAGTGTATACGTGTATAGTGTATAGTGTTTAAGTGTATAAGTGTGTATAGTGTATAAGTGTATACGTGTATAAGTGTGTATAGTGTATAAATGTGTATAGTGTATAGTGTATAAGTGTGTATATTGTATAGTGTATAAGTGTGTATAGTCTATAAGTGTATAAGTGTGTATAGTGTCAAGTGTTTATAGTGTATAGTGTATAAGTGTGTATAGTGTATAGTGTATAGTGTAAAAGTTTGTAGAGTGTATAGTGTATAGTGTATAGTGTATAAGTGTACATAGTGTACAGTGTTTAAGTGTATATAGTGTTTAGGTGTGTATAGTGTATAAGTGTGGATAGTGTATAAGTGTATATAGTGTATGAGTGTGTATAGTGTATAAAAGTGTATAGTGTATAATTGTTAATAGTGTATAATATATAAGTGTATGAGTGTATAAGTGTGTATAGTGTATCAGTGTGTATAGTGTATAGTATATAAGTGTATAGGTGTATAGTGTTTATTGTGTATAGGTGTGTATAGTGTATAGTGTATAAGTGTATAAGTGTGTGTGTATAGTGTATAAGTGTGTATAGTGTATAAGTGTGTAGAGTATATAGTGATTATAGTGTATAAGTGTATAAGTGTATAAGTGTATAAATGTGTATAGTGTATAAGTTTGTATAGCGTATAGTGTATAAGTATCTAAGTGTGTATAGTGTATAAGTGTGTATAGTGTATAGTTTATAGTGTATGAGTGTCTAAGTGTGTATAGTGTATAAGTGTGTATAGTGTATAGTATATAAGTGTAAAAGTGTGTATAGTGTATAAGTCTGTATAGTGTATAAGTGTGTATAGTATATAGTGTATAGTGTATAAGTGTGTAAGTGTGTATAGTGTATAAGTGTGTATAGTGTATTGTGTATAAGTGTGTATAGTGTATATTGTATAAGTGTATAAGTGTGTATAGTGTATAATGTATAAGTGTATAAGTGTGTATAGTGTATAGTATATAGGTGTATAAGTGTTTAAGTTTGTATAGTGTATTAGTGTGTATATTGTATAGTGTATAAGTGTATAAATGTAAAAGCGTGTATAGTGTATAAGTGTGTATAGTGTATAAGTGTGTATAGTGTATAGTGATTATAGTGTATAAGTGTATAAGTGTATGGATGTGTAGTGTATATGTGTGTATCGTGCATAGTGTATAAGTGTATAAGTGATTAAGTGTGTATAGTGTATAGTGTATAGTGTATAGTGTATAGTGTATGAGTCTGATTAGAGTATATGTTTATATAGTGTATAAGTGTATAAGTGTGTATAGTGTATAAGTGGGTATAGTGTATAAGTGTGTATAGTGTATAGTGTATAGGTGTGTTTAGCGGTTAGTGTATAATGTGTAAGAGTGTATAGTGT